>NW_012103087.1:2059527-2078965 GCF_000951045.1 Mandrillus leucophaeus | reverse complement strand
GCACTCTAGCATGGGCAACAGAGGGAGACTCCGTCTCAAAAAAAAAAAGAATTTTACAGGTATGTTATCATTGCTATGTCACCTGGAGGAAACATAAAATCAAAAATCCCATTTAAATTCATTAGAACATTTTAGTAGAAAACTTTAAATGTCATGCTAATGAAATGATTTGATAGATAAGCTTTTCCTTTCCTTCCTTTTTTTTTTCTTTCTTTCTTCTCTTTTGAACTAGGGAATGAAAAGAGTATATAAAGAAGAGATAGAAGCTATCTTTCTTCATAAAGTTCTTCGTAAAACAATCTTCATAAAGTTCAGAAAATGTGCAGTGTCCTTTTTCTCCTCATGAATATTCTCCACAAAACCGTGCCCTGAGTCTTGCCATTGTGGAAAATCTGGAGGGAAAGCCTAAAGCCAGCCTGCAAGAGAGTTTTCGTAAGTCTTCATGGTATGAGAAAAATAACCACAACTTGGTGAGCTAAATTAATTAAATTTACATGACTGTCATTTATCCTGAGATTATGTCCTTCTTACCTTATTTAGTGTAAAAATCCCCTTTCTCTTCTGAAATGATGGTGATAGTGGATGGCAACTGTTTTGTTTGTTTTCAGTGTCCTTACTCTGCGAAATAAGAAGTTGGCTACCCTATGTCAGGCCCCAATTATTTTTTGAAATTGGACTGGCCCATGACATGCCAATCTCTGGGAACCCTTGGCTTGGAAGGTTAATTGGAGATGGCAGGAATGGCGGTGGGGAAGCTGGTTCAGCTGCCTGTGTTTTGCTCCCTTCCCCAGAGCCCGCGGGGCCCACTGCCCCACATCCGGGCTGTCGCCAGTCCCTGGCTGTGTATCTGCGTCCCAGCCCCCCCGGCTCCTCATCCCTGTCCGCTTCCCTATCCCAGCCTCTCCTGGCTGGCGTCATCCTTCTAGACACAGCTTCGTAAGTTTGCCATGTGCAGTGACCCTGTGTTGACACTGAGCCATGATACAAACTATGGGATTGTAATTAATCTCTAATTACCCACAGTACCTCAGAAAGTCGTCAGCCCTGCTGCTCAGCTATATTCCCCACCAATTTGGTCATCACCAAGCATTCAGAATGCAGCCAAACTCTATGCCTGGAAACTGGGAGCCCCCACGGTCTCAGCCAAATGAGGCTGGCTCTGCAGGCTTCTGGGAATGACAGGATGATTTGCTCCCTTGTTATGAATCAGAGAGGGCGTTTGCACATGAATCACTTAGCTCTGCGTGGGGACCCTGTTCTCAACTTTTATTTAACCTAGTAGGTTAGGCTGAGTGGATGCTCAGCAACCCTAGGGTGATTGCCCTTGGGTGAGGTGGGGGCGGGGTGAACATTTTTAATTTCGTGGGATAATTCTGAAATCTTACTTCTTAACCTAAGCCCAAAATGGACGTGAAAACTTGTCTAGGTTTAATAAGGTGACAAGCAGCAGATTTTTATTTTCCAATAGAAAATGTCATATCTTACCAGTGGGGAAAAATAGCTTCAGAAAAATGACAACAATAATATCCCCGCTCCCCCACGATGTGCTAGAAATTAAGCTAGAGGCTGTGTATACATTATATCTAATCTTGACTAAGACAAAAACACAATCGACCAGCAACAAAGACATTTACAAACCAGAAAATTGAGACTAGGACTGGTTAAGTAACTTGTTCAACTCATATCGCTAGTAAGTAGCAATTTGTCTTGTTCTGAGGCATGGGCTTTCTAGGAATATTTAATAGTTGGAACTTAAGAGAGATCACTGGTCTTAAAGGGAAGACGATCTTTTAATTTACTATCAGTTCTGAGTTGAAAAATTACTTCTGGTTTTCAAAATAAGTCATAGAATTTATTTTTTTAAAGATTGAGTTGAGATAATCAGCATGAAAATAATGACTTGAAAAAAGTTAGTAAAATACTCGAGAAAGTGCTCAACTAAGTCAAGAAACATTTCAATTCAGATATCCCTGATGCAAACATTAACTATTCTTTTCAATATTCAAATATCCCCTTGCATGAGACAGGTGCTGGGGACATAAGCATGCATAAGACACACTCCACCTTCAAGGAGCTCAGAGGGCATTACTGATGTTGTTCTTATTTCCCACATAACATAGTATTAAAAGTTATATTTATAAAGTACCGTATTTGAAATTTTTTAGACCAGGTTACTAACTAATATTTCTCCAGTTTTTTAAAACCAAGGCTTACCATAGCATGAACGATGTCATACTGTTCAACTTGTGTGAGTTGAGGATGCCTTTGGCCACTCGATATTCAGGTTACACCCAAGCAATGTGAAAAAATTTTTCAAGGAATAAATGTATGTATTCCATGGTTGTGTTTTAAAACAGAAATGAATGAGCCATAGAAAGTGGTCATGTAACTATGTTTCTGAAGCAAGTCTGTTTTCCTAGCGTCGGGACATGATTTTAGTCCAGAGGCTCCTTGCAATCCAATTAGTTTCTCGAATTCACAAGTAATTTGTCCTTTGTGTTGTGCAACAAAGCTTTGTGATGAAGATAGTACTACTCTGTTCTTGAGACTTCCAGCCTTCTCCTACCACCTAGAATAGACAATAGAAAGTAACTTTACTCATAGGGAGCATTTTTTGAATTAAAATTTATAGTTCCTAAATCCAGAGTCTCTCAATCATGCCATCTCTCACCTCATCAATAAACTAATACGAAGTTTTAGCTGGAAGGGAATTTGGAGATGAATGTCTTCATTTTACAGATGAAGAAACTGATGCACGGAGAAGTGAGGCGACTTCAAAGACAAACTGAAAAAATCTGGTATACAGGATGCTAATGGAATATAAAGATGTTCTACCTGGGGTGAGAAGTTGGCATTATTCTGTTTTGAAGGTTTGCTCCCACTGTGATGTTTCCTATATGTCCCTCTCAAGTCAATGGCAGTCTCATTGTCTTTCTAAACAAGAACCACTTCCCAAGAAGTCTGTTAATATTTTGGAAATATAAGTTCAAGCAACAAGATAATTTAGGATGTGCCTATATGAATTGAATATAACATAGGGTTCCTAAAACCTTTCAAGCATTGTAGTTATTAATAGCTACAACTTACTGAGTACCTTTCGTACGTCATGTGTTATATATAGTGTATCACTCATTTTCACAGGCCAGAATCTATTATGAATCCCATTTTACAAACAAAGAAACAAGTGATGTTCCTACAGTCATGCAGATTGTAAGTGCAATCAAGTTTCATCCACTTCTAAAGATCAGGCTGCTCCGCTCCCCACCATCTGTGAACCCAAGCCCCAAAATAAACAGAGGAGAGTAGCCTTGCTCCATTTTCAAAGCACATAAAATTGTTGTATCACGAATTTAAGGCTGGGAGGAAGTTTTCCACATAACGTACTTAGCTGTGTCTCTCCACCTGCAAGGATTCTCAACCTGAGTCATGGTCCCCTTTGTCTCACTACAGCCACTAAGTCGACAAAAGTATTCCTCTCTGGCTCAAGAAGAATGAAAGACGGGAGTTATGCCTCCAATGTCCACTTCCAGATCAGTCTTAAAGGAATAAGAAGTAAGCATTGAGTAGGGATCTTTCCAGGCAAAAATGTGTCTTTAATAATATTTCCTTGCCTTGTTTCTACTTGGCAGTTGAAACTGAACTCCAGAAAATATCTATTAAAATTTACCCATTCAGGCCAGCCGCAGTGGCTCATGCCTGATAACCCCAGCGCTTTGGGAGGCCAAGGTAGGAAGATTGCCTGAGCCCAGGAGTTTGAGACCAGCCTTGACAACAAAGTAAGACTCTGCCTCTACAAAAACTAAACATTAAAAACAATTAGCCAGGCATGGTGGTTCGTGCTTGCGGATACTGGGAATTTAAAAAAAAAACAAAAAACAAACTTGTTACGTTTCTTTGTGAAAAAAATACTAACGTATCAAGAATATACAATTTTCAAATACATTTCATTGTGGTAGAGAGAGTTCTTACAGTTATTTGATGTGGTTCTCAGATTTCTCACCCTCTCTTGTGATGAGATTGAGATAATCTGCCTAATTCTGGCCAATGGATCATGTAAGTGAATTACGCAGATTATCTCAATATCTCAATATCGCTTCTCCTCTGAGGTACATTGGAGCCTGAGGTGGCAAGATTGCTTGATGCCAGGAGGTTGAGGCTGCATGTTCACGCCACTGCATTCCAGCCTGGGTGACAGAGTGAGACCCTGTCTCAAAAAAGTAAAATAAAATTTACACATACAGCAAAGAGGCTTAAAGAGGATTGGCTGTTCCATTTTTGTTCTCTTCAACACCCACTTGGATCCAAAGTAGAGAGATAATGAACCTTTCTATAATTCTGCTGGAAGACAAAAGAACACAACTACATTGTTAAAGAAGTCAGATAACTGTCTAAAACAAGGCAGCAAACAGAAACCAGCCAATAGAATAGATGTGGGTGGGTTTTTCCCAGCCATGCAGTTGTGTGTAAAGTGTTAGACGGCTTTGATGGATTTCCCCTGCATAGCTCAGTACCTTGCACTCATACTTAAAAAAACTTTTAAATAAGAAATTGAATTGATATTTTCAGATAAAAGGGTAGTCTATTTGTGATTATAAAATTAGTAATCAGCATGCTTGGGAGCTTTTCTAGACAACAGAGTGGTGAGCCTAAGCTTCTGGGTTCTCGAGCCAGTTGCATCACTTCAACTATGTGACCATGGGTATATTCCTGACCTTTCTGATACTGTCTCAGCCTTTTCTGTAAAATCGGGATAAAAATAATACCCATTTCATGGAGTTATTGTGAGGATTAAGTGAATTAATATATGTAAAACACTTTGAAAGGTGCGTGGTACAAGGTATGTGCATGATAAATGTTCATTCTTAGAGCTTTAGTGTTTTGTTTTAAACAGGTCTTTAATAAGGTTAGTATATAGTGGAACTTGAACAAGAGGGAAAAAAGACATTTTGCATTAAGTATGTACTTTTAAAGCACTCTACTGCTGCCTCCTGTTTCTTGGTGTTCATCTGGGTGTGAACATGGAACTCACTCTGCATAGACAGGAAAGTCACCATATTGCACTGGTGACTTTCATTAACACCAGTGTTTGGGAGTGGAGTCATCAGCTGGGATCGACTCAGTGAGATCTCAGGGGATTCATAAGTCGTAGCCCAGCTGCAATATTAGAAGGAATTACTTCTGGCATGTTTCCTGCCATTTGGTATTTGCAGAGTATTTTGTAATCTTCTGGTTACCCTTTGCCCACCTGCTTGTACCTAGAGAGATGACAAATCTTCCTTTGCTTAACAAATTCTCCTAGATTAATGGAGTAACTCAGAGTAAGAAATAAGAATGAACCTCAAAAGTTTTTTACTTTTATCCTCAAGTTTATTTCTGCGGTAAAACTAAAATAATTTAATCTTTGAGAGATCAACAGAAACAAGAGAATAATAATATTAATTATTGCTAATATGTGTTGAGTGTTTATATATAGTGTTACATATAGTATTCTAAGCATAATACTATGATGCAAATATTCTTATTCCTTCTCTGAGAAGGAATGACATGAGAAAACCAAGACATAGATTCAATATTTTGCCCCATTTGCATGGCTGCTGAGTGGTAGAGAATTCAAATCCAGACAGTCTCACTCTGGGGCCTATGTTCTTCACCGCTGTGCCATAATAGAATCCTGCTTGTGTCCATGACCCAATGAAGTAATTCAGACCTTTCTGCACTCTCTCTTTTGAATGAGAAAATAAATGATGAAGTTTGGCCTAAAATCATGTACCAACATGCAACAATGCAGAGGGGATCACTAGGACAAAGTGGATATCTGAGAAGCTCTCCATCTATGTCCTCGGTATCTTACCATTTTGAGTCTTACATAGGACATAGGCTATGTCCTATGTTCTTACCATTTTGAGTCTTCCTTAGATAGTCAGGAACTTGATTTTTCTAAGACACTAGAAAGGATCCCATTTCTCAGGGCTTAGCTCATATTAAGTAGGCTTAGAAAGACTGGGAGGCAAATCAAACTGCCAAAATATTAATCTCTCCTAACATCAAAAAACATTTATTGAATGCCTAAGTATTGGTGATAAAATGGTAATTCTAAGAGTCTCAAATAAAATCCCTGCCCCATGAATTTTACATTTCAAATGAGAGGAAAAGGTAATCAAAATATAAATGTCTGTAAATCAATCATACAATATCAATTACTACTGAAGTGCTATGAAAAAAAATAAAGCAGGAAAATAAACAAAGGGTAGAGGGATGCTACTTTAGATTGAGTGGACGGTGAAGGGCTTTTTTTTTTTTTTTTAGACAGCGTCTCGCTCTGTCACCAAGCTGGAGTGCAGTGGTATGATCTCGGCTCACTGCAACCTCCGCCTCCCGGGTTTGAGTGATTCTCCTGCCTCGGCCTCCCAAGTAGCTGGGACTACAGGCATGTGCCACCACGCCCAGCTAATTTTTGTATTTTTAGTAGAGACAGGGTTTCACCATGTTGGCCAGGATGGGCTCCATCTCTTGACCCCGTGGTCTGCCTACCGCCTACCTTGGCCTCCCAAAGTTCTGGGATTATAGGCGTGAGCCACCGCACCCGACCAAAGGGCTTTCTAAGGGGATGATCTTTGAATAGAGACCTGGATGAAGTAAGGAAGCAAGGCAAGTGGATGTGAAAACAGTGTTCAGATAGTGGAAAGAGCAGGAACAAAGGTCCTGGGATGGAAATGTGCTTGACATGTTTAAGAAACAGATACAAGACGAATATGATTGGCTTTCAATGGGCAAGTGAGGAGGACAGTGGTAAGATGAGGTGAAAGAGGCAGTTAGGGGCCAGATCACAAAGGGCCTTATAAGGTCATAAGGTTATGATAAGGAGTTTTGGATTTTATTCTAATATGACAGAAATTATTGGAGGGTTTTGAACAGGGGAGTGACATGCTAAGGTTTGCATATTAAAAGGACCACTTAAGCTACAAAACAGAGAATTGACTAAAGGCGGACAGAGTGGCAATAAGAAAGCAAGATAGTACAGACTGCAAGGTCAGCTAAGAGATAATGGTATTCTGGAGCAAAACAGAAAATAGTAACAGAGGTAAGAAATAGTGCTATCTGAAATGCATTTTGAAGGATGAACTCCAAGTTGGGGAGTGGTGAATAGAGACGAATATTTGAGGAGAACCAACCAAAATTTTAGTTTTGAACAGATGAGTTTAGTAAGCCTGTTAGACATCAACATCAGAAGGCAGATTTTGAGCAGGGATTTTTATAGTCTGTAGTCGGTATTCTGTAAAGGAGAGTTTGGGACTAAAGGTAACAATTTGGAAGTCATCAGGATACAAGTGGTTTTCAAAGCCACCTGAATTGAATTGGATTGAATTGGATTCAATCCCTCAGAATAGTGAATGCAAAGACAGAAGTCCCATGAATTTAGCCTGAAACAACTCCAATTTAGAAGCAGAAATAAGAAAGAGGGTAAAGCAAACAAGACTGAGGAAGACAGCCCATGAGATAGGAGAAAAGCCAGCAGCACACATTGTCCCCAAAACCAGAAGAAGAAAATGTTTCAAGATAGTAGGAGCATTAGTTATATTAAAATATTTGTGAGGAGTAGAATATGATAAGGAGTTGAGATTTGACTATTGAATTAGGCAACATGGGGGATATTTATGTCTTTGGGAAAAAGAACTCAGCTGAGTGGTGTGAAAGATAGCTTGGCTGGGATGGTAAGGAAGCAGGTTAGGTAAGGGAACAGGTAAGGTGAGGTAGCATCCAATAGACAATAGCATCCAACCAATTGAGTCAAATCACATTGGCCTAGATGTCTGTTTTATGAACCATTGTATGTTCATTTTGAGATGTAAC
The DNA here is from genome assembly GCF_000951045.1 of Mandrillus leucophaeus. Taxonomy (NCBI): domain Eukaryota; kingdom Metazoa; phylum Chordata; class Mammalia; order Primates; family Cercopithecidae; genus Mandrillus; species Mandrillus leucophaeus. The sequence continues at coordinate 2,071,114 of NW_012103087.1, read as the reverse complement.
TTCCAAGAGTCTTTTTGTTTCTACCACCTCCAGGTTTCTTGAAGGCACTTTGGTATGTCCATGTTGGTGCCAGATGTTAGTAGTGAGGCAGGTTGTATGTAAGTAGGAACAAGGGATGTAGGGAAACTCTCTATACTTTCTGATCAACTTTGGTGTGAACCTAAGACTGCCACTAAAAAATAATTTATATTTAAAATTTTTTAAAAGTATAAACTGAACTGAATATTATTTCTTTGAAAAAATAAAAAATTAATAATTTACTAGCAAAGCCAATCAAGACACAGGAGAGAAGGAATGAGTAATAATACACAGGAATAACATAGGAATAAAATAAATACTACTAGATGAAAATCTAGAGAAAATAAACAGAGCATAGAGATGATAAAGCAGGGATTATAGAGATTAAAAATTAAATTTCAATTAGAAAGATAAAAATAGAAATCCAGATATATGAAAATCATTAGTATTTTCTTAAGTTAAAATTGTAAAAACTTGAGTTGATCTCCCAAATATCTGACACTTGAGCTTCTAAATAAACATGGGCAAAGTAAGAATTCAAAAAAATTTAGAAAATATTTTGAGCTGAATGATAATGAAACAAAAAATATCAAAATTTATCAGATGCAGCTAAAGCAGTGCTTAGAGGAAATTTGTAGCTTACATTAGAAAATAAAAAGGTTTTAAAATCTGTGATCTCAGTTTTTAAATTAAGAAACTACAAAAGGAAAACAAACTAAGCTTTAAAAGGAGAAAGGAAATAACATAGATTAATGTAGAAATAAATAAAATAGAAAACAAAAACAATAAGGAATATGAACAAAAGCAAAAGTTGACTCTGTGAAGATTAATAAAGTTGATAAACCTATAGCAAGACTAATCAAGAAAAAGATAAAATGAAAAGAGGGCATCAGTTTAGATTCTAGAGACATTAAAAGAACAAAGGAATACTAAGAATAGTTTTATGCCAATAAATTCAACAGTTTAGATTAAATGGAGCATTGTTGGGAGATACACAATTTACCAAAACTGACAAAAGAAGAAAAAAAAACCTGAATAGTCCCTAATCTATGTTTAAATTTGAATTTATAATTTTGAAAAAATTCTCACAAAGAAAACTCCAGATGCAGAGTTCGTTCCCATGAAAGAAATAATACTAATTTCATGCAAACTATTTCAAAACATAGAGATAGTTTTTAGCAAAACCTGACAAAGATATCACAAAAAAAATTTGCAGGCAAATATCCTCCATAAACAAAGAAGCAAAAATTCTGAATAATATAATAGCAAATCAAATCCAGTAATATATAAAAGTAATAATGCATTATAACCAAGTGAAATTTATCCCAGGAATGCAGGTAGATTTAGCATTTAAAATCTATCAATATAATATACCACATTAACAGAATAAGGAAAAACGTTAGCATTCCAAATAGATGTAGAAAAAAGTACTTAATAAAATTCAGCACTTATTCATGATGCAGACTTTCAGCAAACTAGAACTACAAGGCAAATTCTTCAATCCAATAAAGTACATCTATGAAAAAAACCTCAGCTAACATCAACTTGATAAAAATTTGAAGTCTACTTCATAAGATCGGGAACAAAGCAAAGATGTCCACTCTCACCACTTAAATTAAAAAGTCACTTAAATTAAAAATCACCACTTAAACCACCACTTAACTTAAAAACATTGCAGTGGAGGTTTTGGAATTATAATAAGGAAAAAAAAAAAAGGTAAAGGAAGGAAAAGTGAAGAAAGAAGTCAAATTGCCTTTATTTGCATACAACATGATTTTATATGTAAAAAACTCAAATAAAAAAGGAACTACTATAACTAATAAATGAACTTAGCAAGATTGTAGGATAACAAGCCAATATACCATAAGAATTCTATTTTTTATGTTCTAAAAACAATAAATGAAATTTTAAAAATGCCATTTGCTGAAGCATCAATATTTCAATATTCTTTGGAATAAATATAGCAAAATACATGAGATCTTTATACTGAAAATTAAAATTTTCCTTAAAAAAATGGTCTAAATAATGGAGAGATACCATGTTCAAGGATTGGAGGACCCAAAACTACTAGATGACAATAGTAATTATAATTTCAATAGCACTAGATGGTAATATAAAATAACCTAGAATATCTATGACAATGGTAAAAACAGAACAACAAAATTGGAGGACTTACTATGATGCTAAGTGAGTAAGAGAGTATATTATGGGCATAAGCATATTGGTATGTGTTATTAGTGTACATATCAAAAGAACAGAATAAAACATCCAAAGACAGGCTTCCATAGGGGTGGTCAATTAATTTTTATCAAAGACATCAAGACAATTCAATAAGAAAAGGAAAGTCTTCTCAACAGATAGTTCTGGAACAACATGATATCCAAGGAGAAAAAAATGAACTTTGATTCTCTATCTCACATCATGCAAATAATAATAATTTGAGATAAGTTATAATCTGAGTGTAAATGCTAATATTACAAATCTGATAGAAGAACACATAGGAGAATATCCTGACAACCTTGAGGTGAAGCGAAAGTTTCTTAGGATACAAGAAGTGTTAACTCAATAAATTTGATACATTGCATATCACCAAAATTTAAAACCTCTGTACATCAAAAGACAAGATTAAGCAAATAAAAAGACAATCCACAAATTGGAAAAAATATATTTGTCATTTACATTTCTAACAAAGGACTCACATATATAAGATATAAATACCCATAAATCAACAGAGAAAAGACAACCAAATTTTAAAATGGGCAAAAGACTTTAGCAGGTATTTCATAAAAGAAGATATATGAAAGACAAATACGCCCATGAAAGGATACTTTAAATATTACTCATTAGGGACATGCAAAGTAAAATCATAAGCAGGTATCACCACATGCACACTCGAACAGCAAAAATTTTAAAAAATGAAATACTATATATGGGCAAAAAAGTATTACACAGGAAATCTCATACATTGCTGGTGAAATGTAAAATAGTATAACTACTTTGGAAAATTGTATGGCTATGTCTTATCAAGTTTATCATTCACCTGCTCTATGACTCAGGAATTCCACTCTAGCTTTTTATTTAAGAAAAATGAAAACAGATTCACAAACAGACTTGTACAAAAATTTTCACAGCGAAAGTATTTGTAATAGCCCAAAGTGGAAATGGTGGAAATGTCCATTAAAGGAAAATAGATAAACAAATTGTAGAATATTTATACAATGGAATACTACTCAGAAATAAGAAGGAACAAACTATTAACACACGAAGCAATATGGAGGAATATAAAGAATATATTTGAGGGAAAGAATCCACATACTGCATAAAAGAAAAGAGTAGGCATAAGTCTATTTATATGAAATTCAAGAACAAACAAGACTAATCTATGGGTTAGAAATCAGAAGAAAAATGTTTCTCTGAGGTAGAGGGCAGGATTCCCTGGAAAGTGGCATCGAAGAACTGTTTGCTGAGATTAAATATTCTATATTTTTATGGATGCTGATTATGTAGGTTTGTACATTTCTCAAAATTCTCAAACCATCTGTACATTTGCTATATATAAATTTTAAGGCCGGGCACGGTGGCTCACGCCTGTAATCCCAGCACTTTGGGAGGCCGAGACGGGAGGATTGGAGATCGAGACCATCCAGGCTAACAAGATGAAATCCCGTCTCTCCTAAAAATACAAAAATTAGCTGAGTATGGTGACGGGCACTTGTAGTCCCAGCTACTCGGGAGGCTGAGGCAGGAGAATGGCGAGAACCTGGGAGGCGAAGCTTGCAGTGGACCGAGATTGCGCCACTGCACTCCCGCCTCAGCGACTGAGTGAGACTCCGTCTCAAAAAACAAAAACAAACAAAAAAAATTAATACACTAAAAGTTAAAAATTGTACAAGTAGGCAAAAATAACACATTCTAGGAAAGAAAGAAGTGATAAGTCTGACTCAATTATTGAAAAGCTGAAAGGTTCTAAAACAATGGAAAAAAATGAATCTGCAGTTCGAAATCTTCTTAAAAACAAATTACCAGGCTCTTTCTGAATAGAGAAAAACAGGCTTTGAGATGTGTGTGATCTTGACAAGAACAGATCAGACAAGGACAATTTCAAAAAGTTAAATTACAGGCTGAGTTCACCTTTGAACTTCAATGTAAAAACCCTAAAGGAAATGTTATCAAACCAAGTCTAATGATTTTCCGAAAGATGCTCTTTTATAGCAGGTTGAATGTAATGTGAGTTAAACACAGGAAAATCTCTTATTGTAATTTACTGTGTAAACTGGCTAAAGAAAATTCCATGTAGTAATTTCAATAGAGGCAAATAGAATCATCTTATCTTCCTAGGAACAAATAAAAAGATACTCAATTTTACTAATAATCAAGGAAATATAAGTTAAGAAAAGATATATCATTTTACAATTTTTTTTTTTGGCTCAAAATTAAAAATGCCAAGGTTGACTAGAATGTGGATCAAAGGGAACATAGCCCTGCCGACAAAGTGCAAATTGATACATTCATTTTGGGGGAACAGTTGATGTTGCCTATAGAACTAGGCTCACTCTTTGACCCAGCAATTCCATTTCTAAGTATATATTGAGAAACAAAACAATTACTGTGACAATTAGAGGTAGGTTTGTGTATTGATTTGGGTGGGAAGAGGTAGAGTGTTTTAGCCATGGGGTAAAAAGGAGACCCCAGAGGTTGGGCGCAGTGGCTGACGCCTGTAATCCCAGCACTTTGGAAGGCCGAGGAGGGAGGATCATGAGGTCAGGAGTTCAAGACTACCTGAACATGGTGAAACCCCATCTCTACTAAAAATACAAAAATTAGCCGGACGTGGTGGCGCATGCCTGTAATCCCAGCTACTCAGGAGGCTAAGGCAGGAGAATCGCTTGAGCCCTGGAGGTGGAGGTTGCAGTGAGCCAAGATTGCATCATTGCACTCCAGCCTAGGCAATAGAGAGAGACTCTGTCTCCAAAAAAAAAAAAAAGAAAAAGAAAAAAAAAAAAAGAAAAGAAAAGAAAAAAAGAGAGAGAGACCCCAGAGACAGGCACTGGTCATGTCTACCCAAGCTCTGTCATTGGAAGAGAAAGTCTTACCTATGTGATTTGGGGGTATCTGGTTCCTGGTTTGAGATAAAGGTGACTGCTTGCATTAGATAGATATCTCATATTGTTTTTGGCTGATGTGTTTAAATATTCAGTTAATATAAAACTCTTTGTTCTGACGCTCTGTTCATCAATCAACATCCTATTTCCCCTGTAGACCTGCCTGTAAGAAGGGAATAGATAATTCACCCAGGTTTTTGACAATTTCTCATTCCTGAGGGTAATTTCTTTAAAAGTTCAAAAACTGGCATCTAATTATGATTTGGATCCTCATATACTTTGATTATAGGAAGAGAATTTTATGCCAATCTAAATTATCTGGACATATGTCTCATCGAATTCCTAAAATGGGCATTCTGGTTTGCATGATTCTTGTGTGCCCTGGACTTAGTGTAAGTTTCTCCCTCAAGAGATGATGACTCCCAGCACTGATTGACAAGCATAATTTCTGGATCTTCATCAGAATTCAGATCCAGCTATTCTCATCTTAGGTTGACAGCACTATCTTACTTCATCTTCCAACCCCTGTTGTTGATTCCTGCACTGATTATGTCAGTGCTCAACTAATAATGAAAATTAAGTTACAAGTTAGAACTAAAATATATGAAATCATTTCTAAAACTCAACAAATTTGAAAAGTCAACTAGTTATATCTGTAAGTATGTAAAAATAGGTATAAATAGGACTTCCTAGCCAGAGCAATCAGACAAGAGAAAGAATTAAATGGCATCTAGATAAGAAAAGAAGTCAAACTATCTCTCTTTGCACACGACGTGATTCTATACCTAGAAAACCCCATAGTCTCTGCCCAGAGACTCCTGGAACTGATAAATGACTTCAGTAAAGTTTCAGGATACAAAATCAATATACAAAAATCAGTAGTATTTCTATATGCCAAACATCCAAGTGAAGAGCCAAATCAAGAATGCAATAATGTTCACAATAGCCACAAAAAGAATAAAACACCTAGGAACACAGAAACAAGGGAGGTGAAAGACCTCTACGATAAGAATTACAAAACACTGTTGAAAGAAATCAGAGACAATACAAACAAATTGGGAAAACATCCCATGTTCATGGATGGGAAGAATCAATATTGTTAAAAAGGCCATACCACCCAAAGCAATTGACAGATCCAGCGCTATTCCTATCAAACTACCAATGATAATTTTCACAGAATTAGAAAAAACTGTTCTAAAGTTCTTATGAAATCAAAAAAGATCCCAAATAGCCAAAGCAATCTTAAGGAAAAAGAATAAAGTCAGAGGCATCACACTACCTGAGTTGAAACTATACTGCAAGGCTGCAGTAACCAAAATAGTATATGATATTGGTGCAAAAACAGACACATAGACCAATGGAACAGAATAGAGAACTAAGAAGTAAAGCCACACACCTAGAGCCATTTGATTTTCAACAAAGTCGACAATAACAAGCAATGAGGAAATAACTCCCTATTCAATAAATGGTGTTGGGATAGCAGGCTAGCCATATGCAGAAGATTGAAACTGGATCCCTTCCTTTAACCATATGTAAAAATCAACTCAAGATGGATTAAAACTTAAATGTGAAACTATAAAACTATGAAAACCCTAGAAAATAACCTAGAAAATGCCATTCTGGACATGAGCCCTGACAAAGATTTCATGACAAAAACTCCAACAGCAATTGCAACAAAACCAAAAATTGACAAATGGGGACTAATTAAACTAAAGAGTTTCTGCACAACAAAAGAAACTGTCAACAGAGTAAACAGACAGATGCACAGTTTGTCAGATGGTAGTTTGCAAATATTTTCTCACTAGAATGGGAGAAAAGACTTGCAAACTATGCATCTGATAAAGGTCTAATATCCAGAATCTATAGGAAACTTAAATTAAGAAGCAAAAACAAATAATTCCACTAAAAAATGTGCAATGGACATGAACAGACACTTCTCAAGAGAAGACATATATGTGGCCAACAAGTCTATGAAAAAATGCTCCACACCACTAATCATCAGAGAAATGCAAATCAAAACCATAGTGAGATACCATCTCACACCCATCAAAATGGTTATTACTAAAAAGTCAAAAATAACAGATGCTGGCAAGGAAGCGGAAGAAAGGGGACATTTATACCCTGCTGGTGGGAATGTAAATTAGTTCAGACATTGTGGAAAGCAGTTTGAATATTTCTCAAAGAACTTAAAACTACCATTCAACCCAGCAATCTCATTACTGGGTAAATACTGAAAGGAATATAGATTGTGCTTCCATAAAGACACATGCACATGGTTGTTCTGTTCATTTATATACCTAAAGGAATATAAATTGTGCTTCCATAAAGACACATGCACATGGTTGTTCTGTTCATTTATATACCTAAAGGAATATAAATTGTTCTACCATAAAGACACATGTATGTGTTTGTTCATTTATATGTCTAAAGGAATATAAATTGTTCTACCATAAAGACACATGTACGTGTTTGTTCATTGCAGCACTTTTCACAATAGCAAAGACATGAATTCAATCTAGATGCCCATCAATGGTGAAATATGGTACACATATATCATACACCACGGAATACTACACAGTCATAAAAAAGAACAAAATCATGTTCTTTGCAGCAACATGAATGGAGCTGAAGGCCATTGTCCTAAGCAAATTAACACAGGAAGAGAAAAACCAAACACTACATGTTCTCATTCATAAGTGGGAGCTAGTCATTGAGTACACGCAGACAAAAACCAAAGGGAACAATAGACTCCAGGACCTACTTGAGGATGGAGGTGGGAGAAGGGTGAGAATCGAAAAACTACCTGTCCATATATTGGGTACTGTGCTCATTACCTGGGTAATGAAATAAGCTGTACACCAAACTTCCATGACACGCAATTAATTTACCCATAAAACAAACCCGCACATGTACCTCTTGAACCTAAAATAAAAGTTGGAAAAAAAGCTGCTGAACACAAACACAAGTACACGTGTACACATGGCACCTATACTTTGAAGTCAGTTTAATTAGACAGGATTTTTAAAAAGAGTTTTAAACCTAGAAAAGATAGGCCTATCATGACCAAGCACTGACCAGTGGATGAACTATCTACTTGCAGATTTACCTAATGATAATTTTGCTATTAAGATGATAAACAGCAACATAGATAAGCCATACAAAACCAGCTGAACCCATTAGGTCTTGAATATAACCATGTTTCACAGCAGTCACATCTTACAAGTCCTTTGCTCCTTTGGTTGACTTTTTATTTTTTTTCCATCTGACATTTTTGCCTGTCAACGAATAATGCTCACTCATTGCTGCCTCTGGCCCATTAATTTTGCTTGGCTCTCTTTGAAATTTTGGACAACATGCTTCTCAGGTGATTGCAATATGAGTCAAGTAGAAAAAGAGGTTGTCAACAGTCCCAGTGAGGTCCTAAGGCTTGGCAGTGGGTCTCATGCAGAGCCTGGTGCTGTCACCACGTCAATCAGCCCTGGAGCACACTGTTATTATCACAACCAGTCATTCCAGACTGCAATCACAACAGGAGAGAAGAAAGCCTTCTCTTCACAACTGACTGCAAGCAGCTTGATCCCTGTAACCTTGAAAAGTACAGGAATGTCACAGGTAGGAGTTTCCCTGCGACACATCTACATCTCCTTTCTTCCCACTGCATTGACCCCTCCTTCACCCAAATCTTCATTCTTCTCAAATTGGAAGATAGTCATGAATGAGACTGTGTGAGCACAAGAATCTGGCTACAAGCCAAAAGGACAAACTAATGGTATCACAGAGGTGAAGGAAAGGTATAATTTTGGAGTGCTACAGAAGAAAAATCCAGAGGCAGAGGCTTCAATCTCTGGGGGCACCTGACAGTGCTCTTTGTGAATGAAAACTGATTGCTAGCTTCAACTAGTGATTCGTAGCAGGGCCCATTTCTGGACAAAATTAAAAAGAATGCAAAGATCGTCATCTTTTTTGCCACTTGCATTCATGCCCTTCTTTCCATTCTTTTACAAGGACCTTTTCCCTAAGTTCCCTAATTACCCAACTGGCCCTTGATGCATGCTTATGTTGGAAAGAATCATCCAATATATCACACAAATATTTAAGGGACTGCTATGGTTTACTGTGATGCTTTTTCTGGAGAACTTGGATTTGAATGGAGGATACTATCTCAATTCAGAGCAAGAAGGCTTGACTGGGGACTGTTTGCTCCTCTTGATCCAGAATCAATTGCGGCTTAGTCAGTCTAGAGCTAGAAGTCATTTCCTCATGTGTTGGTGAGAATAGCACGTGAACAAGGCTCATTTAAAGCTAATAACAATTATAGCCATGGCTGCTAGTTATTTAATACCTACTCCACTTACCAGATGCTTTTATCAGTTATTTCATTCAGTCATCACAATAACAATATTAAATAGATACTGTTATTTCCATTTTATTGGTAAGGAAACTGACAAGTAATTCTAAGCCACTAAGCATTAGAGGTAGTAAAGGGCTGAGGGGGACTTTGAAAGACCTGGAGCTCTCTATTATAGAACAACATCTCAAGAAGCAAAACTTCAGGTAAGTTCTAAAATTAAATATTAATAGTTTTACTGGATTTCTTTTTTTATCACTTTTATTTTAGGTTCAGGGATACAGGCGCAGGTTTGTTATATAGGTAAACTGTGTGTCACGGGGGTTTGGCATACAGATTATTTCATCACTCAGGTAATACACATAGTACCCAATAGGTTTTTTTTTTTTTTTTTGATCCTCTCTCCCCTCTCATCTTTCACTCTCAAGTAGGTCCCAGTGTATGTTGTTCCCCTCTATGTGTCCATGTGTTCTCGTTGTTTAGGTCAGACTTTTAAATGAGAACATGCCGTATTTGGTTTTCTGTTCCTGTGTTAGTTTCTTTAGAACAATGGCCTCTAGCTCCATCCATGTGCTGCAAAGAACATGATTTTGTTCTTTTTTATGGCTGTGTAGTGTTTCATGGCGTTTGGTGTATATTTACCATATTTTCACTATTGATGGGCATCTAGATTTCATTCATGTCTTTGCTATTGTGAAAAGTGCTGCAATGAACAAACACGTACATGTGTCTTAATGGTAGAACAACTTATATTCCTTTCGGTATATACCCGGTAATGAAATTGCTGGGTCAAATGGTAGTTTCAAGTTCTATGAGCAGTCTTCAAACTGCTTTCCACAATGGCTGAACTAATTTACATTCCCACCAGGAGTGTATAAGTGTTCCCTTGTCTCTGCAACCTTGTCAGCATCTGTTATTTCTTGACTTTTTAATAATAGCCATTCTGACTAGTATGAGATGATATCTCATTGTGGTTTTGATTTGTGTTTCTCCGATGATTAGTGTTGTGGAGCATTTTTTATATGCTTCTTGGCCACATGTATGTCTACTTTTGAGAAGTGTCTGTTCATATCATTTGCACATTGTTTTAGTAGGGCTGTTTGCTTTTTCACTTGTTATTTAAGTTTCTTATAGATTCTTGATAGTAAACTTTTGTCAGATGCATAGTTTGCAAATATTTTCTCCCATTCTATAGGTTGTGTGTTTGCTCTGTTGATAGTTTCTTTTGCTGTGGAGATGTCATTTAGTTTAATTAGGTCCCATTGCTCAATTTTTGATTTTGTTGCAATTGCTTTTGGAGTCTTCACATGTAATCCTTGCTAGGTCCTATGTCTCGAGTGGTGTTTCCTACGTTATCTTCCAGGGTTTTTAGAGTCTGATGTTTTACGTTTAAGTTTCTAATCCATCTTGAGTTAATTTTTGTATATGCAGTTTCAATCTTCTGCATATAGCTAGCCAATTAACCCAACATCATTTATTGAATAGGGAGTCCTTTCCCATTGCTTGTTTTTGTTGGCTTTATCAGAGATCAGATGGCTGTAGGTGTGTGACATTATTTCTGGGCTTTCTATTCTGTTCCATTGGTCTCTGTGTCTGTTTTTGTACCAATATCATGCTGTGTTGATTACTGTAGCCTTATAATACAGCTTGATGTCAGGATACTGAATTTCTAATGTAGTAGTATAATACAATTATGACACTGAAAAAGATTAGTAGAACATATTACCTGCTTTATCCACCTACCCCAAAGGAACACTGTGATGATTCAAGAACTTCTTCAAACACCTGAGCCTTCTTCTAAGAAGACCACATATTAGAATACATCTCTGTTTCATTATTTTTTTTAAAAAAATCATATTCCTAGACATGGGTAAAAAAGAAAATGTCCACGCATTCTAAAAAGAAGAAATACTGGCCAAGGTGATTTATAGATTCAATGCCATCCCCATCAAGCTACCAATGAGTTTCTTCACAGAATTGGGAAAAACTACTTTAAAGTTCACATGGAACCAAAAAAGAGCCCGCATTGCCAATACAATCCTAAGCCAAAAGAACAAAGCGGGAGACATCACGCTACCTGACTTCAAACTATACTACAAGGCTACAGTAACCAAAACAG
>NW_012103087.1:2004890-2058382 GCF_000951045.1 Mandrillus leucophaeus | reverse complement strand
GAATAGCATTAGGAGATATAACTAATGTAAATGACGAGTTAATGGGTGCAGCACACCAACATGGCACATGTATACATATGTAATAAACCTGCACATTGTGCACATGTACCCTAGAACTTAAAGTATAATAAAAAAAAGAAAAAGAAAAAGCAATATTGTAGATGCAACTAGGTAAGAATATGCCCACAGATTCAAAAAAATTTATGAACCCATATAGGATAAATAGAAACAGAACTATAGCTGGGCAACCAAAGACAAAGAGAAATCTTAAAGGTGGCCAGAGAAAATAAGATATTATTTTTAGAGCAGCTACCAAAAAGACAGAAAGCTGAGTTTTTACCAAAACGATAAAAGTCAAAGCTGAAAGGAAAATGACTGCCAACATGAAATTTTATTACTGGTGCAAATAATCTTCTAGAAAGAAGGTAAAATAAAAATGATTTCAGACAAACAAAACCTAAGAGAATTCATAGTCAGCAAGTCTAAACTAAAAGAAATACCAAATTAAGTTCTTTTGGCAAAATAGAAATTATTTCAGATGGAAGTATGGTAATGCATGAAGGGATGAGAAGCACTGGAAAATGGCAAACATGCTGCTGATACTAAATAAAACTTGATTACTTGGTTGTTTTAAAAAAAGAAGAGGAAATAATATACATAATATTCTTTGACTAAAATGCAAAAATTAACAAGATCAAAAACCAAAAAGGACTTTTCACCTAGAAATTAAAACACACGTTATTAAATAACACTTGGATCAAGAATATTATATTGAGGAGAAAACCCAGACTCCAAAAGTATATACTGTATGATTTTATTTATATAAAGTTAGCAAGCAAACAAATGCATGGAAATGAAGATTAGAATAATGACCAGGCACAGTGGCTCACAACTGTAATCCCTGCACTTTGGGAGGCCGAGGTGGGCAGATCACTTGAGGTCAGGAGTTCAAGACCAGCCTGGTCAACATGGTGAAACCCCATCTCTACTAAAAATACAAAAAAATTAGCCAGGCACGGTGTGCACCTGTCAGCTACTCAGGAGGCTGAGGCCTGGTAATCGCTTGAACCTGGGAGGCAGGCAGAGGTTGCAGTGCGCCGAGATTCCATCATTATACTCCAACCTGGATGACAAAGCAAGACTCCGTCTGGAGGAAAAAAAAAAAAATTAGAATAGTGGTTACCTTTGAATATTGACTGCAAGTGGGCACAAATAAACTTTCTGGGGTGTAAAATAGTCTAAATCTTGATCTAAATGATGGTTGGCAGATCTGAAAGCTTTCCAAGCTGTACTATGAAAATCTGTGCATTTTAATATATATAAATTTTACCTCAATTTAAGTAAATCAACTAAAGTAACTCATTACACTAAAAATTAGAAGAAAAATTGTATTATCACTTCACAGTTACAGAAAAAGAATTTAATAAAATTCATGATCTGTTCATTTAAAAAAACTAGGAATAAGAGGAAACCTCCTCAATCTGATATAGGGTGTCTTAAAACAAAAAACCATACTACTGTAAACTGAATACTTAACATTGAAGTACAAAAACTTTCCTCTAAGATCAAAAATAAAGGAAAGATGCTTGTTATCTCAACTTCTACTCAATATCATACTAGAGAGAGCAATAGAGCTCTGTCCTTATTTGCAAGTGAACGACTGTGCATGAAAAAAACCAAAATAATTTAGAGATAAATTATTGTATTTAATAAATGCATTTAGCAAGATCTCAATACCCAATTTACAAAAATTAACTGTATTTTATATGTAAATAGAACTATTAGAGAACTAAATTTTAAAATAGCATTTACAAAAACTTTAAATACCTTGGAATAAATCTCAGAAAATCTAATATGCACGAAACTTTAGAGAACTCTATTTTTATGTTTTTTAAAATAATTTCAACTTTTCGTTTATATTTAAGTGGTACATACGGAGGTTTGTTACCTAGGTATGTTGTGTGATGCTAGCACTAAAGGTATGATGAATGCCTTCTCTCAAGTACTGAGCATAGTACCCAAGAGGTAGTTTCCCAATCCTTCCTCCCCCGCTTTCCTCCCCACTCTGGTAGTCCCCAGTTTCTGTAGTCACGATCTCTTATGACCTGGAGTATTCAGTGATTAGCTTCCATTTATAAGTGTGAACATGCAGTATTTGCTTTTCTGTTCCTGCATTAATTCACTTAGGATAATGGCCTCCAGCTGCACCCATGTTGCTGCAAAGGAACAGGTTTGGGGTTTTTTTTTTGGCTGTGTAGTATTCTATGGTGTACATGTACCACATTTTCTTTATCTAATCCATGTTGATAGGCACCTAGGTTGATTCCATGTCTTTGCTTCTGTGAGTAGTGCTGTGATGAACATGCAAGTGCCTGTCTTTTTGGTAGAACAATTTATTTTCTTTAGGATAATTACTCAGTAATGGGATTGCTGGGTGGAAAGGTAGTTCCATTTTAAATTCTTTAAGAAATATCCAAGCTGCTTTCCACAGTGGCTGAGCTAATTTACCTTCCCACTAACAGTGCCTAAGTGTCCCCTTTTCTCCATGGACTTGCCAGCCTCTGTTGTTTTTTAACTTTTTAATAATAGCCATGCTAATTGGTATGAGATGGTATCTCATGGTGGTTTGGATTTAAATTTCTCTGATGATTAGTGATGTGGAACATTTTTTCACATGTTTGTTGGCTGTTTGTATGTCTTATTTTGAGAAGTATCTGTTCATGTCCTTTGCCCATTTTTTAATGGGATTATGTGTTTTTTGCTTGTTGAATTGTTTAACTTCCTTACAGATTCTGGACATTAAACCTTTGTCAGATGCATAGTTTGCAAACATTTTCTCCCATTCTGCAGGTTGCTATTTACTCTGTTGGTAGTTTATTTTGCTGTGCAGAAGCTCTTTAGTTTAATTTGGTCCCACTTGTCAATTTGGGTTCTGTTGCAATTGCTTTTGAGGACTTAATCATATATTCTTTCCCAAGACTCATGCCCAGAATGGTGTTTCCTAAGTTCTCTTCCAGAAGTCTAGAAGTTCGAGGTCTTACATTTAAGTCTTTAATCCATCTTGAGTTAATTTTTGTATATATTGAAAGGTAGGGGTCCAGTTTCATTCTTCTGCGTATGGCTAGTCACCTATCCCAGCACCATTTATTGAATAAGGAGTCTTTTCCCCATTCCTTATTTTTTTCAACTTTGTCAAAGATCAGATATCTGTAGGTATGTGGCTTTATTTCTGGATTCTTAGAACACTAGGTATTGTAAACGTATTAGTTCTTCCCCAAATCAATTGCTAAATTCAATGCAACTACAATAAAAATCCCAGCAAAGTTTTTTGGGGGGATTGAGGGAAATTGACGAGTTTTTAAAATTAATTTTTGAAATGCAATCAACAAGGCCAGGCACAGTGACTCATGCCTGTAATCTCAGCACTTTGGGAGTCCACGGCAGAAGGATTGCCTGAGCCCAGGAGTTTGTGGCTACAGTGAGCTATGGTTGCACAACTACCCTCTAGCCTGTGTGACACAACAAGACCCTGTTCCTAAAAAAAAAGAAGAAAAAAGTTGCAAAGAACCAAGAACAGAAAAAGTAGTTTTGAAGAATACATTTGGAGACTCAACACCACTGAATATCATGCTTTATTAATTAAGACAAGGTGGCACTAGCGTAAGCTTAGGCAAATGGACCAGTGAAGCAGAAAAAGCAGTACTAAAATAGATTCTGACATACACACGTGATTTATGACAGAGGTGGCATTGCAGAATTGTTGGTAAAAGAGAATTGGCAACATATAATGGTGGACCAATTAACTACCCATACAGAAAAGAATTAATCTTGATTCCCACATGTGTCATGTAAAGAATCAACTCTAGATGGTTAGCAGATCTGAAAGGGAAATTTAGAATATGACATACGAGAATACCGCATGATCTCATCATAGGCAAAGACTGATCAAACAGGAAAATAAAAGCAATAACCATAAAGGAAAAATTATGAATTGGATTATATAAAACTTAAGAACTCCTGCTCATCAAAAGACTCATTTAGAGAGTTAAAAGGCAAGATACAGAGCAGGAGTCTATATTTGCAATGCATACATTTGACAAAGCATCAGAACATGTAAAAAATTTCTTTAATATAAAGAATTATTTTCCTTTTAATAAGACAGACAATCCAATACAAACATGGGCAAAGGACTTGAACAGGCATCTCACAAAGATAATCTCTAAACAGATAATAAAACGTGAAAAAAATGTTCATTCATCATCAGGAAAGTGCAAATCTAAAACTACAATAATTAAATTTAAGAAGATTGATAATACCAAGTTTAGGTGGAGCAATAGAAACTCTGACACACTGTTTGGGGGACCATAAATTGGAACAATCACTTTGAAAAACTGTTTGGAAGTATCTACCAAAGCAGAACACATGACATGATACATTGCCCAGCAAATCGTCTCATGGGTATATACCACCCAGAAATGTGTATATATGTACCAGAAAGTATGTATAAGAATGTTCATAGTAGTGTTATTCCTAATTGTCACTAACTGGAAACAATCTATATGTTAATCAACAGATCAGATATTAAATTTTGGTATATTAATAAATGGAATTTCATTCAGCAATGAAAATGAATAAACTTGTTACATGCTGCAACATGGAAGAATCTTACAAGTGTAAGGTTAAGTGAAAGAAGGTAGCATAAAAGAGAAGCAAGACTATAATTTCACTTATGTAGAGTTGGCGCACAGGTGAAATAAACCTGTAGGTTTGAAAGTCAGATAGTGGTACCCTCTGGGGAGTACAAAAGCCGTAGTGACTGTGAGGGAACAGAGTAGGGTTTCTTGATGTTCTATTTCCATGGATGCTCTATTTCTTGATATGTTAGGGGTTACACAGGTATGTTCACTTTGTGAAAATTCACTGATACGTATACTTAGTGATTTATTCTCTTTTAGTATATTATACTTCAGTGGAAAAAGTATTAAAAAGGAAAAACGTTGAGAGTATGAATATGCAAAATAAATAAGTGGAAAATAGTTATCAAAATGAGGGAAACTGTTTTAAAAATAGGACTACTTTGCACAACTCAATACAAATAAATTTGAAAAGCTAGATAAAATAGGTTATTTTCTAGAAAAATATAACTTACCCTAATAGAAACATATAATCTAAACATCCTAATTACTGAGAAAGGAAGAAAGAAAAGAAAGAAAGGGAAATAGTACAACTGTATACATGAAAAATGCAAAAGGACAAATAAGAAAGCTGTTTCGAACAATAGCAGAATTTAGTACAGTAGCAGTTTACAAAGTCATCATGCAAAAATCAATAGCCTTCATCGGTACAAACACAACAGCTAGAATATGCAGTAGAAGACATCTTATAGGATGACCAAAAAGGAAAATAAATATCCAGAAGTAAACTTGACTAGAAAATGTCTCAAATTCATGTAAGGAAAAGTACAAAACATCCCTCCAAAATAAAAAAAAAAATAGAGATGAACAAATGGAAAGACATACTATGGTTTTAGATTATAAAGCTCAATATTCTGAAGATGTCAATTGTCGTTCAGTACAATATTTAAATGCAATGTGATTTTAATAAAATACCATCATGCTTTTTTCAGGAGCTGAACAAAATGATTATAAATATTATTTGGAAGAACAATAACCTGGAAAGCCCTGAAAAAGAGGAACAATGGGGTTGCGGATAGGGGAAGAGTAGTCTAGCCTTATTAAATATTAAAATATAGTTAAAGTTTCTATAAGAAACCATTATGGTAGGAATAGACTGACCAGTGAACAAACCAGAAAATTCAGAAATTAATCCAATGCATTTGGAAATGTACATGAAAAAGGTAGCATCTCAGATCAATGGGAAAAAGATATACTTTCTAATAAAAAGTATTGGGATAAGTAGAGAACCACATGGAAAAAGATAGTATTGGATCCATTCTTCATACCACACACAAAAGCAAATTCAAATGTAGCAGAATTAAATGTTAAACTCTAATGAAACCATGCAAGTCCTAGAAAAAAGATTTGAAAAAACATGGGATAATTTCTCTTTAATTTGGGAAGAAGGCTACTTTCCAAACTATGATTTGACCAGAAGAAAAAAGGGAAAAAGTGATACCTTTAATAATACATAATTTTTAAAAATTGAATACAAAATAAACATGATAAGCAAAGTAAAAAGTCAAACAGCAAACTGAATAAAATAGTTGCAACTTGTGTCACAAAGAGTTAGTAATTAAATATATAGAACACTTCTAAAAACTGAGAAGTCAAAGGCACAAAATCCTATAGAAAAATGGGATAGAGATAAAAGCAAACATTTTAGTCAAAATGAAACAAAGCCAGGTGCAGTGGCTCAAACCAGATTCTAGTGACTGGTGAAGGTCTCACTCTGTCACCCAGGCTGAAGTGCAGTGGTGCAATTATAGCTTACTGTAACCTCGAACTCCTGGGCTCAAGTGATCCTTCCACCTAAGCCTCCTTAGTAGTTAGGACTACAGGTGTGAGCTACTACACCCAGCTAATTTGTAAGAATTTTTTTTTTGTAGAGACAGAATCTCACTATGTCATCCGGGCTGATCTTGAACTCCCGGCCTCAAGCAACCCTTCCAACTCACTTCCCAAAGCTCTGAGATTACAGGTGAACCACCATGCTTGGAGATTGGCAGTAAATGTTCTAACACATTTGCCCTTTGATATAAAAATGCTACTTATGAAACTCTATCACAAATATCCACTAGCAAAATATAAAGACATTCAAATGCATCAAATTCACAAAACCATTCATTAAAATGGCTTATTAAAAAATTCGTAAATGCAAAATACTGTAAACAACCCAGATCACTAGGGAAAAGATAAATAAGTTTTGGCACATCCACAGAATGGCATATTAAAGAGGAATATGGAGTATCTCTATACACTAATATAGAATGATATCTAGTGCACAATGCTAGGCAAAAAAGGTAAGTTGGGGAAGTGTATAGTAAAATGTGTGTGTGTGTGTATGTGTTATATTAGCTGCTTACCTAGTTTGGTGGCATAACCACACAGAATGGAAATGTCCCAAGTAACTTTAAAATGTAGTGTTTTGAATATTTACCCCTAGTGGAATACTTGGCCCTCCTTGTTTGTGGTTTCTGTATCCATACAGTCAACCAAACACAGATCAAAAATACTCAGAAAAAAATTGTCTGTACTGAACAGGTACAGACTTATTTTTCTTGTCATTATTCCCTAAACAGTACAGTGTTACAACTGATTACATATCATGTACATCGTATTAGGTATTACAAATAATCTAGAGATGATTTAAAGTATATGGAAGGATGTACATAGGTTATACAAATACCATGCCATTTTATATAGAAGATTTGAGCATCCTCAGATTTTAGTACTCCATGGAGGTCCCGGAATTGGT
Source organism: Mandrillus leucophaeus (assembly GCF_000951045.1). NCBI lineage: Eukaryota > Metazoa > Chordata > Mammalia > Primates > Cercopithecidae > Mandrillus > Mandrillus leucophaeus. The sequence continues at coordinate 2,050,948 of NW_012103087.1, read as the reverse complement.
TCCCCAGAAATACTAAGAGACAACTATATATTCTAAGGACCAAAAAAATGGCAAATACAACTTAAACTATTTTCAGTAATCATATTGTTGGTTGTAGTCTTCATATTATTTTTCTGATTCTGCTGTATATTTACCGTGGAGTAAAGAAAGTAAGTATATTAGTGCTGCTTAGAATCAGGAAGGTTTGTGTGGAACAAAGGAATGCAGATATAAGAAGAGTTTCAATAAAAAGTCTATAGTCCTGAATTTGACCTGGAAATAGTGTGAAATCGTGATGTGTTTTGCCATAAAAAAAATTCTTATTCCTTAGTTCTGTCCACTGGAAAAGCCTAGAAGCAATGGCCAATCCAGAAGCCATAGCCACCCCCACCATCCAGATGGTGATCTTCACACACTACTTCCCTTTCAAAAGATCCAGGGCTCCTTGGAAAAATGGCTGATCCCAGATATGGGTCAAGAAATATATGACATCTTGTCACACAAGAATAAGAAGAACATGATTAGGACTATTCGAACTTTGTCAAATGGACGCAACAGCCAGCTTGAAAAGGCCCCCACTAGCTAATGATAGAATAATTTGAGGAGCAATACAATAATACAATATCTAAAATGAATCGAAACTTACCAAGTATGTTTGAATTCATAAGTTGATAATGACACTTCAAAAAATTCATTAGTTATGTTTGGAAAATGTTAGCGATCTAATTCATTATTTTCAAAACGGGTTAATACAGAAAAAGAATTAAGGATTTATTCTTCCTTAATTGTGCTAACTATGCCACAAGGTAAATACATAGCTGATAAAGAATGTTTCTGTAGAGAAGTATTCAAGCTAGTAAATGAAGAAAGAATAATAGAATAGTGCATTCTGAGGCTCTTAATGAATTAATGGATCGAGGCAATGATCATTAATGGCTGTTAACATCTCAAAAAGAGAGACAACCAGACATTATATGCCTCCTGATGGATGTACACAATGTCACTTGTAAAATATTCTTACTAAAAAAAGTCAAGCCTGAGTCTGATCAAGCATCTATATCACGCTACTAATTCGTGGAAAATAAAAGGAAAATAAAGCATTCTTAATACCAAGGGGATATGAACAGCCAAATCCATAGATGAAAAACTACAGGACAAACCTCAACAAATAAATGGTAAGAAGAAAAAGATGGAGAACAGATATATTAAATATGCCTTAAGAGACACGTTATTCAATTGCAATGTATGGGCCTTATTTGGATTCTAATTTAAGCAAACTATGTGCAAAACAGTCATGAAATCTTTGACCAGGTATCAAGGATATTGTTAATTTTGGTATGATATTATGGTTATGTTTAAAGAAAGAGTCCTGATTTTTTTTGGAGATACATATTAAAATATTTACAGATGAAATAATAAGCATCTGAAGTTGCTTTAAAAGAACACAGCTAGGGTACCCAAACAAGTAGGGATGAAACAAGATCGACCATAAATTGGTAACTGTTGAATCCGAGTGATGAGTACCTCAGAGTTCATTATAACATTCTCTCAACTTGTTTAGATTTGAAATTCTTCATAACAAATTTTAAAAGTTCAAAACATCATTATTCCTTTTCATTCATCCACGCATTCATTCAAAATATATTGAGTAACTACCAAGGATTTGAAAAGGAACAAAAACCTTTGGATTTACATAAATCTGGAGGAAAATTTGACATATTAATACAAAATAGAAAAAATAAGGGTGGAATTCTTTTCAATAAAGATATCTCCCTCTTCTCCATTCAGGTCACAATAAAAGCATTATATTTTATCAGAGCCAAATAAACTCCTTTGGCGTTGCCATTCGCCCTCTCCTCATCTAAAACAATATATTCTTGGATGAGTCTCTAGGAGGCGAACTTCACTCTATCCCTACGTAAATTAATAAAGTAGGTGAGCCTGTGTTCATCAGCCTCGGAACACCCCTTTCAGGGCCTTTTGTTAGCTCCACGCAGATGTCCTACCACAGCCCTGTCCTCCCCCACTCCATCAACTTGCCTGCCAGTGGAATATGTTACCTTTATAGGTGTGTTTGATTAAGCAGTCATTGCACTGTATTAAATGTTATGATATGTATTCAATACATTCAAAAGATATGTATTTTGAAATACACATAGGTATGTGATTTCCACACAGAATATTAATTACTGTGGTTTTAAAATTAAGATTCTTCCTAGAACATCTGATATAATTATAGGCACTCTGACCAACATTTCAATTAGTCCTAGTTATGATTTATCTTTCATAGTATATTCTAAAAGAATAAGTTACTTCTCTCCAAAGAATTCAGCTTGAATTAATCATTTTTATATCATCTCACTTTTTTATGTCCTCTTTTTTTAAAAAACTAAACACTAGTTCTGTAAAACAAGGTACACATTAATGAAGATTTAAAAGATTTCAAATGGACCTTTTAGAGAAGAAAACAATGAGACATAGGTCAAATTTCATACAGAAAAGGACAGGAGGATTGCTTCACAAACAAAAGAATCAAATTACACATTGATGCAAGGTGGTTCTTGTCTGCTTTACATATCAGGAAAGGGTTTGTAGAACATTGGACATCACACACGAAATGTGTCAAGTACAGAATTAGGAAAGTTAAAAAAGCAATATGCATATTGTATCTGTATAAATAGATATGTATACATGTTTATTCATGTGGCTATGTATAAATATAACCAGAGAATGTTTTGAAATCATTGTTCCGATGATTCAGCATAGGAGGTCAGAGAGGAAGGCGGGCATAGCATCCAAATGCCTTGATGGTCTCTTGGCCAATGTGGAACAGGAATGACAATGTACTCTAGTTTAAACACAAATAACAGGCTGATGTGTAAAAAACATAAGGAAAAACTCTTGGCATAGATGTTTAAGATGTATGTGTGTTAAATTATGAAATACCTATTGCAGTTATTCCCAGACTTTAGTGAGACCGAAGATGAATATAAGAAAATGTTTAAACAATGACGTTGGCATATGGATACCAAATTGCTCTTTTTTCAAGTAAATACACTTTAAATTTCCATCTGCTGTTTTTTTCATTTTATTCAAAATGATATTTTAATGAAAAAAGTAGAAAAGACATAATTTTTTAACAGAAAAAGAAAACAGTCCCTTCTCTAATCACATAGACAGTCTAATGACAGGTATCAGTCTGGATACCATTTTAGCAGAGCTGGTTTTTCTTTTATTAAACTCTCTTAAAATTCAGATTTTATAAATAACCTATAAGCACAATGCAGAAAACTTGAAAAAGCACGGAAAATCACTAAGAAAAAAAATAGCTCGAATCTCCCATCCCAAGATAACCACAACTTGGTATGCATGCACCTGGCATTTTTAATAGGTAACTGATAATTTTTATAAATCATAAAGCTATTATTCTGTACTGTTCTTGTATTTTTTTATGTAGCACCATATCGTGAATATTTCTCGAGTATATATTCTTCCACAATATGATTTTTCACAACTGAATACTATTATATTTACATAAACAGAGAATCATGTACTTATCCCCTAATTGTTGGACATTTGTGATATTTTTTCCCTTTTTTTCTATAGTAAGCAATACTCACATTTCCTGGGGTCTCTTCAGGTGCTGTAAGAAGAGATCTGCTTCACAGGACATCTCTTCTCCTCACCCCCATTCATGTAGAATCTCAGTCTCTGACATCCCTAAGGGTCCCTAGGGCTGGATATTAATGTTCACTAACAGGCTGGCTTGGGTCTGGGCTAATCATTCTTGTCAGTATTCTCTGGGCACATTGGTATCCTCTGGAAACCACTGGTGTCCCCAACAAGCTATAAATGATCGACATTCTGTTTCATACTTGGTGGAAGCCTAACTCTCATCTTATCTTTTGTGTCATTTTGTTTTAGAGGGATTCAGACCACACATTGTTGCTTATCCCACAAGGCTCCTCATGAAAATAATTTCTTCAGCTTCTGCCTGCAGGCCCTCTTTCTGCAGACACCAGACACTAAAGCTTGGTTTAGTCAGGGGGGCAGACAAAAATGTGGTTCCAGAGGCCCTGCTTCCTCAGGCTCACCCAGACAGTGGCTAAATGCCCCCTAGGCATAGGCGGGACTCCTGCTGTGAGGAAAATTTTGGGCCGCCTTCTCTTTCTCTCTCTTTCCCTGGAATAAATTCCTAAAAGTGACTGTGTATGTTTTCAAAGGCTTTGTATGTTTTTCTGGGCTAAAGTATGCCTCCCCGCCTCAGATTCAAATACTGAAGCCCTAACCCCCAGTACCTCAGAATGTGACTGTATTTGGAGATAGGTCATTTAAAGAGGTAATTACATTAAAATGAGGCTGGTAGGGTGGGTCCTAATCCAATCTGACTGTTACCCTCAGAGAGGAAATTTTGACCCAGAAAGAGAGAGACACCAGGGATTCACACAAACCGAGAACAGACCGTGTAAGGACGCAGTGAGAGGGGAGCCATCTGCAAGCCAGGGCGAGAGGCCTCCGGAGAGACCAAACCCGCTGCTCTTTGGGCTTCCAGCGTTCAGAACTGTGAGAAGTAAATTTTTGTCGTTAAAGCCCCTCAGTCTGTGGTACTCTGTTATGACAGCCCTAGCAAACTAATACAAATGTATGCTCCAGAATTGGGCACACCGCATTGTACTTCTCATATTATTTTCTTCTTTAATTGTTGCCAGGAAATGGCAGAATGTCAAATCTGGAAGGATCTGCGGATCCAGGCGCACCACCACCAAGCGGTACTCACTGGAATTGCTCGCACAGCTTCTCAGCATGCAAGTCCTGAAGCCCCTCCTCGACTGACTGAAACAGTCCTCAGGGATGGGGCCCAAACTTGTGTATTTACAAAACCTTTCCCCAGAATTTACAGGACATCTAATTAAAAAGATCACTGACAGCTCTCACTAAAAAATGAGATTGGAAAAAAAAAATGGTATCATCTCTAAATAGTGACTGAGCAGTCAGCTTGTTGAGAATCCTTTCCAGTAAATTGCACCACCTCCTTCTCTAGGTAAAGCGAAGTGCTTGTACCTGTCTCCAGTTCACATTATAAGGATTTCTCCTCAGTCCACCCTTAGGACTTTCCTTGCCCTGAAGTGATGATTACGATAATGAATATGTGGATAATGATCATAATAGGAGCTGCCATACATTGAGCACCTTCAGGCTAATCACTCTGAAAAGAGATTTGCATAAATAATCCATTAGTCCTTACAAAACCCTGAGAGGTTTGTTATTATTTCAGTTTTTCAGGTGAGTAAATGAAGGCTCAGAATTAGGTTCATGACAGTATCAGAAACAAAGTACATCCTGGACTTGGAACCCCAAGCTCTTGGCCATTTGAAGTAAACCATGATTCTTTTCAAGTGACTCAAAAGGAAAATCTTAGTTTCTAAAGGGATCTCAAGAAAAGAGAGTCATATCTCAAAACCTGGGTGGGCATATCTGTGTTGTCCACATGGAATGAGGCAAACTGTGGGAGAGCAGGAATAGATTTAGACCCACTCGTTGGAGAGGACAGGTACTGAGGGCAGGTATTGAGAGGCAGCCCAGGCCATAGGAAACACATTATACTCAAAGTTCTTGACAGCACCTGAAAGATGATAAGTCCTTGCAAGCTGGAGCATAGGGTCCAACAGTAATAAGGTGAAGCCTCTATCGGTGAAGAGAGCCTGGAAGTGACATTTGGAAGTCTGTCACCACCAGTATGGCTCAGGTGAAGAATTTGGGGGAAGTAGCATGAAGGAGAGGGAATGTAGAAAACTGGGTTTGAATTCTATCCCTTTTGGCTACATGGCTTTGGGTAAGTTCCTTAGCTCCACTAAGCCCTGTTTTCTCCTTTGTAAAAAGAGAATGACAGCCTCGTTGGTGATGGGAAAAACTAAAGGCAGTATGACTACAGGAAGGGCACAGCCTTTAGTGGTCAATGTAGAAAGAATAGGTTATTATACTTGGAGTTTGAATTGGCCAAAGCAATGCTGACTCTCATTGTGTAAAAACTGTGGGACAGGTTGTCAGCACTGGGATTTCACTCAGAGCAAAAGGCAGATGTCAAGAGATCATCATCAAGGCACAGGTAGAAGTAGACTGGCTACAAGAATGGGCTATTTCAGAATCACGGAATGTTTGGACTAGGAGCAGCCTACAGGTGAGGGTCAGAGTGTGTGTGTGTAGGGGAAAGGGGAGGGACTGGAAGCATAAGACAGAAAAAAAAAGGGCAAAAATGTGACCCATAAAATCTATATTATCCCACCATTCCTAATAGGATATATTTAGATACAGGAGCTCATCACTTAAGCAACCCTGGCATTAGGACCAAAAGCACTTCCTTTGAAATCAGATGGAGCCAAATGTAAATTTTTATTTAACCTATCAGCCTGGGTTTTTTTTTCTCGATATTCTTCCCTTCACATCCAGGCTTTAGCTCTTTAGTCACTTATTCATAGTTCCATGCACAGGTGCTTTTCCACTGTATGTGTACACGTTTTAAAGTCCAGATTCTGTAAAGTTTCACTCTAGGCTTTTATCAAAAAACACACTTTTTTTCTTCCTAATCAAGAATATTTAATGGCTACATTGCCAGAATTTCACTTTTGAAAGCTTCTCGATAGGAAGAGTACCTATGACATAATGGGAACTCAAGGAAGAATATATTGAAATGAATAAATGGACCAACAAATGACTAGCTGGATGCAGTATCGAACCACATATGTATTCAGACCAGGGCAGGAGAGAGGAGGAGTCAGATTTATGTCTTTTCGGACATTTTGAAATATAGCTCCCCAAGCTCTAGATTTTATTTGACCTGCCTTTCCTTAACTTGTAGGAATACACACGACCCTTTTCTTTCAAGATTTCTGTCACTTCCATTTCTACAGCTCTTTTCCTCTTGCTTCCTTCATCTTTTCACTAAATTAAGAAGATGGTTGGCTGAGAGGAGGTTTGGAATGAGTTACACTTTTTATAATTGAAGAAAACAACATTTTACAGATCTTTAAAAAATATAATAGACCGGGCACATTGGCTCACGCCTGTAATCCCAGCACTTTGGAAGGCCGACATGGGCAGATCACAAGGCCAGGAGTTCGAGATCAGCCTGGCCAATATGGCGAAACCCTGTCTCTACTAAAAATACAAAAATCAGCCAGGCGTGGTGGCGAGCGCCTGTAGTCCCAGATACTTGGGAGGCTGAGGCAGGAGAATACCATGAACCCAGGAGGTAGAGCTTGCGATGAGCCAAGATCCTGCCACTGCACTCCAGCCTGGGCGACAGAGTGAGACTCCATCTCAAAAAAGAAAAAAAAGATAAAGTAGAGAAAACATTGTTATTATTGGGATTAAATTAGTATGTTACCTGTTTCTGGCATATAGTTCAGAGAAATTCCTGGTTTGGGAATACAGAAGAGGTAGTCAGAGGAAAGGTGCTTGGGGTAGTGAGCTTCTTTCACAGCACTGAGCAAGCAGTAAGGGCTACGCTCATCCCAGCTCTCTCATAATATCTTTCCAATGAATTTCTTGTCATTACAGGCAGTCCTTTATGCAATCTGTGATTCTGTATGTCACACACTAGAGTGAAACAAAGACCAGCTAAATGCCATAAACCATCCAGAAGCCTTTTTGTTCCTCTAAGGAGACCAACAAATCTATTCTTATTGGTATTCCTGTTAAACCCTTATAAATACTGGTTAGTCCTCCATGGCCATTTAAGAGACTTTTATATGGTTTTTGAAATGCTCTCCAGCCATATTGCTTTTATCTTTTTTTTTTTTTTCCTTTATTGATTTTTCTCCTTAAGACTTTAATTCACTCTTCTGCAGTTGCTACAGTCAAGAGAGAAATTCTGCAGATCACATAGAGATAACATTCCAACCCAGACTGGGTCACACCATCTCACATAAGAATACCAGCGTCCTGCAGATAACCGGTCCTTTCCTGCTTTTCAAGCCCTTTTGGTCTCTCTTTTCATTTTTTTCCCCTCCTTTAGTATTTGAGACTTAATCTTTCTTCAGTCTTATTCTTCATGCTGAGCTCATCTGAAATGTACCAATAATTGCTACCAGCTAAATCTGGTTTCATCATTCTGAAAATTCCTCATTGAAAGCAGCCCTGTGGAATAGGAATCTGATCATTTCTACAAGTTAAAGTGACATTTGGCATGTAGCTTTACCAATACACTATCATGTATGTATAGATAATTCCTGAGTGGGTTTGGTTATATTTCTAAGAGGTACGGGCATATAAAATTTAGCTAAATGCTTCAGCAAAATACCATTTAATTCTATTAAAGTATCATCTAAGTGGCAGCATTTTAAAAAACCAAAGGGCAACTAATCCTTTATGGAGTTTAATATTCTGCTGAAAAGCATCTTTAGCTTTGATTGCTAAGTAGACCAAGTCTTGGATACACTAGGAGAATGACTGCCTGATCTACTTCGTCCTGCAGACATTGTATCTATTAAATTCAACAAATATTTTCTGAGTTTCTACAACGTGCTAGCTACTACATGAATATAGAGTTTAAAAAGGTATTGAATACAGAGTTAAAAGAGTCAAACTCACACTTAATATGTATGTATTGTAAGCACATATATGTTTGTTGCAGCATTATTCACAATAGCAAAGACATGGACTCAACCTAAATGTCCATCAATGATAGATTGGACAAAGAAAATGTGGTACATATATACCATGGAATAGTACACAGCCATAAAAAGAACGAGATCATGTCCTGTGCAGGAACATGAGTGGAGCTGGAGGCCATTATTCTTAGCAAACGAACACAGAAACAGAAAACCAAATACCACATGTTCTCACTTTTAAGTGGGAGCTAAATGATGAGAACACATGGACACATAGAGGGGTACAACACACACTGGGGCCCACCAGTAGGTGGAGGGTGGAAGGAGGGAGAGGATCAGGAAAAATAATGAATGGGTACGAGGCCCAATACCTGGGTGATGAAATAATCTGTATGACAAACCCCCATGACACAAATTTACCTATATAACAAACCTGCACATGTACCCCTGAACTTAAGATGAAAGTTAAAAAACAAACAAACAAATGATATGAGAAACACATATTTTGAAATATATACTGTGATCGATTCTATCTGGAGGATCAGGGAAGGTTTCCTGAAGGAGGTAACATTTACAATTTTAGATTAAAATATCTTCAGGTAAGACCATTAATTCGTTCCTATACAAGTTCTGCCTTTATCCTTCAGACTGAAGAAATCATCAATATCAGTGTGACATGAAATCACTAATAGTCCTGTAATTTCTAAAGGTACTGGCAACATTTCACAACTCGTTGCAATTATCTTCACAATATCATTGAACATTAAAAGACAAGAGAGGCACAAGGCATGCCTGAAAAAAAAAAGTGAAGTTGATTTTAGAGCTTCCTTTCCTTTCTCCTGGTATCTTGTTTCCTCCCCTAGCCCACTAGCATCAACTTTGTGTCTTAATCCAGCTATACCCTGCGACGTGCTAATTGCTAAGTTCAGCATGAATTCCTATCCTTTCACATGTTTGAATTTTAACTGGGAAAGGCGAGTCCTATTTGCTGGGAAATGCGGAATAGTAAAGCTAGAGCGGTGGAATGATTGACATTAGGGTTGATATCTGGAGAAGTGAGAGCCACCTAGGTCTCTTCCAAGGACTGAATAATGTACAAATCCATGGCACTGTATAGTCAAAATATTACTTACTGGGATAGCTATTTCCATTCCAGTTAGAGGGTACACTGGTTTTTCTCGAGGTCACAGAACAAAAATATGGAGTTGCCAGGAATCTGTCTCTTCGCTTCTCTGTTCTAAACTCCCTTAGACCATCCTACATTAGCTCTTAGTATTTATTATTAATTTATTTTATTAATTAAAACAGTTCAGTTAATAACAACATACACTTGTGTCGTGATTTGTAGTTTACCCCCCTGATTTCATGTGATCTCATTTAATCCTCAAAAGCAACCAAAGGATAAAACTGAGGCACTGAGGGGTGGAGAGACTTGTCCGAGACCACACAGCTGTTGGCAGGGCTGGCACTGGCCTGGCATGTGAGGGCCTGGGGTCTGTAACCTCTCTCCTGCCAGGGAGGAAGCTACCGATGTGTTTGGGCTCAGCACGCTCCTACAGCTGTCCACTGTGCGCTCAGTTGAAGAAGCCATTCTCCTAGACAGAGGGAGCTCTTCTGTGGTTAAGGATATAAAAAGAGCTGTGTTCTAAGGCCAGCATTTTTCCCCAGTTCCTCTCAAGGTCCATTCAGAGCCTAGCGTCGCATTTCTGGAGCCCAGGCACTTTAACTGTTATTATTTTGGGGTTTATTTTTTTGTTTGTAGAAAGAGTCCGGGACATGTTGCATATTTATGACCCCAAAATAGGAAGTGTGTGATGCCCACTCGACCGCAATGAATTCCAAGGCATAAAGGCCCCAGAATCTCTGGATACAAGAAGTCCCCACTCTGCCATCCCTTCTTGAGTGGTGTTAGTGGACTTCCTATGTGATCCCGAGGCGGAGTCAGCTGGTGTAAGAGTTGGCAACCAGCTCTGCTCCATAAACGGCATTCACTTAGGAAGCACGACTGGCGGCTTCATGCGATTGGAGAGAAAAGGGGAGAGGGGGAGGTGAAGAGAGGAGGAGGAGCCCTCGGCAGAATTCCAAGTTCCGTGGCACTGGCCCCACGGAACTCTGGAAACAAGAATCAGGCTTGGGCTGCGCAGGTTCCAAGTCACAGGGCTTCCATGGCTGGCAAGCGTCGAGCCGGAAATTCAGTTGAATAGAGCCCTAAATGTTTTTTTGTTTGACATTCATGCTTAACAGAAAATGATGAATCCATTAGCAACTCCTTCCGTTGCCAAAAGAAACAGACTTGCACTTGTAGATTGCTTTCATTCTGCGCTATCAAGCCTCTGCATGTGCTGCTTTCTCAAAGCTGACAGTCATCTATCATTTTTAAATGGGTTTAGAGGTACAGTCGTCTTTGTCTGAAGTGTGTGGATGTGTCAGCGTGAATGTGACTCATTAAAACAGACTGACCCAAACAGTTTAAATGGGATTCACAGTAGGGGGAAAATGTTTTATTTGAGGTTTGTTTGGAATTATTTTGAAGTTTGTCACTAATTTTGAAAAACAATGGGCTCATTTTCCTAACTTCTTTTTCTTCCCTGAGATGTGTCTAAGAGAACAAATAGCTATATTATGCACTGTCTCAAAAACATGCTCTTTGGAAATGAAAAAAGATTCTAGGATTATGAAATGTCGAGAGTTCCCTTGTGCTCTAGAACATTTCACATACTTAAATGACTTCATGAAACTCCCCCAAGTTTCTCTCTCTCTCCTCAAACCCTTATCCCCAATCCATAAATGACATCTTTGAACATAATCTTTAGACCCGTTTTTCATCATTTCTATTAGCCTTTCAAGGAATGCCTTTTGAAGTCAAAGATTTAACATATGGATTAAATCGTCCATAAAATGGGTTTAATATTAAGAGAAAAACACCTGGCTGTATGCATCTGGGTCACAGGACATTGTATTGTTTTAAATGCTTCAAGATGTTCAATAAAATTGAATATGGCCAAACTCATCTCCAATGTGGGCCTGTGCGCCCTCAAACCTGTTTCCTAATGGCTCTTTCTCTCTCGTCTTGCATCAGTATGAAGTTCCTAAAGCAATAATAGAAGGGCCAATAGCAGAAATTAAGCTTCAAGAAGATTTATATATATCAATGAAGACAAAATTAATTTATTAAGAGTTTCATGGCAATTAGTATAATTGATCTTCCAAGTTTTCTCTGTGGGCACAGAGGGAGATATTCAAAATGTTTAATACCTACAAGTCATGGGCACAACCAAGCAGAACAGGCACCGTGGCAGGGTCCTGGAAGCCCCTTGCTGGATGCAAGAGATTAATGGAGCCCCAGCATTGACATCAAGGAAGCTGGGACAGTGTGTTGGGGCAGGAGGCACTGAGAATACTGGTTATTTATTAACTCGTAGAGACAAATTTCAGTATTTTAATACGCAGCTGTACCAGTGTGTATTGGCTGAATTCCAGCCATACTTTTACTCCTTCACTGCATAAACTCCTAGGATTTGAGAAAACAAAAGCAGGAACACCTCCTTGTGTTTGAGCATTGCTGTATAGCTTCCCACTTTTTTTCATGTACAACCCCAAATAAACTGAGTGTCTTCTAAGGCATCAAGCATATTCAAGCTGTTCCCATAGGAACAAATTGTTGGTAAAAGTGAAGAATGAGGATTAAAACATTTAAAAGGGTAAAACAGTAATTACGGTATTATTTAAACATTTTTAAAATAAGCATAGTTTCTTAGTCTTCACCCCATTTTACCCAGAAGACTTCTGAAGTTTTAGCACTGCAAGGCACATTTGTAGAATAAAATATGTAGAATGTGTATTTAACTTATGTCATACCTTTCCTTTAAGGAACTAAAATGAGTTGTCATAATGATTTGACTTAATTAACCAATTCAGTCATTCCTTGCCACCACCACCACTCCCAAAAAAAGGTAATTCAAGGCAAATATTATGATACCCATTTGCACTGGAAGTGCAAACAAATGCAATCTTTAAGATCCTAAGCCTCTAGCCAACCAAAGACTAGCTCAAATCCAGCTCTTGCATCCAAGACTGCTTTGATTGAGTTATTAAGTGATCCCACAACAAGTAACATCTATGTAGGAAGAAGGGGAAATGTGAGCACTCTAAGACCTCATCCTTTAAGGAAGTATAATTGGATGTCTCTTGTGTAACTTAGGCCATTTCAGAACTTAAGATAAATACACATCAAATGTAAGAGGGGAAAAGAGGAATGCATTGCTTTTATTCCACTGACAGAAAGAAAAAACAGTTTCTATTGAAATACACACAAATATATTTTAAAACATTTATTAAAGAAAACATAGAAAGACCAAATAGGATGGAGGGAAAGTTATATTCCCTCTAAAGTTACTGAGAACCAAAATGCAGCAATTTATTTCCAATTTTCGCAGACAACACGCACTATAGCAGGAGAATGCCTTTCTGTTCGAAACTCCTATATTCAAGTCTAAAATATTTTATTTAAACTACCAATTTATGTGCTACATACAACTATATCCTCAATATTTATTTTAAATATTATATATACTTTATAAAATATTTCAGTACAGTTACTGAAACTACAACCACATGCATTTTATTGAATATCGAAAGATAAAATGCAGGCTTTGGAGTCAGACTGTGTGAGTTTGTATTCTAGTGTGACCACTTTGTGGCTCTTTAACCTTGGACAAACTTCTGTCTCTGGCCCCAGCTCATAGAACAGATCTATTAATATCATGTGGTGAGGTGATAAGGACTAAATAAGATATGTTTGTAGAGTTCCAGCATACTGAATGGTAGAGAGTAGATTTTTGGGGTTCCTCCCTCTCACTGATACATCTTCCTTTTTCTCAGTGAACATTTACCTTTAGCAATCAAAGGCATTAATGATTGAATATCTGGTCTTTCTACTGCAAGGTTAGAATTTCTTCAAGAAACAATGTCAATGCAACTTCAGGAATACCTGCCCCCTCCTCCTGTTTTTAACCACTCAGAATCTGCCTCCATCCTGGACTATGTGTAGTTCCCAGTATCATATTTTCTGATGGTCTTAGAACTTAAGCCACCATTCCCTGCCACACTGATACCACCTTGCTGATTACTTAACCAAGTGATTCCTTTCAGGTGGAAGAGATGTACCCAGGACCTCTGTAGAAGCAGGTACAAGCTACCAAAATTTCCCACTTTATTTATTTTGAGTTTGGAATGAGCAACTACTAGGAAAGGAAAAAAATTTTATAAATTATTTATAAAATCACATTCATTTAAAAGCTAATTCTACCCTTGATTGAATTGCAAATAGAACTAAAATCTTTCTTGGTTCTCATATTACACCTTTCCTTTGCTAGTTTAGGCATTTGTGACCTTTGGCTTTATTAATTTATTCAGAAAGTATGTATTGAGTACCTACTATGTGCGGGATGCTGAGTAATTTAGACACAATTTGTGAATTGTGTCTTCTTCAAGTCAAGTCTTCCTTCTTCCAGTCTTGTGGTTCTCAAACTTTAGTGTGCAACAGAATCACCCGGAGTGATTTGAATGCATTGATTATAGACTACTCCCCCAGGGTCTGATTTAGGAGGTCTGTGTAGGGGTCTGAACATTCACATTTTTAATCTATGGGTTCTGGTCTAGGAAACACTTTGAGACCACTTTCTATATTGTTTCTAATCTATTTGCCATAACGATCACATGCATTAACCTCCTAAAATATAATGTCACTCTATAGAGTAAAAATCCTGTTTGGTTCTCCAATCCATAAAATAAAGCCTTATCAAAACCTTCAGGATATGCCATTCAAGGTTGCTACTTTTCTAGCCTCTCCTTCTGATGATGATTACACATGACAAAATACTCTCCACTGTACTGTTCCTTTCTTAGTTAAGTTTAATGCTATGCCTATCAAATATTATATTGACCCTTTTGGTTCTTTGGAAGCTAAAAGTTTTGAACTTTTCATTTATTAAACAAAAGAAGAGAAGGGGTATCTATTGGCTTTTGTAAGTATATTGGCTCAGTGGGCACACAAAGCAACCGTTTAGTAGTAGAAAGAAGTAATAGCATGATGGAAGGGAACCCTGCCAAGAAGGCCTAAACACTGAAAAAATGTCTTTAAAAATACAGATTTAAATTGAAGAAGTATCTGATAACACCAGTCAGTTTACTCATCAATAGGCTGTTTTTGTTTTACAATTATGTGTCTGAAGATAGTAGCAGGAAAAGAGGCATCACTGTGCAAACGTTAATATCTCACACAACCGCATCAAAGAGAAAAAATAGAACACTAGCTTTCATTTTCATTCAGTGATATTAACCTAAAATAACTTACCGTAGTTTTGTTTGAATTCACCAGGTAAAGTTTTAGTATGTGGTAATGACTACGAAGGAACATTCAAAGTATTATACCTATTTGTGTTGACACACTTTGTGAGAAATGTTGTTTGAAATATGCATTGAAATAAAGCATCTCCAAATAACTTGAATATATACCCCGGTATCATCAAGAGACAAACTATGCTATTGGATTATTAAACTCATCTAATTTGGGAGAACTGAAGGTAGAAGAGGAAATGGGAAGGAGAGAGAAAGAGGTTATATATGGACAGATAAAATCATGAATGGTAAATACAATTTTTCTCCCTTTCTCTGAAAACTTGTTGTGTTCATAGTTGTTATTTTTGATGACATCTTATCTATGGGCAAGCTTCTACTTTTTCACTGCAGAGAGGTGGAAAAATATTAGTAATAAAGACAAGCTTAATAAAAGTGCTTTGGAGTGTTTGTGTGTGCATGCACGTGCATAGGAGGCTGGGGCATGGTGGGAGGCAAGCCTAAGCCTCTGTTCTGTTCAGTATGATACCTATTTTTGTTTTGTTTTATTTTTATTGACTGTTCATTTGCTTTTTAAAAACCTTTGTTTGACATTGTTCATAGAAGGCCCAAGAGCGTGTCCCTACATTTTCGGCTAAAGAGTCATAGGATGACTGGGTGGTTTTCCAATTCCTCCTCCTAGGGAAGCCAGCAAACTGGCCATACTCAGGCTCTCCGCCACTGCTGAGGTCTTGAACAGGCTCTGGAAGAAACAGTTGTCTAGAGGGATTTGTGACAACTATAATCAAACAGCACATTTGTAAGATTAGTGAATGAATTCCACTGAATGACATCTGATGACCACCATGTCTTCAAACCATTGGAAAGACAGCTTGAAAAGACAAGCCTAAAATTAAACTTTTTTATGATTATCCATATTAAACACACACATACGAAACAGCAATCATATGCATAAATCCTTTAGTAGTGGCCTGGTACGTGCAAAGAACACTGGATTTGGAGTCAGGCACACTTGGGTTTGAATCCCAGCCTTAGAGCTGAAACTATAGATGTATTCTCTACCTCTGTTAACCGTAAAACAAAAGTGGTGCTGTGTTGCAATTAAGTATACTAACACATATAGTAAAAAATGCCTGGAACAGAGTCTGGCAGGCAGTAGGAACATAGCAATTAACAACAGTAGCAGTAGAACAAGAAATGATTTGATAATTTTTTTTTGGATAGGGTCTCATTCCTGGATTGTAGTGGCATTTTCATAGCTCACTGCAGCCTCGAACTTGTGGGGTCAAGCAATCTTCCCACCACAGCCTCCAAAGTAGCAAAGAATTTAGGTGCATGCCACCATGCCTGCCTAATTAAAAAAAATTTTTTTTTTGTAGAGGCAGGGTCTCACTACATTGCCCAGGATGGTCTCAAACTTCTGGACTCAAGCAATCCTCCTGCCTCAGCCTCCCAAAGTGCTGGGGTTACAGGTATAAACCACTGCACCTAACCTGACTTGAACTTTTATATATAGCTTTCCTTGGAGGTCAGTCCAAGGGTGGAACTAAATCTGGACTACACTTCTAACTTCACACACAAACTTTTACACTAAGATTGTTTAATGCATACTTGCTGTATAAAGGAAAGAATGAATGAGACAAAAATAATCATACTTCTCTAAAGATTATCAGGTTGACAGAATAAAAGTTTTCTCAACAGGTGCTCTGCCAGATGTATCAATAAATGTTTTTCAAACACCTACTAGGTGCAAGACACTGTTCTTAGAGCAAAGAAAGATGACTAAGAATGATATTAACTTTATAAACACAGTGGCTTAACCTCACCAATTGTGGCTTCAGATAGAATTACCCACAGTGCCCAAGCTTCACCTCAGATCAATCAAATTAGAATCTCTGGGAATGAGATTCAGACATTAGCATTTTTCTATATTCCTGTGGTGATCCAATATGTAGGCAGATTGAGAAGGAATGGTCTAGGAGCTATGTGGGGAGATAAGATGAATGTGGGTGAGTAATAATAATGTGAAAGATAAAGGAGTATTAGTGGAAAAATAAGTATCAGAAGAATTAGAAAGCATCTAACAGCAAGAATATCCATACAGAGATTTCAAGAAAGAGTCAGCATTTGAGCAAAGTTTCCACAGATGCTGGATTAACACAGGTGAAACATGGACAGACATGAGGTCCATGGCAGTGGGGTGGCAATATACCATGTGAAAAAACAGGAGATACCAGTAGTGTCTTGAATACACAAAGAATAATGATGGACTAGCTTTATTTCTAAACTTTCATTTGCACACAACAACCCTGCCCCTGCCACATTTAAGTTTAGTTTTACAACTATTTGGACAATCTTAAGGCTCAAATTTCTAGATTTTTTTTCCTTTAGATCTTAAGTCCAAAGAACATAGACATTATTCAACAACTCTTAGATATTTTTATTTTATATCCTAACAAAGGATTTGATGTGACTTACAATTTTATAGCACTTGTAAAGTAGCAATCATTTTGAGGCAGAACAGAAATCACCTAGGAAAAAAAGCATTATTGTGTCAGGAAGCTACAACGATATTGTTTCTGATATTGAGTATTAAATATAGCCCTGAGACTCCTGGCAGTCAATGCAACAAGGGAAATGTGAAGCCTTACTCTCTTATAAAGGAAGGTATGTAGTTTATTTGAAAGGGAAATACTATCTTATTGCTAAAGTCTGGGAGGAATGTATTACATATGGAAAGCACATTGCATAACATAATGAAAAATACCTTTAATTCTCTTGTTCATCTACAACTTGGAGAACTTCGCTGATTTCAACTCATGCTGAGACTAAGGTCTCTCTAAGGTGAATTTTTAATTCACCTTCGTTTGCTGAGATTAATCAGACCAAAATGATGTGCCCATTCTATTTAGAGAAATGTATACCTGCTACAATCGCTCAACATGGGAGAAAATACCAGCACTGATCTTTCCACTTTCTGGCTTTGTTGATGTCTTAGCATACACAATCTGTAAACCTTGTATTTTAATTCCTCTTTGGTGCCAAGCACAATGCTTAAAGAATCATTTGCCCACCTATATTGTTCCAAATGCATCACATTCTTAAAAGGAAACATGGTTAGTAAAACCCTCTTGAAATTTAAGGCATTTGAAGGAGTTATATTCTTAAGGCATTAATTCATCATATTAAGGTATATAAGCAAATTCTTATAAGCTTTCACATGCCCAATTTGGCAAGGGATCATCCATATGAATAGTCCTTTGTTTTCACTCCAATGATGTGTACAGGTTTTCACAGAACTCAAATTGATTCTAGCAATTATTTAAAATTCCTCAGAAATACCTTAAATCTCATATCTTCATTTCTGAGTAGGGACAATGCCAAAATGCCAACAGCTGAGTCCTTTTAGATTAAAGGCAACATCCCTTTTGACAGCCTTTCACACAGATCCCGGCAAACAGCAATTCATATAAATCACACACATCTAGTGTCTCGCTTTATATGACCTGATGGGGAAATCCTGTGGTTGACTAGTGGAAGATATGAACCTGGGCAATAATTTCCTGAGACTGCTTCAAAGCCAGTCCTACTCAAAAACGATGCTACATGCAACAGGTCATGTTTTAAGTAGATGGTTGTACGTTGAGGCCTATTATTGCATTGCCTTGTAAGATCACATATCAACTTTTTTGACACTTTTAATTATAGCTATAGCAGCAAATTATCTCATACCTATCTACATGTCTACATTTTTAAAGTATTGCCCTTTATTTGAGAAATTCTCCTCATAAATATACTGAGTTATTTTCTAAGAATGCACCTAATGTTGAACCATGCTCTCTTGTTTCCTCTTCAGACCAACACAATTTGTCATGTACAATAACTGGATGGGGTTCAAGATTCAGTCATTGAACATGAACAGAAAGACATGGAAACAGTTTCACATGAAAATGCAGGTCAGAATCAACTTGCTGAATTTTCCAGAACAGAGATGGCAAACACGCTTATACACACTAATGCTTTTTACAGAAAGTGGACATAAACTAATTGATCACACATGTTTCTCTCCAAGAGTTTGGACATGGTCTCAGAACTCTCTTCAACCAAGGACATTATGTAGACATTAATGATTAATCAAAGGGGCACTTTGTTGAAACTTATTTGCCATCCCTCTCCTAAGTCCTCACATTGGCATAGGCCCGGGAGGGAACCAGCCCAACCCATCTTAACAGCCCAACTCAAAATTGTATCAACCCTTTCACAAACATCTCCAGCAAGTAACCAATCACCAACATCCTGAGTGAACCAGACACATGCAAAAGGGTCCACAAACTCACGTGCAAAAAGACTGAATGATTAACTGACTGTAAATAAGTAGAAACAACTAGAAAGGTATGAATTACCTTCTAGGTAGACTTCTATTGCCATGCTTACTATTCACTCTTATCACAGCTCTTTGAAAATAAAGGCAGTGGAGGTGGAGTTTGGGAGGAGGTGAGGTTAATTGCTTTGTACTTTATTTCCTAAGAAGAATATTTTATACCTAGGAGTGAACTCTCAACTCTCTGGCATACCTGCATTACTAGGAACAGTGTGTAGAGCTCTCTAAGGATAGGGCAGTCTAAAAATTATCTTAATAAAGGGAAAGATGAGTTGGGAAGGGTCCAGGGATAGAAGAGTCTGGGGAAGGGGCAGGAGTCCCATGCCTTGTGGTTCAGTTTTTACCGTGACTATTCTTGTCCATTCAGTTCCCTTATCCAACTTCTGTGACATCAAACCCCCTCTTCCTTTTCTCTCCAAAATACTGGATCTTATTGAACTAATTAAGGAAATTTACACTAAAGTATAACTAACGAGCACTTTCAGACAACATTTGAATCCAAAAGAAAGACTTGTTAATGTAAATGAACCTCTAAATTTTGAATGAATCTCTAATCACATAGCTTATCATCTCTTAATTTCCCTACCCAAGTCAATTAGTGTCCCAGGAAATAAAATTCATAGTATTTGCTATCATTTCATAAATTGCAGCTAAATGCTGTACCTTTCCTAAACCTTAAAAGTTACTGTGCCTTCCAGTATTCCAGTGTCCATGAACACTTGAAAATCTTTGAAATGCTTCTATTAAAAATATTGTACCCTAGAAACTACAAATTCTTGCAAATCATCAGCATTGTTTGGGGCGGGGGTGGGGGGAGTTAAATAGCAACTTTCCTTGTGAAGTTTCTAACTATTCTTCATTCAGTGTAGATCTTAACCAAAGGTCAGTTGTTTAGCTGCAGGATGCATATACTCAAAAGCAAAGACACAATCACAAAAGGAAGTAACACTAGCGCTTCTAAGATCTAAACAACATTGCAGGGATTATTCTAATTGTACTGGTGGCCAAAAAGACTGCAGTGATTATTCTAGCGTTCTATGTGAATTTTATTGGCTGAACCACATAATTTTTGTAGTCAAGGATATTTGGAAATTGTAACTGTGACAAAGATTTTTTTTTTAATAAATATGGTATATATACTGTCTTATCTGATAGCTGTTTCAGATATTTATAGAAAACTCCTTTCTTCAAATGATTTGGTGAGGCATAGTCATTGATGTGCCCTAAGCCTAACGGAAAGCAGGCAAAATGGAATAAATGTTAAGTCATACACCCAATATTAAATGTGGAGTTGATCACTTTTATGCCTAGGATTTCATTCAGCCCCTTTGGTTAATAATAATAATTAATGGCATGCCTCAAAAGATTAGAAAACAGCTCCTCTGCATTTCAAATAAACCAAGTCTTACAAGAGCACAAAGTATGAACAGGTAATTTTTGTCATGAAAACGTTCATCTTTTTCTTTCATACACAAGTAAAAGTATCACGTCTCACGTTGAGTTGATGAGAACACATCAATCTCTGATCACCTGGTACTTTAAGAGCAGATTCTGGAGGACTCGTCCATTCAACAAGTTTATTTGTATGGTATAATTTCTAACTTTATTTTTCCCCTGAACCCTGGGGCGAAAATGTCACCTTCTGCTACCATGCTAATTCAAAAATAAGAGGCAGGTAGCTGTCCCTATGGTGACAGAGTCTCATTTTACCCCCCAGTCCATCTCCAACCTGTTACTAAATTACTAAGCACTGGAGCGATGCATCAAAGAGCACAGGGAGATGCTGTTAAGGTAATGAAACCAAAAACCATTCACTTAAAACATGTTGTGTCAGCTTGGAAATAAGGGTGAAATAATCCCTTTATTTTCTATTGCCATCCTTCTAGCCAACCACCTAACAACTGTTCCATTTTCTAGGTTACAGAACCAGGTCCTCACCCTGCACAAAAAAAATTACCTCCCAGAGGTGGAACTGACTTTCTAAAGCTCTTGCAGTTTGGGCATAAAAAATATTTTTTAATATGCTCAAAAACATGTATTTTGACTTTTTCATATCTTCATTATACTATATTAAAAATAAGCAGTTAGACATACTTTCTTTGGAAGCAATTTTAAGTGTCTATTAGCTATAAAAAGCAATTACATTTCTTTAGAGCATCTAAGAATCCAGGAGGCCAAGAACAAGATTTTTCCCTCAGTCATGGTTTTCAAAGGGTCGGCCAAGAGAATTGGGACAGGCTGCATTCCTTACTAATAGTGCACCACAACACGCTTTAATATCCTGCCGAGAAGAATCTTTTACTTTGAAATTTAAAGTCTCATCTGACAGGACCCATGCCTGCAGGAGCCTCAATTTATCTGCTCTAGAGGAAGAACGGCAAAATCCAATCTGAGAATCCAAACCTTTGTTTCCATGGTGAGGTTTCCAAAAAGCTACTGAACATTCAATTCTGCCCACTATAGTTATGGGGTGCGGGTATATTTAAGAATCTACCTTAAGTTAACACAAAGGCACACAAAACATCAGTCATTTCTGCAACTAGAAGCGAGGTCATTGTGGGATGACATTATATTTACCTTGAAAGGTATTGGGATTGTGTGCACCTGTTCACTTTTCTGAAAAATGAAGGGGTTGAACTAGATGATCTCTAGGGTCCATTTTAGGTTACACTTTAACTAAGAGGTTAGCTAACACTAACCTTGATCAAGTCACTCAGCCTCACCAATGTGTAAGTTTCCTTCCAGTTCTAAAACCAATCCACAAATCTCTATATTATTTTAGGGGGTATTTTTTCCTTTAATGTAAACAGATAATTTTAGAAATAAGATTAGTGTTCTCCATACTATCTGAGATTGAGGGTGGAGGTGAAGGGTAAGGAGCAACTTTTTGTTCCAGTAGTCACCTTTATGGGGAAGTAAGATGGGCAAATAAATAACCAGAATTCAGATCAAGGAAAACAGGTTTAAAAAGGTAAAAATATGGTAATAAAATAAAATAATAACAATTGTGAAAAGCAATATTTCCCTTTGAAACTAATGTCATAGGTCTTTGCCTACTTGCCTTTTTAATGTCAAAAGTCTCTTCCCAAGCAGCCTTAAGTTTTACAATGAACATACAACTAGCTTTTTCAGGAATCATTACTTGAAACTACTCCTCCACCAAGTTTAGGTAGACTTGGGCCCAGTATGAGGTTTCCCTATAGACTAGGAGATATATTAATTAACCTGAGGCCCATGCAACAAAATAAAATTCCTGAAGGCAAGACAGTGTGATGTAACAAAAAGGATGTGGAATTTGGGTTTAGAGGGCCCAAGCAAAGCAAACTTTGTATTCCTCACTCTGTCCTTTTCTAGTCGTGAAGTTGGACAGTGCTTTTAATATCTCTGGGCTTTGGTTTCATCATCTGTAAAATGATGGATAATTACCCTCCAGAAATTGTTGTCATAAGGATTAAATGACATAATGGGGTAAGTGGTACAACTTCAATAAATACTTCAATTACCTGTTGAATTTATTCAATTTCAATTCAATAAATGTTTACTAATGGCCTACAACATGCCAGGTACTACATAAGGTGCTATAGATTAAACGATGGGGGAAAAAAAAAAAAACACCCCATGCCATTGTTACTCTCTGAATAGAAACAATCCAATATGGCCATTGGCATCTGAAGAACTGACTTGTCAGATTAGACATCAGATGCTATGCTGCTCACTTGTTCCACAGCATAATCCTTAAGAGGAAACAGTTGTTTAAACTGCCCAATCACACCATTCTTCAGAGGCATGATATTCTCCTTTGCTCAAGAAATACTGACAGATCAACTGCTATATGTGGAACACAAAAGTCTTAGCTATAGTTTTTGCTGTTAGGATGTATATACTTCTGTAGGGAAAGAAGACATTAACCTATGGCAAGAGTTAAGAAAAAGATGTAACTAATTAAATTTAAGAAATGCTCACTATGTCTTCAGAATTTTGCTAGGGCTCTAGGGGATAAAGTAGGAAATATATATGGCTTCCATCCTCAAGGTATTTACAGTCTATTGGAGAGAAGGGAACTAAGGCACACAATTTGCTCCTACAAAATAGTGCATGATTATATGTCAGATGAATCAATGAGATGCCTAAGCAGAGGTTCTGTTGTTGGCGCTATAGGAACTGTGGGCTACTATCCTCAGAGAATGATCTAAGGAGAAGATTAGGTTTTGCTGAACTTTTAAGAATGGGTAGAATTTTAAATAGATGACTATGACAGGAGAAAAGTTAAGGTTAGGGGAGCCTATATCCAAAAGTCTTCATGTTAAAAGAAAAATGAGCACAGCATATTCAGAGGTTAAGGAGCAATATAAGATCAGGGTGGAAAGACAGGGCATCTTCCAATGGTAGAAGAATCTACAGTTCCACACTTTAGTGTTTTAAGTTCTACAGTTTAATGTATTCTACAATTGTTTTCCCTTGGTCCTGTGGCAGATAGCCGAGAAACCCACTGTTACTTCGTGTTCCTGTCAATTGAATGCTTAGACCATGAATGACGAGTTCCACCAAAATGTACCAGTTATTATTATTATTATTATTATTATTATTTTGTTACTGAAAATATGGCCAAAGTTGAAACCACTCAGTCCATTAAATAAGCTGTATTTTAGGGCCTAATTACCATTTGACAGTGAATAAAGCGGGGATACATTCAGACAAGGCCCAGAAAGGAAATTGGAACGGGGGCAAGGGATCTGGTTCTCAAAAGTGAGGTTGTTTTTACATTACTGTTTCCTATTTCAAAATACAAAACGGTGGGGAAGTGATGGAGCCAGATGTAAGGAAAGAGATCAAGAGTTGAGAATATGGGCACTGCTTCTAGACACTCCAACTTACTCAAGCTAATATTTTACTCCTTTAAAAGCCATGTTTATATACATTATCTTTTCCCCAATACATGCCTTTGCAAGTGACTTCTAAGTACATATTAAAAGTTGATACATACAACCTTTTCAAATAAAGAATCAAATAATACCTGTATGGATGGCTGAGTGCACTTTGAATTAAAAATATATGCATATATTTACTGATCATTATTGAGCCTCGGTGAGAACCTTAAGGTTTTTCTAGAGTGGTGGCAAAGGCCCAAGGCTCTTAAACTAACTACTCCACTTCAGTTATCGGAAGTACCAGAGATATAGAATTATAGAGAGAATATATAGAAAAATAGAAAAACCGAATGAAAATAATACAACTCTTTCTCTTCTAATTTAGTGTCTAATTTAAGCATCTGAACGTTTTTCAAAGTAGTCATTATCTAATATGATGTTGTTTTGGCTCAATTTAACTTAAGAAGTCAATTTTAATAAATCTGTCTATCCTGGAACGCTTATGCTAAATATTGCTGAAAAGGTATATATAACAGAAAGCCTTGAGTTTCTCTGTTTGTAAGACGATAAAAATTTATCATAATTTGAAAATTCTTCTACGTCTTTTTCTACAACCAGCTACCTAACAGTATCAGGAAATAGGACCAAAGGAAAGATAATTTTAGATAGTTAATGTGCCAGTAGTAGGTTTCTCCCTGCAAGCAAAACCTGGAACTTAGCTTTAGATGGCAGATAATTTCCCCCCTCCCCTGCCTGCCAACTTGTTTGTTGTTTCTAAACAAGCCCTTCAGTTGATATTTATTTTTAATTTAATCTACAGGTCCTTTGTTTATAATTACAATTTATTTGAGCCAGTCCTTTGTGACTGTAAGTTTAAAGGTAAAAACGTTTTAACCAGGTGCATTTTACCATTTTGTTATTGCTATTGTCAAAAGAGTAAGAAGGAAGGAGGAAGGAAGAGCACATAAGGCAAACATGTCATGTTGAATACCTAGATCAGAGAGCAGAGCATATGTCCCAGAGGCAGGCTATCGAGTGCAAATCCACAGTGCACTAGGAGACTTACTATTGGAATTCAAAATTACAATACATCTCTTTTGGATGAAAAAGTTCTGCTACATTGGCAATGGCTAGTACTATTGAAGACCTGCTCACCTTTGACCCAGCAATTCTAGTCCTTGGTATATAGATAGAAAAACTTTCATACTTAGGCACACAGAGACATGTAAAAGATTTTAAAGAAATATAAACAACGCTGACAAACAACATATATACTCATCGTTAACAGGGGAATGGATATAGCGTGTCATGGTCATACAACTGATAAAGTAAAGGGAATTAACTAGAACTCTGTGAACCAACATAGAAAAAAGCTCACAAACACAATTTGAAGCAAAATAAATAACACTTGTACAAGTAGATATGTGGCATATTACCAAGTGTTGAAACTTTTAAATTGTGCAAAACATTATGTAGTGATTATTGATACAAACATATGTGGTAAAAGCATAAAAGCAGTGTAGCGTACTGAATGCAATAGTGGAGGGGTAGACAGTGGACTTCACCTATGTCTGTAAAGGTGTATTTCTCAAATAATTTGAAGCAAATATGGCAAAATGTTTAGAAAACCAAACAGGGATACTTAGGTATTAATAGAGTACTGTACTTTTCTGTAAGGTTGTAATATTTCATTTAAAAAAAAATTGAACAAGAACAAAAGCTTACTGGCCTTGATGAAATTTTTTTAGGTTTTAAAAATTTTATGTACCACATTTCTTTCTTTTTCTCTTCTATTTAAGTTTTTGCTTCTCCACAAGCATATGCAAGAGCTTTAGAAAAAAGATTTACTAATAATTCTTCAAAGAAATTAAACAGGGAATCACAAACAGAAGAATCTTCTACAGTTCTAACCAGATTATTTTCAACTGGGCTGAATTTTTGAAATGATAGGTCATTTGTCACACATATTAAAGTTAGAGAATTTGAAGACTTCCCAAAATATCAGAGCCCAGAAGGCTCTGAGGATGCTCCAAGCATTTGAAAATGGTTGTCTATTTTCTCCTCAATCATTTCTAGGGGCTTTCACTTCTTAAGTTTAACTAAACTTCTTCCAGTATTGCACCCCCCATCAGTGTCATTCTGGAACAACATATTCTCTTTGGGCACATGTGCACTGTTCATTTTTATCTGCATCCACTTTTGAGAGCTTTTAATAGTTGCCTTTCAGGCTACACAGTAAGGTTTGCCATTCTCGTGGAAATATGAATGAACGCTTACTTCCTTTCACCTGTAAAGTAAACTGAATCTAAGTAAATCAACTTATAAAGGGTTGGTCTGGCCCCATGAAGTTTCCATTTGCAGATGAAAGTTTTCAATTTAATCAATCTGTGCTTTGAATATAATCAAAAAAGAAAGAAGACATCAAGGTAGGATTCCTCTTATTAAAAATATATTTTCCATGGTTACATTTCTCTATTTTCTTATTTTTATTTCTGAGGAGCTCAGTGTCATGTAATCTTCAATAGAATGGAAAATTCTCCAACCAGCAATAATCCAGGAAGACATCAAAAACACCCAGACAGAATAAGGCTAATATTTCTTCACCAGGTGTCTAGCCTCTTAATCTAGTGATAATATCACATTCCAAAGGAAAAGGCACTGAGACCCTCCCAACTACTGCTCTAAGCACTTACTTCTGCACCTAGGATTACCAGCTTGTTGAGCAGCAAACATTCTCACCTGCACCTGAGGTGGGGGCTGATCTCCAGTTGCTGAGAACAGCAGTATTTAAGGAGTAAATGAGAGCCCAGGAAAGATTTTTCTTTAGAAACCAAAACTCAGCAGCAAACTTGCTGGTTTCAGGTGCAGGTGTCAAATTATCTGGGGATTCATTTATGCTTCCTGAGACTGTGGCCTTTCTTTGGAATTTAGAATTTAAAAGGTGGTCTTTTCTGAAAGGGTGTATTTTAGGAGGCTGTATTTTATAGGTGTGTTTCAGATTCAGTTAAAAGGATGGCACGGCACACCCTCCTTGTCAGAGGATAAAGCCGGAGACTCCTCTGTGGGTGATATCACATCAGACCCTGAGTAGGGCCAGCGGTCTGATCTGATAGAATGCTTGGTGAAGAGAAGTACAGGGAAACAAAGCAAAGGACATTTTGGATCCCATGTATTGTCCTGTTGCTGTGAACTCACCTTAGACAACACAATTTCCCTCTGAAAAATAAAGCGTGGCTATCAGAATACCCTTTGTAGGATTGCTGAGTGATCACTCTGAGGCTGTCTTATGGAGGAGAGGACACAGAAATGGAGTAAAAAAACATGGGTTCTAACACAACTTAGCCACTAAATTGCTGTCTACAGCATCGTTATCTGTTCCATTAGAAGAGGAAGGGCCTGAGTCAAGAAATCTGAATTCCAACTACAACACTTTGGAATCACTTGGAAAGTTAAAAAGTAACAACAATGCCCTGGCTGGCCTCTCCCTAGAAAAACAGAATTAGCATCTCTGGGAGGTGGGCCTTGCATTAGGATTGGTTAAAAGTTCCCAAGATGGCTGGACGAGGTGGCTCACGCCTGTAATCCAAGCAGTTTGGGAGGCTGAGGCGGGTGGATCATGAGGTCAGGAGTTCCAGACCAGCCTGGCCAACATGGTGAAACTCTGTCTCTACTAAAAAGACAAAAATTAGCTGGGCATGGTGGCAGGCACCTGAAATCTACTTGGGAGGCTGAGGCAGGAGAATCGCTTGAACCTGGGAGGCGGAGGTTGCAGTGAGCCAAGATCATGCCATTGTACTCCAGCCTGGGCGACAGGAGCAAGACTCCATCTCAAAAAAAAAAGAAAAGTTCCCAAGATTATTTTAATATAGAGTTAGATTGAGAGTTCGGGTAGCGTTTTCATACTTCAAGTAAATCACCTGGGAGCTTACTAAATGTAGATTCTGATCCAGTACGTAAGGGATGAGGCATTTTTAACAAGCTCTCAAGTGACGCAATGCTGCTGGTGTACAGATCATACTTGGAGTAGCAAGACACTGGATGATTTCTAAGCACCCTTCCAGCATGGTGATTCAGTGAGTCTACTTTAGCTTTTGCTTTCAACAGAACAGCCCCACCACAGACTGTTGTTGGATAATTGAGAAACTTAAGTCTCCCTTGCTTTCTCTGCCTCACCACTGCCGCACACACCCTTCCCACTCAAGATCGCCTAGATCAGAGAAATGCTTTCTCTATTGCAATGCGCTCTGCTAGGCTTTGTGAAATAATGTCATGTTCTCTAGAATTTAGGAGATACTTTAGAATCTTTTGTTGCTTACGTGACACCAAGGATATTCATTACCATTGAGTGGTATGATAGATATAAAAACTACAGGAGATTTGTGGGGGATTCACACAAATAACGAGGCGCTCACGATGTGCAGAGCTGAGGCTATGAGGGGATACATACCGGAACATCTCACCCAGGAAGGTGGATGCACGTGGGCGTACAGGAGTAGGATGCAGGCTGGAGATTGGAGTGGCTTAGGGAAAGCTTCCCAGGGAAAATTACTTTCAAGCTAAGATCTAAAGATGAGCAAAATTTGGTAGTTGGGAGGGGTGTCTAAGCAAAAGAAATTGTAGTGTAAATGCCTATATGTGAAGGACACACTGAGGAAATTGGAAGTAGCTCCATTTGGCTGGAACTTTAAAAAAAAAAAAAAAAACATGAAGATTGCAGTTAAGGGGTAAGCTGTGGCTAGACAAGACTGGGTAAACCATAAGAAGGAGTTGAGTCATTATTCTAAAGGAAGAGGAAGGCATCAAACGGTTTTAAGCAGAAGAGCAACATGACACGCATTTTCAGAAATGACTTACCGTGTGCTGTGTGGGAAATGGATCATGGAGGCAGGCATATGGGTTAGAGGATGTCTCAGTATGCTAATAATAGTGGAGAGTGAGTCAGGCCAGCTATTCCGTGTCCAAGAAATTCTGCAGATACTTGCATGCACAAAGATGTTTGGGCACTAATGCTTATAATAACAGAAATTTGGAAACACAAAAAATGTCTGTTAACTTGGCACCAGTTGTATAGTTTCTGCTATATCCATATTATGAAATACCATGTGGCCATTAAAAAGAATATAGTAGATCTGTATGTACTAACATGTAAAAAGTTCCAAGACATTTTATAAAGTGAAAAAAGCAAGTCACAAGATAATTATATAGTATGGATCCCATTATATAAAAACAAAAATAATATATTCTCTATATTTATATTGTATATGTGCATGTAAATAAGTAGAAAAAGGACTGAAAGGATACATCTCAAACTGAGAACAATGGCTTTCCTTAAGAAGAGAAATGGAAGATAATGAGAAACTTTCACTCTCTATGCTTCTATTTCGCTTAAGATATTTACAAAAAGTAGTTATCACTTGTGTAATAGAAAAAAAAGAACATGAATGAATTGCTACATTGCATAGTTTAATTCATCAATAGCACGAGTTTTATCTTCATTATGTCTGACGATTCCTATGATTTTAAATTCCAAATTTCTAAACAAAAATTAAAAATAAAAAACCTTTTAAGAATGTAAGATTCTAAAAATTCCTCCTCTTTCCCTTCCAAGGCTATGTCCCAAGGCCACCTTTCTTTCCACCTTAACAATCCTCTTCACTTTAATCTTTCCTCTAGTTTTCATTATGCAGCTACCCTAAACCTAAGATAACTCAGGACACAATCTAAACTTCCAGCAGTTGAAAATAATTTTAAAAGATTAAGTAACAAACAGAAATCAACAGAGATTGAAAGAAAGAAGTTTTTCTCTTCACCCTTCTGGGCACTGAGAATTTTCAGTGCTGCCATAATTTTCTAGAAAGATCCTCTGATGACCCCTGAAAACAATCCAGGACCCCCCACAGCTGCCCTTGGATCCCAGTATAACCAATTCAGCTGTGCACTGAAGGGAAAGTTATAAATTGCTTAGAGGAGGAGGTTACAAAAGAGAGCGACCAGCCTGGCTTTTGTTAGGGTAAATCTGGGCTCCCCAACCTGTTAAGATGCTTTGAAAGAGGTAACAAAATGATCTATAAAGGCGAACCAGTGGGTGTCATTTCTTTAGATAATCAAAAACCTTTTGATTGGGGAATACACAAAAGGCTGAGGAAGGTTAGTAACCCTGGGATAAAAGAAAAATTTCCTTCATCAATTAAAAAACAGTTATGGAAAAATGGGAACTAGAACTCCAATTTCCCAAATGGAGAAAGATTAAAATGTTGGCATCATTCAACATTTATTATATTCAATGTACAATTTAAGGGGATCTCTTGTAAGAAATCAATTACCTAAAATTAATTTGAAATATTGTAAATCAAAACATGAAGTGTAAAAACAAGGATTTATTTTCTAATTAATAAAAGTAACAATAAAGATTTTTATTTCCATTCTAGTAGACATTCTTTGGCCTAGTAACCTAAGATGCATTCACCAGCACTCACACAGCACCACATTCTAATGCTGTTCCTCCTTTTCTCTCCTATTCTTAATTTTTTACTTGCATTTTATTCAAATTCTGTGGAGACTCCAATATTTAATCTGAATTGTTTTTGCTGTTTTACTTAGTTCAAAGTCATTAAGTCTTAGTCTTATCTAAACAAAGTCAGCACAAAAATGACAGCAACACTAAGCTTATTGATAATAAAATTTGTAGCTTATTTTTTTCCCAGAGAAACTAAAAAACTCTTCAAAGACACTTACCACTTAATAATCATTTAATATGGCCAACATGCTAATATGGTACATGTGTTAGAAAAAGAATAACAAAGTCTGTATCATGCCAATTTAATCCTACAGTCTCTAGAAAACCTCCAAATTGGTGAAGCATCATAGAGGCATTGTATTTGCAGTGGGTACTTAGAATTATTTGGCTGGCAAAGGAGAGCAGAGCAAGAAGATGCCAACCATATGTAAGAACAGAGTTGACACAGTGACAGCCAAAGCAGCATGTCTGTCTCATCAGCCTGCTCCAAAATACAAAGGCAGTGCAATGGAGCCAGCTTCTTGAAGGCCAAGGAGTCTATGTGAAGAGGAGATCAGAACAAACTCAATGCTTTACATCCTGTAGAGCAACTAAGATGGAAAAAAAAAAAAAACCAACTATCTCCAGGGTTGAATGATAAATAATCCAAGTACACAGATCTGATACAGTAAAGTACCCGTACAATGAAGGATATTACCCAATGCAGGATAACTATGGCAAGGGCTGACACTTTATTGCAGTGTCGCAAGAACTTGAAGAGGATTCCAGCAATCTGGAGTCTTCTGAGCCTGCTCATAGTTCAGCAGCTGGCTTTACATGCACTGAGTTTCTCCTATAGCATCCTGCACAGTTCCCTAACACCAGTTCCAGCCCAATGCCTATCTGTGACCCTGTTTTCACCACTCCATGGTAAAATTTGAAAAATATGGGCAATAAAGTGACATTGTTTTTTTAAAAAGTGAAACTAATTTATTTATTTTCAAATGCTCTTACCTTTATGAAACGATGGCTAGAAGAGATAGTGGTGACATTGTTGCAGTAATTGTTGTGTCATTGCAAAAAAAAAAAAATGTGGCTAAGCTGTGGTTTTTTTTTCATTAAAAAATAATTTGTTAAATCTAAAGATTTGGTGGCTTTTGATGAAATGGTAACAATTCTGGCTGAAATCAAGTAGATTTGGTCAAGTCTCAGCTCTGTTACTTTATTAGCTAGGTGACCTCTTCTAAGTCTCTGTTTCCTCACCTGTTAAGTAGAAATAACAGTAGTGCCAACTTCATAGGTTGCCATGAAGATTATTGAGATAATGCTTAGCACAGAGCACAGTATAGAATAATGCTCAAATGTTAGCTTTAAAAAAAAAAAAAAAAAAGCCAGAAGAAACACTAGTCATCATTTCTGGCCCTCAGTTTTTTCTCATCTCTCAAATGAGGCATTTGGCCTCAGAAACGTCTACATACCCTCTAATTGTGACATCCTATATTTCACCCCATGATTCTAGTTCTAATTCTTCTCATCTATTCAAATCCACAACTTTTCACAGGCTCAGGCTGAATAAATTATGATCCATCCATATAATGAACCACCATCCAGCCATGGGATGACATCCACATATATTATTGAGGGGGAAAAACATAGTTACAAACAGTTATTAAGAGCATAATTTGATTTTTATAAAATCAAATAACAGCATAATTTGATTTTTATAAAACGAAATACATAGAAATGGTAATTTCTAACTCATCTTCCACCCGCCCCAATTACTCTAGGCCAACACTGTCTCACAGAAATATAATGTGAGCCACAATATAAGCCATATGTGGAATGTCAAATTTCTAGTTGCCACATTAAAAGAAACAGATGAAATTTATTTTAAATATATATTTTATTCCAATATAAGCAAAATATTCTCATTTCCATATGTAATCATTATAAAAAATTATTAATGAGATATTTTACATTTTTTATATTGTCTTTGGAATCTGGTGTGTATCTTATACTTACAGTACCTTTTAATATAGACTAGCTGTAACCAATAGCCACATGTGGTTAACGGCTACTACATCAGACAGCAGCTCTAGGCAAGTAGTCCCCGTCCTCACATTGAATTGGAATTGTCAGACTGAAAGGAGATTCCATTTTATTTATCTCATATACCTATTGTCTAAAACCATTTCCAATGCCTATTGGATACTCAACAGCGATTAATTTGAATGAATACACTTAGTTCCAAGATGGGAGACTTTGCATTTTTAGTCCCCACGTTAATCATAGAATAAAAGATATTGCACAACTCCTTAAGAAAGAGCATAGAAATTTTGAAAAGCATCTCCCCTAAATCACACCTCGCAAGTCATCTCCTGCCTTGTATAGGAGTAAAATCAGCCATACAGAAATGTAAGATATGCCCACAAAATGACCAAAAAAAATTTAGAAGACTAAAGCTAATACCAAAATATATATTATAGACAAACGAATGTTAAAAGATAGGTGGGTTAAAATAAATGAATAATAAAAACTTTATTAAATGCCTATTATGTTTTAAATAATTTACATATCTCCTTTATAATCTTCACTAAAGCTCTGTAAGGTAAGTCAAGTTGGAGGAATGACACAGAGGAGAAAAATTTGGCCGTGAAATTGTTAAAACAAACAAAACCACTTTGGGTTTAAATCTTAGCTCTATGACTTAAGGCAGTTTTCTTAATGTCTCAGTTTTTTCGTCTATAAAATGGTCATTAAAAAAATACCCTTGATTGCTGTGAGGAATTGATTAATTGTCACATAAACTTATGAATGATAGCTAGCATTATTACAGTAGGACTCAATTAAAAACAGGAGCTATTGTTATCATCTTGGTTTACAGAAGGAGAGACAAGTTCAGAGGAATAAAACAGCCTCAGTGTCATGTACCAAGTAAGTAGATGAGCCAGCATTCAAACCCAAATCTGCCCAACTTGGTGAGCCCATGCACTTTGCACATTACCATGCCTAAGAAGTTCTCATGGCAGAGGCCATAATGTTTGAAAACAGGAAAGACATTTTACAAGCGTATTCACATGGCAAAGGATATAGACTGAACACGATTTCAGGAAAAAGGCATCGTGCTGAACTGAATCAGATCACAGCAGGGAACTGGAGGAACTCAAGGTGAGTCAGTACAGAGAGTTTGGCTTAAGGGAGGCCTTGAGCCAGTTGGAGGAGTTGAGACTTGATTGCCGCCTCAATCCAGTCGTAAATCTGAGAAACAGTTGACCAATCTCTGTGCAATTATGAAGCTCTTCTTTTTCAAAACTTAATTCCTTAGGCTGATAGGAACATTCCTTTATTCAAGTAAAGGCTGAACATATGCTTCTCTACACTTTTCAAATCCTACCCTAAATTTGTCTTAATCCTTTGAGTCTACAGGAGGAGTGGCGTTCATGTTCCCGTATATTAACTGGGTTGTGAAAGAAAAACCGACCAAACTCTTTTCTGTGGTTAAAACATTGCAACAACCTTGCTCAGGTTAGATCCTTTAGCAGAACCTTTAAACCATCACAGCTGCTCACCATTAGTTACCCTTTCTCATTTGGCTGTTTGCCTAAACCACCTCATCAATGAGGTATGAGCTACCACACCTGGCATGTTTATGTTTGAACCTAGTCACGTGAAGAATGTTATAAAAATATACTTTTTTAAAATGAAGAAAGTGCAGGTATGTATATTTAGAATCTGCATATAAATATGCATGCACCCATATACACATGATAACATATGTTTTTAAGAAACACATGTAACCAGGGAGTCTCTCCAATTGAAAAGATTATTTACCAAAAACATTCTAATTATTTTGTTTTTCTAAAGGCTATTCTGTATTTTAAAATGGTTTATTCTTTTTCTCAAATGATTTACTTTGGCATACATTATTGACTTACACACATAATGAAACAAAAATCTACTAGCAAAAATTACTAGTAAAAAGAGGATAAAGTTTCAGGGAGATTGTTATTAACTTTTAATAAAAAGTTATGCCCTGTGATATAAGTTCATAGGCAATTATTTCCCATACTTTTCTAAAACAAATATATATGTGTGTGTGTGTGTATATATATATACACTTGCCAATTTGAAATAAACTGGACAAAAGATTAAAATTGACATCTTATAAATATTTTTAAGTTTGCAGTCTTCTCAACAAGAAAACAAACTAGACATTACTGATAAACTGAAACATGATTGAAAAGCAAAAAGTATTGTAATTACTCAAGACATTTTCTCCTCCTCTGGCTTGTTAGAGTCCTGGTGGTTTCATTATGTGACACTTTTCAGCACTTTTAGCTGGTTTGTGGCGCAATCCCCCACCCCAAAGAAATAAGAAGAGTAATTTTCAAAAGGAACTTTTATTTTTAATATGGATTGATTTTTTTAAAGGCAGCTCCAAGCAGCCCAGTATATCAAACAGGAGCCATCACACCAATCCCAACACATCAAGGGGCAGTTTTAACACGTGAGGTTTGTTGTTTCTAGCAGGTATCCATGTAGCGAGAGAGGTCACCACTCAGCGAGGTGCTTTCTTTCTGGTGTATAAGAAAAGAAATCACCAGGAATAAGGGGGGAAATGGGCTTGGGAAACAGGAGGGGACCTTGTCAATCTCCAAGATGCTAGAAAATGATCGTGGAAGTCTTTTGTTAGGGAATCCTATAATGGTATTGCTGCTCATCTCTTGTGGACACGAACAGCAACTAGCCTAAGATGGTAAGGGCGATAGAGGATTAGACAAATCGTGAAAAGGCCCTGGAAAGGACATTACTGGTGTTTGGAATCATAAAGGCCAAAATTGTATCATTATTTACTCTCAACAGCAGTGTCCTTATAAACACAAGTGCTTGGGAGGAAAAAACTGAAGGCATACATAAAATGTTTATTAGGAGTGTATGTGTATAAATTATTTTACAAATGAGGGAAGAACAAGCTCTTATAGGACTATTCTTACATATTCTTAAGGGTCATAGACAGCTTCTTTTAATGTTAAGAATGTATGCTATTTTTAAGAGAAGGATGTTAAGCTTGTTCCCAATCCCTTTTATTTTAAACATATGTATCCCTGAGAAGGTTAGCATTGTGCTGGAAATAATTTTGATGCATATAACAAAGCTATAAAAAAGAACAACAGGAAGAGACAGATAAATTTGTGAGGTTTCAAAATAGCTGGTAGGCTTGTAAGATCACATAGCAGGTTCCTGGCATTACCCACTAGGGAGAATAACAGAATATTCCTGAATCTTGGATTTCAGGAAACTACATTGTAGAGCACTAGTTTCTGAACACACAAGTCAGTCTCAGCACATATCTGTCAATCACCCCACTGACACAATTGAAAAGGAGAATATTCGATAAGTATTTTTATAGAAGACAGAATCCAAGTGGTGTTATTTAATAAAGGTAAGTGTATTTTGACTAAGATCAAACAATATTTAATCAACTAACTAAATCCCTTTTCCCTGGGTATTTTTTCTAAAATGATTGTTTGGGGGAAATTTAAAATTCACTATTTACCAGTAATTTGGATGAGTTTTTTTTTTTTTATTCAAGTAATAATAGTAAATACAAAAACAGCAATAGTTACAATACTAATCATGAGTGTTTGTCTAATAATGTAGAGTCACTATTGATATGCCAAGCACTTGCTCAAGCCAAGGGGGGGTACAGAGATAAATCAGTCCCTGCTCTTATAGATTCCAGACTAATAAGGGAGATAAACATGGACCTAAATGATTATAATACAATCAGATAAGTAATCACAGAGTTATCTGTAAAGACCACGATGACCTGGAATTCCGTACATGCAGGAATTGCTATTAAGTGCTTTTTGAATGAAGAGAGTAGCCATCTGCCTGATCAACCTACATGTACATTATTCTGTAATTCTCCCCTTCTCTTGGTTGGACTCCACTTATAGCCTATTTGACCTATGTCCCTGGCCAGACCTTTGGCCAATTTCATAGACCTAATTCATTCTAGTCATTAATATCCTGTTGCATCAAAATACAGTATTGGGTGGGGAAAAGTACAGTACCGGAATTATTTCTCCCGAGAAGAGGCAAACCAAAGCTTCCCTAATAGCAATTAAATGTTTCAGAAAGCACAATAACTCTTTTCCATATGTTGGGAAATAGAGCAATCTTATTAGACAATTAGAAGAGTCCTGGACTTGGATAGGGAAACTAATTCATTGCGAGTCTGTAGGCAAGACATTTTCTGAAAATCTGCCCAAGATTTTTATCACTTCTGTACTTAACTGGGTTTGCAAGGCTATTTCTTTCTATGCATTTATTTTGCATTTAGGGTAAGAAACCACCAGGTGGACTCATGAGCCTTTTTTATAGCCTCACGGTTCAAACAGCTAGGCTCCCTGCAGGTATAATTCACAAAGAAATATAGCTTTTCTTCCCCCATGAAAACAGAACTTTTATTAAAACAGTTAAGTGCAAATATTAAAAATATAAGGACTCTTTTTCTAGAAAGAATACAGAACACAGAGCAAGACTTGGAGGAGTAAAAACAGCATAGATTTTTAGAACTGGAAAATCTCTTCTTTCTAATTCAAACTCTGAAATGATGGCCCAGGGTAGCTCAGTGACTTTACTAAGGCTACACTGCCAATCCAGGGAAGAATTGAGAGCAGAATCCTAATCTACAAGCTTCCTATTACTCTTCTACTGAACACGTTCCTCACATAACTTGTGTTAATGACTCTTTACAACCCACCAAGGCTTCTTTTCACACTCAAGTTAAGATAGGATATTTCCTTAAATTCACCTTGAATCTCTTAACCCAAGTCTGTACACAACTTTGGGACTTTTTAGGACATTCAAAGCCCCTGAGGATAAGGCCCCACATAATAACTCCTCACAAGACAGCTCTTATCTTCCTGCTTATAACTCCTTAAGAACTGCCACCACTGCCTGCATACCTCCTGCTCCTAGTCCTTGTTTTACATATAGTGGCAACGTCAAACAAGAAAAAAAAAAAAGAGATACGAATGATAATAATTGCTTATACAATTGTCTCAAGCAAATGGAGAGGTTTTATTTCTTTTCCATCTGGACTAATTCATCCCAAACTTCTCCATATTCTGACTTTTTGATACTTTCAAATATAAATATATTGTTATGTTTACTCTTTAAGCATTTGTTCTTTGAAGAGACGTTTTCAAGCACCTATTAGGTGCCAAACAGGGTTACTGGGTACCGGACCAGCAGCAAAGCCACACTGTGCCTGCCCTGATGGTGCTGACACTCTGAAGGGGAGGGGGGCCAGGGAATGAGCAGCATGCAAATAAATATGTATGTTTAGATTATACCGTGAGTGTAAAGGAAAACAATGAGGGAAATGAGAATGAATGCTGTGGGTATCTACTTTAAATTGAAGTGGCAAAAAAATTACAGCTTCTTTCCTGTGATTTTTATAATTTGTCTTTGTGACAAAATCTGTACTTTTCCAGTGGGATGCTACTTGTTTTCTCAGAATAAAACCTTCAGAAAAAGAGACACAAAATAATTTCTCCATATCACCTTAACTTCCTTGTCTATAAAATAGACAATCATAATGCTCCTCAGCCTACTGACCTCATATAGGTACTTTGTGAATAAAATAAGTCCATAAATGTGAGGTTGCCTCCAATATGTCACATATTATCTAGAACAACTAATAGCATTTATACTGAAGTAGACTTTTTTAAAAAAGAATAACAGCAATACATTTGGAAACATCGTGACAAACTGAAAGAAACATTATGTCTCACCACAGGTTTTGATGGCAATTAAAGATGCCCACTTTCTAAAAATGTAACAAAACTTAGGATTCCCAAGTGAGCCAGCAAATGTGCCCCTTTTAGCTTCTGTGCCAGTATTATAGACTCTGCCTTTAATTTTGTTTAACTGTAATAAAAGCTTATCATGCAGTCAAATCCCCACAGCAATGGCCTCAAAGTTCTGCATGTGGAAGCCTGCTACCTTTCAGCTTCTCCGTTAAACACCTGTTCTGGGCTTGGGCCATGCTTCTGGTTTCTCCTTCAGGTGGAGAGTCTTGCTGAAGGGGACAGGCAGGTATTTTTGCTGTCACCAAAGACAGCTAATTTGGGAGGCCTAATCTCACAAAGGGGCCAAGTTTCAGCTCTCACAGTGTTAGGTTTAGAGTAGAAGGAGCTCCACCCAGAAATGCAACCTGAATACTTCCCCCTTTGCCCCTCTCCTGTCATTGCTGAGAATCCTCTAAATAACTGACACGTTTTACAGATCTCAGGCAACCAGGTCTGCATGGGAAGCTCCCATTCTTTCCTGTCATCGTACTAATTTAATACTTTCCTCCTCAGATGGATATAGCACTCTTGACAAGCAGTTGCCTTGTGGTTTATTTCCGTTAATTCAAACTCAGCAATAAGTTGATAAATTAGTTATGGGGATTGAAGGAAGGAAGAATTTTACAGGTGTGAATTCTTAGCCATGTCTGATCCAAATATTTCCAGAGGAATCATATGCTAGGCAAATACCATCTCCCCACTTTCCAGGCCCTTGCATCTCTGAACAGAAAAAGATGTCTTTTACAGGCAACAATTTTGCAATTTTGTTTAACCATAAGGATGAATCTTTGCCAGTCCTCCTTTCCAAAGCACCACTATGGAATAAAAACCCAGTTTCATTCAATAGTTTATTGGATAATAAGGGTTGGTGATGCCAGTCACTGATTTCATTTCCAAACTGTGACTTAAAATGTATAATAGTGCTAGCAGCTGTTGACCATCTTAATGCTGGTGAGAAACAAAAGCAGTTACTCTCTGTCCCAGACCATTTTGATTTTAGAATGGAGAATTCTGTGCATAAAATATTAGCTTGAAGAATTTTGTCATCAAAGTTTTGGAGAAAGAGCAAATAATGTCTCAAGTACCTGCCTACTCAATCATAATCACTATTTCACAAGTAGGGAAGTAAATTCTCAAAAAGCTGTGCATGATTTTTATAGTCCCCAGAAAATTCTGATGGCAGATTAGCCTTGACAACAATTACAATTGAGAACATGGTTGGACTCTTGATATTAACTTATTTATTGAGCATCTACTATATTCCAGGAACTCTGGATCATCTGTGAACAAAACAAAGATTCCTGCCTTTATAGAGCCTACATTCTTGTGGTTTTCAAGAATAACGTCCATATATTTTTGGGGAACTATGTCCCTGTTAATTGTTTCACTACATGTTTTTGTCCTACAGTTCTGGAAGATGGAGCCAACACACACCCACATACACACAATGCACTAAGTACACATGAGCATGTTTATAAGAATTGAAGTAAAACTGGAGTGATGAGGGCCTCCTAAAATTAATCAGGAAAAGCCACTGGGTTTAACAAGCCTTGCTCCTCTGTTTTGTTTTTGTTTTTGTTTGTTTTAGAAAGCAATAGCTATTAAAACAGGCAGGAAAGAGAAAAAAGTCCCAGGTGGGGAATACAAGAGGAAGCGCGCACAGACTGGAAAGAGAACACGAGTCCAAGAAACAAAGGGAACCATTACAGATAAGGCCAGAGTTCAAAAAAACTTGTTGTGGAATTTTACCTTGCCCATTTTCTTCACAGAATAATTAACGGAAGCATTAAATATAATATGTTAATATATCGACATATTATAGGATGGCTTTTCAAGAAAGAAGTGTGTTTTCCAAACACCAGCCATGGACAAAACCATAGGTTAAGGTCAATCTCCACAAGTCAACAGGCTTTTGTGAGATTAAAGAGTCTTTTGGAAGAGTTAACAAATTTTCAGTGTCTTCTCAGGCAATTAGAACTTATATTTTGATGGTTTACCTCAGTCATTTATTAAGTTGAAAAGATTTAATGTGCAATGCAAATGTTTAAGGTACATAATAAATTTGTTGTAAGGTCAATACAAGAGATGTTTTCATAAAACATATTTGGCATAATGTCACCACTCTGCTCACCAGGGAGATGCTTAATAAATGACAATCTGTAAAAGGTATCTCTAGAGTCCACTGGCCCTATCGATTATGATCAAGTAAGCAGGTGCTTGAGAGATTACCAGTGATTTTCAATGTTTCCAATAGGCCAATCCTTTTTAATGCTAAAGAAAGTACCTCCCAACCCCCAAGTAGTCATTATTATTTTTTTTTTTTTGGAGACGGAGTCTCGCTCTGTCGCCCAGGCTGGAGTGCAGTAGCACGATCTTGGCTCACTGCAGTCATTGTTTTATCATTACTATGCAGACAGTATGTGGCGCTTGTACCTCTTTCAGAAGCCCACACTTCTGAGGTAGAGATGTGGAAGCCCAGTTAGCTGATTGTGGCCTTTCACCCACGCCCACCTTTCTGGTTATCACAACATTAGCACAACTATATATCCAGCATAAACCGTTCTGCTTTTATCTGCTAACTAGTGATGCTTGGGGTACTCAAAGTAAAGGCTCATTGGTATGTAGAACTCGATTTTCTTATCCCCAATTATATAAACATATATTGAATAAAATATAAAATACTTTTTCCTGACCCAGGTTTTGGCTTTAAAATGATGTTAAATAGAAGCCCAGATTGAGGGTTCATTCACTCTAAACATACATGTGAAGGAAAGGCATTGTGTCTTCCGGGCATTTGTATTTCCAATAGATTTTACAAGGTTATCTAGGTTGTAGAAAGATTCAAATCTTTACAAAATCCTCAGAAAGGTTTCAATGTCATGTGACCAGACTATCAAATGGTATTTCAAGTTATTTCCTAGAAAGGCCAAGCAACCTATGGAATGTCTATTAATAATTTTTTTTTAAAGCCATGTATTGAACTCTAGCTCTGCCTCACTCTCTCACGTGTTCCAGTCTGCCAATTCACTTCATTGCAGCCCAAAGCAGAGGGGAAGGCAAAGACTACGGTCTGGCTCTCAGGGCTCACTCTACTATTCACTATTTACGTATGTAATGTCAACTCTCTCCCTTTCTCACAATCTCTCTGTCATGAACTTCTTCAATGGAATCACAGTGAATCAAATCTGGAGCTCTTTCCATCCCTGTTGCTAACAGCCTCAATGTACATCTCCATATGGGTGGTGGAATGGAGACTGAGGATTTCCTCCTCCTACCATACCACCCCTGGCTCTGTGCCATCAAGGTGAGGACAGATATTTACCTGCCAAAACCCCACTCTCCAACACCTCCCTCACTAATTTAAAAATGGTAATCCTAGTAGGAAAAATTAGAAGAAATAAACAACAATACAAGTGATGACTCATCAAAGCTTACCTCTCAGTGCAAAGTAATCCACATTGCATGGAATCCTCTAATGATTATTATGTTTTTACACTTCACAATTGTTGCGGATAAGCAACTCTGTTCACATTATTAAGCACCCCCCAGCTTCAGCTTTCGGGATCACGCGGTTGCAAGAGGGCACATAACAAGCCAGTTGAGCCATTTCTGTTGAGTAACCTTTGTTGTCTTCTCATTATTATACTTCTGTGACCTTGGCATTCCTGATCATGACAAAATTGTGTCAACTCACTGAAGAAAGAAGGACCATCAAACAGTACTCCAAGCCACGTAAAGGGATTGTTCAAAACTTCTTTAAAATCAAATGAGCCAGACATGGTGGCTCACATCAGTCTGCAATCCCAATATGTTGGGAATCGGAGGCAGGAGGATTGCTTGAGCCTGAGTTAAAGACCAGCCTAGGCAACACAGAAACACCCCATCTCTACAAAAAATAATATTAAAAAAAATTATTTAGACATGGTGTCGCACACCTGTGGTGCCAACTCGGGAGGCTGCTGCAGGAGGATTGCTTGAGCCGCAGAGATTGAGGCTGCAGTGAGCCATGATTGTGCCATTGCACTCCAGCCTGGGTGACAGAGTGAGACCCTGTCTCAATTAATCAATCAGTTATTCAAGTAATCAATACTCTAAGTGAAGGAGAATAATAGAGTACGATCTCTTCA
Organism: Mandrillus leucophaeus; assembly: GCF_000951045.1. Taxonomy (NCBI): domain Eukaryota; kingdom Metazoa; phylum Chordata; class Mammalia; order Primates; family Cercopithecidae; genus Mandrillus; species Mandrillus leucophaeus. The sequence continues at coordinate 2,008,269 of NW_012103087.1, read as the reverse complement.
AGAAGGGAGCCACAGTCCTGTGTCACAGATTAGGTTTAGCTGAGTGTTTGGAAGCCACTGTACTTAAGGGAAAGCTGTGAGCTTAAGACAATGTCTAGCTTATGTTAAGTTCAACCATGCATATGTTTTAATCATACCGTTTGGCCCAATCCCTTCTATGTTAGTGATATTATTTGCCCCAATCCGTTTTATGTTGGTGAAGAAAACTCACTGTGACTAGGTAAGCACCCGTAATGCCGTTCAGATATCTTTATAGAAAGATCTAGAAATTGCACTTAATTCCTCTCCCTTTCCTCTCCACCTGTTTAATTAAGTCTTAATTTTTAGTAAGGCACCTCCCTGACTTTTTCTTTCTGCCCCAGGACATCCTTGAAAGAAGTAGCTACATCTCAGAGGAGGCTCCTTGGCAAAGCATTAACCCAGGGACTGGCATTTCACTTTCTTTCTTTTTAAGTTCCTTAGGAATTGAGCTGTTCCTTGGTGCCCTGGAGTTTTCACCCACTGCTGACTGCTGAGGGACCTCAGCCTGGGTCTGCAAGCTGGAGAAAGAGCCCTCCTCCTGCAGCAAAGCTCAGGCCATGGTGGGCAAAACATCATTGCACAATGGCGCAGTCTGGAGAAGGACCCCTCTTCCCGCAACCAAACATCAGGCCAGCCTGTTGTGACTGCCACAGAGTTGATGCCACCAAACAGACTGAAGAAAGAGTTGGCAGCCACAGCTTCACACAGAATTTCTATTCGGTCTACTAGAGACCCACAGCCCGTGGGGGCAGGGAGTGATAGTGGAAGTAAGGATACATAATCTTATCCCCTCTAGAACTCCAGCTAGGATGCCCAGATATTCAGGCTGGTGAGTTTCTTCAGTTTTGCCTTAACCGAGACTTTCTACTTCTAAGAAAAGATGGGAGGAAACTACCAAAGACTTTTTGGACACTTTAGACTCTTAAAAAACAACCATTTTATGGTTAAGTGTAAATTAAATAATGAAACATGTGGGTTGAATTTTCCTTAAAATGCACAAGGATTTTACAATTAAGTGGAAAATTCTCCTGCAAAATGCATTTAGAATTTGGTTTCTTGCCATGGTATAAATATTTGAAACAGAAAAACATCTCAAAACATAGTTTAAAACTTTCAAGAAACTCAAAATAGGACTTTATTCTGGCATCCTGGTATTAATAATTGTGCTACTACTCTTTAGACCATGAAACTGAAGCAACATTCAAAAGACTCTTGTTGTAATTCATTATGTAATTCAGTTATTCCTGTATTAATTTAACAAATCTTTCCCAGTCACTTACTATGGCTCAGGCACCGTCCTAAGCTTTTTCTATCCTGGTCTATGAGGCGACATTGCATCCTAACAGTATTTTGATATTGGAATTAGCTCTCAAAAGGATGAGTCTAAAAGATGTGCATTAAATCCTGGACTAAGCTCCAGAGGGATAGGGGTTGTGTTGTTTTGAGAGAGCTTTGGCATATTTTGAGAAACCTTTGACAGATTTTGTAAGAATCTATCACTTCGATAAAGAAACCATTAGGTTAGAGGTAAGGAAATAGCTAACATGCGTTTTCTTGCCTCTTACCTGCAACTGCCCATATAAGTCTGACAAGTGAACAATAAATCACTTTCTATGGTTAACACAGAGAAGGACCACTCAGAAACCCTTTCAAGAAAGTGATTGGTAGCCAGCTGCAGGCAGTGTGGTGAGCTGACATCTTCTGGCTGGAGACTTCTTCAAGACTGGCCCAAGTGTTGGAGCTGAAGTCACACTTTGTTTCGGGGTCCCCTGGCCAATGACTAAGGCAGTGACATGAAGCCAGTAAGATAAGTTGCAAATGGGCCTCCTCTAATGTGCAATCTTTGCTTCAGAGCTCCCTGTTGGGTTCGCAGAGCCTTTGTCAGGCCCACGGCACAGTCTGATGTCTCCCTCTGCCCACGCCTGCTTCTCCCTTTCCTTTCCCAGGGTTGGCTGCCTGGAGAGCCCATCCTGCAGCACTTCTGACAACAAAGGTTTTGCTGTCAAATATTTTTTGTTTCATTGTCAAAACAGATATTTAGGATCTAAATTCTAATAAAACTGTTTTCACTAAAGAAAATTGCATTCCCTACTCTGTAGGCACTACATTTCTATGTTAGAAATGAACAATAGATATCTAGGCATCTGCTAGATGGACTGTTTTCTTTTGCATTTCTCTGACATAGAAATTTCAGGACATGCATTCCAAAAACGTAACACTAAACTAACAATGACCACATGGGCAACTCAATAAAGTATAAGAATCAAATAAATCTCTCTATTTATTCACATACTATGATTCATAGGAAAGAAAAGGAAAGAGAAAAGAGGGGGAGAAGAAGGACAAATAAATCTGGGAGGAGACCAGGAAAGAGAGGGGCAGCACACTGGTGACCAGGGACACAAGTAACTTGTATTTTTCTTCTGAATTTAACAGCAACTCAGGCCTATTATTTTCCTTTACTTGTCATAATTTCTTAAAAGTGAAAAATCTGTACCCTTACAATAAAATGTAACAAAAGAGTAAACCTTTGGTTTCTCTGGGACAAGTATTCTGTATGTCTTGTAAGACATTTTATTTAACTATAACCGTGAAATTTGGCCTTTTAAAATTGCCTTTAATACCACCTTGAAGTAATGGAACATATACTGGTCACACTTATATAACTTTGTGCTTGTTGTTTGAATTCTTCAGGTAGAGCAGAGTTGGTGAAGGACTGGCTAATATCATTACCTGCAGTTCTTGCCTATCCACATGCAAATGACAAAGACAGTAAGTCACTGACATCCTCTTTCTTATTTGCTCTTTACGTTCCCTTACATCAATCATTCTTCTCAAACTTTGCACACTAAAATCACATTCAATGGATAGGAGGCATCTTAAAAAATATGGATGCCTGAAACGGGCTTGAATAAATATTTCTTCAGAAAAGATATACAAATGGCCACCAACCACATGAGAAGATATTCAACACACTTAGTAAATACAGAAATGCAGCCGGGTGCAGTGACTCACGCCTGTAATCCCAGCACTTTGGGAGGCTGAGGCGGGTAAATCACCTGAGGTCAGGATTTGAGACCAGCCTGGCCAACATGGTGAAACCCTGTCTCTAATAAAAATACAAAAATTAGCCAGGTGTGGTGGTGGGCATCTGTAATTCCAGCTACTCAGGAGGCTGAGGCAGGAGAATCTCTTGAACACGGGAGGCAGAGGTTGCAGTGAGCCGAGATCACGCCACTGTACTCCAATCTGAGTGACCGAGCAAGACTGTCTTGAACAAAAAAAAGTAATTACAGAAAAGCAAATCAAAACCACAATGAACTGCCACCTTACACCTACAAGGGTGTTGTAATTTTTT
>NW_012103087.1:1981042-2003910 GCF_000951045.1 Mandrillus leucophaeus | reverse complement strand
AAGGAAGGAAGGAAGGAAGGAAGGAAGGAAGGAAGGAAGGAAGGAAGGAAGGAAGGAAGGAAGGAAAGTGAGCAGTTAAAAAAACATATATGGGTGCCTGGTTGCTGCCCTGGATTAGATAAGTAAAAATCTCTTAAAGCCTAAAATTCACTAATTTTAAAAGTTCTCTTGGTGGTTTTATTGTGCAGCAAGGGTTGAAGTGGGCCTCAGTTGTAGCTTTATGAAGATGACTAGGGCCGGGCATGGTGGCTTATGCCTGTGGTCCCAGCACTTTGAGAGGCCGAGGTGAGCGGATGACCTCAGGTCACAAGTTTGAGACCAGCCTGACCAACATGGTGTAACTCCATCTCTACTAAAAATACAAAATTAGCTGGGCGTGGTGGTGCACATCTGTAATCTCAGCTACTCCGGAAGCTGAGGTGGGAGAATCACTTGTACCTGGGAGGCAGAGGTTGCAGTCAGCTGAGATTGTACCATTGTACTCCAGCCTGGGCAACAAAAGTGAAACTCTGTCAAAAGAAAGAAAGAGAAAGAAAAGAAAGGAAAAGAGAGAGAGAGAGAGAGAGAGAGAGAACACACTAGCTAGATATTCAAAGTATTAATACTTTAGATTTTGAAGGTTACTTTTTTGGGCCATTTATTGAAAAAATTAACAGAGCATTTACAATGTGCATCATACTACCTGGTACTTTAGACAGATACTTATAAAGAAAGAAAGACGAAGGGAAAGATAATTCTTACTGAGAGTTCTTATTAAGCACAATAGTTTTATTAAATAAAACTACTGCTTGCTACTATTTATATACTTTATTAAATATTATCTCAATTACTCCAACAGTTACAGTTACTTTGGGAGCCATTGAGTTAACATTTAATAAAGTATATAAACATCAGTAAAGTAGCTTTCTTTACTGACCAGGAAAAGGAAGGTCAAAGAAGTTATATATACTTTTACTGGGGCCCACCATCTGTTGAGGGACAAAGCAGAGGTCACTTTCAGTTCTCAAGTGTGTAACTAATAGCATCCTGAGGCTCCTGGCGTGGAGGGAGGTACAGATTTACCTGCGGAGCCAAAGTCCCTATGAACTGTGGATGAAAGCAGAAGCTTTGGAGCAAAACAGCCCTGGATTAAAACCCCAGGTCTGCCACTTATTCATCTGCCATATGACAGGAGCCATGCTAAATAACCCAGGTTTCCTCATCTGTTTGATGGGATAATAATTCCTACCTATTTAATTGTTGTAAGGATTTAAACGAGACAGCAGCTATAAAGCACTTAGCATAGTACACGCTCCATATAAGCACTCAATAAATGGCGTCTCTTATTTTTTAATTTAATTTTTGATAATTTTGCTCCTAGTTCCTAGGGAAGGATGAACTCTGACCCCCTAGCCATCCCTTTTCATATTGAGCAGTAAGTGTCGCCAGAACTGGACCCCTAACCATCCCACTTATTTTCTTCAGGACAGCCTAATACTATTGTTCTCTCCTATTGTTCTATCCAAATGCTAATTTCTAAGAGACTTTAAAACATTTAAATAGCAGAATTTACTGGCACAAGTTGATCATAAATTCAACAGACATAGGAACTAAAGACATGCATCTATTTTAGGGATAAACAAGCTAATTCTAGCCTAATTTTGTTCATTCTTATAAGCACACTTTTTTTGTAATGTGAACAGATGAATTTTACTGCAGGACTAATTTTATTTTCTTATTAAAGTTTTTTTTTTTTTTTTGAGATGTGCTAAAGGACACATTCCAAGAAGCAAGAGTGTAATTATAGATTTAGCATCTCCTGTATGGCCTGACAGAAGTCTACCATCACTTAGGAAGCCATTACAGCATATACTTAATGTCAGCTTGATAGAAAAAAACACTTTCATAGGTTCTCTTTGATTGACACATTTGAAATGACATCAGTTTCCAGCTTTAAACCCTACTGTTATTAGGTCTCTGTTGCTATTTATGTTAGAAATGTGTGCACGTGTGTCAAAACAATATATCAACTTTGCTGATTGGCTGCATCTAGATTCTGTTGCCAGGGGTAACAGAACAATTACTTTTAATCTTTCCAAAATTGCTTCTTGTGTGTGTGTTTCTTTTTAATACTTGGGGGTTTCAGGGATTTTTTTTTCACCCCAGAGCAAAAATAAAGAAATTTTGTCTAGGAAGAAAACGAACACATATTGTCTGTGTATACTAAAAGGAAAATTAGATGCAAACGTGTAGTTGTTATATTTGCAAATTTCTGTAGCCATCTACTGTAGATACTGTGATAGTCCTATATCCTTAAGGCTAGATTGACCAGGAAAAGGCAATCTTTCCTTTCACATGATCCAGCACCCAACCATTTGCCCCTCAGGTTCAAGGTCTTTTCTCTTGTGGTGGAAGGCCAACTTCATATACTTTATTGAAGGGTAAGAATGTATATGAAATAAAATAATGTGTCTTTAAAGCTTTGCTCCATCTTTCCTGCCTAATTGACTGGGCAGAGAGTCATGAGCAACTTCTTATTGATTATGAATCCCAACTCCAGCCTCTGAACTTTTGAAAGATTGAGAAAATTGATCTACATGCTCTTGTGCATGTACCTGCTATGCCTATAAATTAAACAGACAGATTTTTCTGTAAAAGGTTTTGTTGTTTTAACAGCTCAGACTTCATTAGGGTATCTGTTAGAATGGTCCTGAATATCAACTTACGCTAATTTAGGATCATGAGGACTGTGATGGGACCCAGGAATTTGGTTTTAACCATTGATTCTGAGGCAGATAGTCCAAGGTCTACACATGAAGAAATATTGCTTTGCTTTGCACTTTCCACATACCACATACTTTCCTAAAACAATTGAGCAAAGACTCCAATGACTATGCTCAGTCCTGTACTTAGATGAAACGGCAAGTGCCTCCACAGTAAGGTTTTCTCAAAAGCACCATCCCCTAGCCCTTACACCTAACCTCGCTCCTGAAAAACCAATCAACCCAAACTAAATACCCCAAAATGTATTCTGCTTGATGGCCTCTCCCATCCATTTTTGCAATATTTGAGACTTTAAGAAAATGCAAGTAGGCTTGGGAGGTGTAACACCTCAAGTTATGACCTATGACCCTCCCTTGAATGTATAAGAGGCCTTGGCATAATGAAGAAAGATGACAAAAAAGCATAAGAAAACTGGATACCTGATGTTTTTGGTTAAACTGTGCCCTTCCAAAAATATGTTGAAGTCTTAACTCCCAGTACCTAAAAGTGGCATCTTACTTCCTTACTTTGGAAATAGGGTGATTGCAGATGTAATTGGTTCAGATGGGGGTCATTAAAATGAGCCCTAATCCAACATAACTGGTGCCTTTTTTAAAATAAGAAATTTGAACAGTGCATATCTATAGACGGGGGAAACAGTATGAAGACACAGGGAGAACATCATCTACAAAGCAAGGAGAGAGACTTGGAACACATCCTTTCCTCACAGCCCTCAGAAGGGACTCGCACTGCTGATACCTTTATTTTGGACTTTTACCCTCCCAAATTGTGAGAATAAATTTCTGTTGCTTAAACCACCCAGTTTGTGCTGCAACTTTGTGACAGCAGTCCTAGGAAAAAAATACACCTGCCACAAAGAGTCAGCAGAGGAAAAACAGAGCCAAAGATGATTGTCTATGAAAACAAACTCTTCCTGTGTATGCTGTTGCCTCTGCCTGTAGCTGTCTTGCTTAATAGAGTGAAATGAAATCAGCATTTCTAGCCAGATACAAGGCCATAACCCTAGAAATGGAGAAATTCCTTCTTACACAGAAACAATCTAAAAATCATAACTTTAATAAGTTATGCATTTCCTTGAAGGTGATAACTGTCCAGCAATACCACCCAAGGCAGCATTTTAAGATATTGGCAGCCAGAGTTTCATATAAAAATAAAATAAAACAAGTTGTTGTTTAAAATTCGATGAAGGCATGTACTTTGTAAAAGAGAGACAATTGCAAACACAACCTGCGGGAACCAGATTCTCATGGCAAACACTTCATTTCAGCAAACAGTGAAAGAAATCATTTGGAGCTTTCCAGGGTAGCTCCACAGGAATCAAATTTCTCTGAAATTGTTGTTTGTGTTGCCAAATCTGTTTTTAATGTTGTCTCACCACTGCTTCTCCTCCCTTCACAGAGATGTCTGTTGTGGCACAATATTTGGCCAAGAGCTGATATAATCTCAACCACCAAACTCAGACCATGATCAGTCTGCATAAATCTTCAGACAGAAGGGTTTCAGGAATAGTTTACTGGGAAGGAAGGCAAAAAAAAAAAAAAAAAAAAAAAAAGCAAAGGATTGAGTTATAGACTTACACACAAAAGAGGGTATAAGATATGCCATCACACATTTCACCGGTAATCAGTGTGAAAACCTGGAGGGAGAATCATTTACCTGTGACAGAACAAGGTGAAAGAACTATGGTAGTGGACTTTAAGTTTCCTAGTAAAAAGAAGAACACAGTATAATCAATCAGATCAACATGCAAAGAGTGATGATGAAAATGTAATAACAATGTGGTATTTAATTATAATGTGAGGAGTTGAATGGAATAGAGGACCAATTATATATTCAGTAGAGTAGTAAAAAATGTGAAGCTTGGAAGGAAAAGAGAATTTAAGTCTCATAAAAAGAAGAAAGTGATGAGGAGTGAGAAATATACTAAAACATTTGTCCTGTTTTGCAACCTCAGAACAGTTCACAGCCTTTTTATTATACCCCCAGATGTACCTCTGGTGTATGGGGCTAAGAGAAACAAGTTAGTGTCAATGATCAACACATTTACACTATCAACTTTTCATGTGACATGGACTCCATTACGGCAAGAAAATGATAAAGCATGGCATTAATTTTTATGTCCACTACTAAACCGCAAACAAATAAAAAGAATTTGCTTAACCCTTTCCACTGCAGAATTGATCCTAACCATTCGAATAGAAATCTTTTTCCCTTTTTCAGAAATTATGTTAAAAAACAAAATTTAAAAAAAATCCCTGAACACCTGGAGACTCTTCCTTTTATAATCAATTTGATTTTGTTGCTCATTATGGCTTATTGTAGAACAAGACCTAAATTATATTTTGTTGGAACCAGAAGCCAGCTCCGTTTTTCTAGTTCTTTGACTTTATTCCCTTTCTCTGCCTGTCAGTCATTCTCTCTATTTCTCCCTCTCTTTCTCACACTCTCTCCTTCGCTTGTCCCCCCAATTCACTTTCAGATTTTAAACTTACCCACGTACCCAACATCATAAAGGACATTTTACTCCATCTCTCGTTTTGTGGCTGACGGTTGCAGTGTCCAGAACAACATGGCACAAAGTTGTTGTGAGGATTAAAATAAATAATGGAATCCCAGCACTTTGGGAGGCCGAGACGGGCAGATCACGAGGTCAGGAGATCGAGACCATCCTGGCTAACATGGTGAAACCCCGTCTCTACTAAAAAATACAAAAAAATCTCGCCGGGCATGGTGGCGGGCGCCTGTAGTCCCAGCTACTCGGTAGGCTGAGGCGGAGAGTGACGTGAACCCGGGAGGCGGAGCTTGCAGTGAGCCGAGATCTGGCCACTGCACTCCAGCCTGGGCGACAGAGCGAGACTCTGTCTCAAAATAATAATAATAATAATAATAATGGATAAAGCATGCCATGTAAAGCTTCAACAGTAGAAAGCTCTCAAGAATTATCATCATTGTTTCAAGTTTTGCTTTCTCTCATTTCTTCCTCCAATGCTTGAGTTTATTTCTTCAGATCCAGGTTTTGGTATGTTTGCCTGAGATGTGGAGTGAGAAGGAGTGGGGAAGTAGAAGAGGCTAAACAAAAACTCAGGCAGGCAGAAGGAGGGAACTATTGAGTTCAGCTAATAAGGCATAAAGCAAAAGCCAGCCAGAAGCAGGCACAGTGAACGGCGGCAGGTATGCAAGTGAGGAGCCAACATCAGGAGCTGCTGGTCAGAAAGAGACCACAAAGGGTCTGATGGGCTGGGACATTGTCATTCATGGGAGGTAGAGGAGGTAGAGGTGGCAGCAACAAGACTAAGTTTTGAGGCAAAGCCTGAAGCATTTATTAAAAACAGCAGTTGTGCCAAAATAGATATGCTCTGAATGCAACCTTTGAGAAGGGTAACCCAGGGCTTCTTGGGACCTTCCGCCCTAGGCGTACAGGTCTATGCTTACTGAACATCTGCTTCTATGGTCCAAAAGCTCGATTGTTTTTCAGTCTTTTATTCTTCAACTCTGAAGGAAGACTGCCCCAAGTCCCTCTACCTCCCCTACACCCAGTGGGGCCTTGACCATATCCACTTTCCTTGTTAAATATTTACAGTGTCTGTTAATACCTGGCTCATCGTGGGTGGCCAGAAACAGTGTTTGAATGAGTGAACAAATGGACATCCATGAGGTCCTTTACACAAATCTCTTCTCTGTTCTCTTCCTCTCTTTTTTTGACAAAAATCTAACACAATCTCTAAAACCCTCTAAGCATCAGCTTAAGGAAAGATAAGCTGTCTTTCCAGGCTCTGCTTCTGAGTCCCTGAGAGGAAAGTGGTGTGGTCGGATGGATGAGCAGAAACTTTGAAGTACTTGGTAAACAGAACTTCCCGTCTCTTAATATGTTCTAGCATTAAATTCTTTCATCATCTCTCCAAAGTTGAAAATTTTCCCCATTTTTATATATTAGAAAATGCAAGAAAAAAAGAAATTAAATAAATTGTTCAAACCCACACATTTCACAATAGAGCCTTTGGGAAATAAAATGATCAGACTAATAAAATATATTAGGATGTCAAAGATCACATCACATTTTAGAAATAAACCTATTTAATCAGGGGAGAAATAGGCTTGCACCAAAACACAGAACCAATACTACAAAGGCAGAAAAACGAATAAAACAACAATAACAACCTAATAGGTTAGTTTAATATTAATCTGGACACTGATCTTATGTCTTCCATAAAAATCGACTTAAAATGGATCATAGACCTAAATGTAAAATGCAAAACCATAAAATTGGACTACATCAAAATTAAAAATTTCTGCCCTTCAAAAAACACTGTTAAGTGAATGAAAAGACAAGCCACAGACTGGGAGAAAATATTTGCAAAACAGATCTATCTCATAAAGGATGTGTATCCAAAATATGCAGTGAAGTGTCAAAACTCAGAAATAAGAAAACAACCCCATAAAAAGTAGGCAAAAGACTTGAACAAACACATCACCAAAGAAGATATAAAGACAGCAAATAAGTATATGAAAAGATACTCAATAATGTATGTTATTAGGGGAATACAAATTAAAACAACAATGAGGCCAGGCTCAGTGGCTCACACCTGTAATCCCAGCACTTTGGGAGGCCGAGGCAGGTGGATCACGAGGTCAGGAGTTTGAGACCAGCCTGACCAACAAGGTGAAACCCCGTCTGTACTAAAAATACAAAAATTAGCCAGACTTAGTGGCCCGTGCCTGTAACCCCAGCTACCTGGAAGCTGAAGCAGGAGAATCGCTTAAACCCGGGAGGCAAATGTTGCAGTGAACTGAGATCATGCCACTCCAGCCTGGGCGACAGAGCTAGACCATGTCTTGAAAAAGAAAAAGAAAGAAAAAAAAAAAAACAATGAGCTATCACTACATACCTATTAGAATGGCCAAAATTGAGAACACTGACAACACCAATGCTGATGAGGATATGGAGCAACAGGAACTCTTGTTCATTGCTGGTGGGAATGCAAAATGGCACAACCACCTTGGAAGACAGTTTGGCAGTTTCTTACAAAGCTAAACATCATCTCACCGTATGATCCAGCAATCATACTTCTAGGCATTTACCCAAATGAATTGAAAGCATATGTCCACACAAAAACCTACCTGCAAATTTTATTGCAACTTCATTCATAATTGCCAAAAATGGGAAGAAACATAGGTAACCTTTAATAGTGAATGAATAAACAAGCTGTGAAACATCCACATATGAGAATATTATTCAGAAATAGAAATAAATGAGCTGTCAAGCAGTGAAAAGACATGAAGAAACTTTAAATGCACAGAGCTATGTGTAAAAAGCCAGTGAAAAGATCAATGGTCGTCTGGGGCTGGAGGAGAAGGAAGGTGTATCACAGGGGGATTTTTAGGGCAATGATTCTTTCTGTTTAATACTCTAATTGTAGATAACATGACATTATGCTTTTAGCAAAACCCATAGAACAACACAAAGAATGAACCCCAATATAAACTGTAGACTTTAGTTAATGCTGATCCATCAATATGAATCAATATTGGTTCATAACTTGTAACAAATGTACCATACCAATGCAAGACATTAATAATAGGGAAAAAGAGTGAGAGAGAAGAGGGAGAATATGGGAACTTTCTGTACTTTTTACTCAACTTTTCTGTAAGTGTAAAACTGCCCTAAAATAATATCTATTCATTTCAGAGAGAGAGAGAAACCAGTTGGAGTTGAAGTCTAATTGTTTTTGCTTAATTTCAATTCTAGATAGATAATATGGTTTGCAACTCTTGGAGGGGATAACAGCTAATACAGGATTGTTATTCAGTAAGTTACCAATAAGATATCCAGGCTGCCAGATCTCTCCCCAGGTTATATTAGAATAGCATGACAGGCCGGGCACGGTGGCTCACGCCTGTAATCCCCAGGACTTTGGGAGGCCGAAGCAGGTGGATTACTTGAGGTCAGTAGCTCGAGACCAGCCTGGCCAAGATGGCGAAACCCTGTCTCTACTAAAAATACAAAAATTACCTGGGTGTGGTGGCGGGTGCATGTAATCCCAGCTACTCGGGAGGCTGAGGCAGGAGAATCACTTGAACTTGGGAGATGGAGTTGCAGTGAGCTGAGCTCGGGCCACTGCACTCCAGCCTGGGTGACAGAGCGAGACTCTATCTAAAAACAAACAAACAAAAATGACAATACAAGAGGTGTATGCAGAAGCTTAGTACACACCCAGAAGTAGACATTCGTATAGGACTATCTAAAAGAGGAAACAAGGAGAGCAAGGAGCTGGGCTGTATATATGACTTTCTGGAACTCAAGATTCTGGTGAGGTCACTGCTGGGCATACCTGCTTGGTGGAAACCTTGGCCTGAGATGGGCAGAACTGGCTCTCCTGGCATCCTTGTGTGCAAGCAGGGTCTTGCACACAAGGATATACAGGACATTGTGGCAGGTTGCTGCTGAGACACATCTTCCTGTCCTTGTCATCCTCATGGAGGGCTGGGCCTGTCCAGAGTTGGGTATATAGCTAAGTGCCAATAAGGCAGAGATTGAAATCTGAGTTTCTCTGAGCCCAAAGCCCTTGCACTTTCTGCCTCACCCCACTGTCTCTCTCAACAATTTTTTCTCTTTGGGCCTCTATCTTGAGCCCTCTATGTTTCTCCCTACACAACACCCAACCAACACAAAAGAGGCTAATACCTCTCTGTACCTCTCCATTACATAGTTTTTAAACTTAACACTCCTTTATTAAGCAGTAACTTTGTGCCAAGCCCTGTTAAGTTGGAGATACTAAAAGAGGAATAAGATTAAACTCAAAGATCTCACAGTCTAGAGATAAAGATATGTAAATTACAGTGAAACAAGATATTAATTGCTATAAATAAAGGCAAAAAATTTATTGGAACCACAATAATCCAGCACTTTGAACTCTACAGGATATTATGAAACTCTATGAAAGTCCACGTCGTCTACATTTTTTGTACCTCTCTATCTAGCTTTTTGCCAGAGCCTCACATTTAAAATTCCTTTCAAACCTCTCCCTCCTATTCATATTCTTCAGCCTTTTGTTTCTTCCTCAAGATTGCTAACTCTCGTTGATTTTCCAATTCAGTCAAACTGCTAGGCCACTGTATGCACATTCATTCAACATAATTACTGTGATTCTTTCACCTGCAGGAAAGAAGAAATGAGCTTTACCCACGGCACACTGTCATTAAGCAGGGGGGATTACCAACGTGCAACCTCAAGGCCATATACCACAAGGAGGGTGATGTGGCCAGAAGTGAAATGATGCTATGGAGTCTAGATGACAGAGCCAGCCAGTTCCTTCCCACTGCCAACCCCTGTGTTAGGGCCAAGCTCCAAGGTGGAACAGGGAGGATGGAGAGCAGTGAGCAACTAGTCCCAAGCCCCCCATGTCAGGGCTTTTCTCTGGCGGTAGACAAGGGGAGGAATCAGGTATTGACAGTTCCCTGTTTTTCACACTGCCACAGGCAGGCCGTGTTATGCACTCTTGTCTTGGGACAACTTATCACCAAATGCCTCACACAAAACCTCTACCTGCTTCTCTACATTCCTTTCCTGTCACTGTCCGGATTCCCAGGTTGCATTTTAGTAATACCATGGGAGGAGATGCTCCTCACAACCACACTGGACTCCTGGCTTTCTGCCTCAACTCATGCCTTTCCTTCCCTCCTGGGATCTCCGAACCTTCTTCTGCACCTACCTTGACCTCTACTCACTATTCATTTGGCCAGGTTCAGATCTCCTGGGATATTTCCTCAACCATCTTCACGCCCACACATCCTTCCTTTATAATATCTTTGTAGTGAATTAATCTGTTTTCAATTCTGATCCTTTGCTAGACTGTGGGCAATTTCAAGTCAGGAGAATTTTGTCTTTCCATTCCTAATGCCTAGCAGTGCCTAGAACTGTGTAGACAACAATATATTTGTATTACTGTCTCCTTCCTAATGTGTAAATATATGTGATGTAGCACGTGGTTGAAAGTACACATTTTTGAGCTATCCTGCTTAGATATGAATCCTGATTCAGTCATTTACTCTGGATTTGGGGGATGCAGTTAATGTTATTCTTCCTCAGTGTCCTCAAATGTGAAACAGGAATAAAAATATTTATCTTATAGGTTTGTTGTGGGATTTGAATGAGTAGATAGATGATAGAGCGATAGATAGATAGATAGATAGATAGATAGATAGATAGATAGACAGACAGACAGACAGACAGACAGACAGACAGACAGACAGATAGATAGATAGATAGATAGATAGATAGATAGACAGACAGACAGATAGATAGATAGATTTTGAATGATACCTGACACATATTAAGTGCTGGATAAGCGTTAACTATCATCACTGTCATCATTACCATTATTATTATCATCATTATCATCAGATTTGTAGTCCTGACAATAGAGCACAGCACAACAGAGAATAGAGTTCTTGGTTCCCCACAATGCCTTTCTTGAGATTACGAAAATACTTGCTTAGATTTATCTGACTTCCAGATTATTCAGAATAAATGGCTAACACTGACCCTTCGTGTTCAGATCTGCTGACACAAGCTTTGCTCCAGAGCGGTTTCTGCTGATTTAAGTAAGTAGAACAACTGTTAAACAATACTTTAGACAAAACCACAAACTCTCCTCTCAAATAACATTTATAATTAAAGAATAACTGGCTATTTATAAAGGGGGAAAGCCACCAGAATAGAAGATTTTTTTTTTTAAATGGGGGAAAAAGAGAAAATTGTGTTGTTAACCTTGGAAACATAAGAAATGTTTCTTAAAAGGAAAATTAGCGAGGCTGTTAATTTTAGAATATTACATTCAAAATGCTGGATTTCTTTAGAATGATACAGATATTGAGAAGGAAAATGCTAAGGGGAAGAAAAAGAAATTTAAAAAAAAAGCTATCCAGGCAACTGCAAGAAACTGAAGCCAATATGTAGCATGCATCTGCTGGCAATACCCTCATCAAATAAGGAAATAAGATACAAAACTGAAATTGCTATTCAAAGAAACTTGATAAACAAAATAATCCATTCAATATAACAGATGTCTGTACAATAGTGTGTGCCATGACTAAAATATCTGACCCACCCACCTACCCACTGGCATTGCTACCAAAAACATCAATTTAAACTGGGCAACCTGAAATGTGCAAAAAAAACTGGCTATAACTACAATGTCAGCAAAACATATTCACGCAGAAAAGACTGGAAGTATTTAAAAGGCATCATCTAAAAAGTGTGCTTCCAAATACTATACTCTCTCTCCTTGGCCCAGGTACACGTTCTGTCCTTATGACATTTTTACCTCTAGTTCAGTTCATTGGTTCTGCAATTTTAATGAGATAAAAGAAGCTATGCTCAATTTAGTTCACTCAAAAGATATTTGTTACCCGTCCCATATTCCAGGCCCAGCGGTAGTTACTGGAGATACTAAAATGAATGAGGCATGTTCAAGGTCTTGAAGAGTTGACACTCTAGTGCTATATCTGTTTAGTAGTAAACCGAAGCATCACTTTGGATCTATTTGAGTCTCTGCAAATTTGGACGCACTAGATGAATGGTTCATATTTATCTCTTTGGTGGAAAATTATCAAATTTTCTGGACTATTATATTTCCATTAAGAACATGAATGCCAGGTACCTAGTTTAAGGTTGCTGTTATGGACTAGCCTAAAAGATTTGGTATAAGGCAAGAGAAACTTCAGCACTTTGCGACCCAAATCTAATCAGTAGGAAAGTTACTTCTTATTTTTCATGTGTTCATATACAAAACGGAAGGTTTGAACAATGGCTTTTTATACCCACTGTGTCTTTCTTGGATACTGTGAATATTACCAGAGTGAAGCAATTCTCATATTTCAGGGGGAAAAAAAAGACAATACACAAATGATAACTGTCAAAACAAAATTAACCATCACATTTTCCTGTTGCCTAATTTCTTGATTAACTTCTGATGGCCCTCTGAGACAACGAATAAAAATGCTCAAACAAAAAGGACCTTAAAAGGAGGTGAACTTTCATTGCACAGTGTTTCTGACAGCTTGCTCCTAAGCAAAGCAACTGGCGTCCCTGGGGACTCATTCAACATTCATTTGAATCATGGAGAAAGAGACCCAGTTTGGAAGATGTTTTTCTGCAGTGCAGAGGGGCACTTTGATCCTAGCTCAGATAACAGCTGCTATCCCTGAGAGGATTTTCTGGTCGTTCTATCCCTCAGGCCAGGTAAGTCTCAAGGGAGGTGTCTAGTTGACCTCAGAGCTCAGCCAAGCAACTGATACCTGAGGGAGGGTCTTTGAGTGGGCAAAGGAGCCTGGCATCGAGTGTTATCATTCTGTCAGTCTCTCTCCTGGCTGGAGACAGAGCACACAGGAAAGGAACTCCTAAATGGAGTCAGGTCTCACCTGGATTCTCCCCCTTCATTGTAAAATTAAAGGAAAGCGGGAAGCCAAAATGCCATGATAGATTTTGGTCTCTGCCATTATGTTTTCTCACTATTCTGGAATTGTAACAAAGTGTTTCCTTTGAAATTCCTGACCCTTAGCTTTTAAATACAGAAGCAAAGGTGACTATGTATGATTAATCTCTTAGGAGAAAATAAAATATGTTGTATAGTTAATCAAGTAGCATGGAAGAATATAAGACTACATCAATATATCACCTTGTAGGAAACCATTTTTCCTTTTTTTTTTTTTTTTTCCTTTTTTTCTTCCTTTTTCTTTTTTAGAGATGGGTCTCACTATATTGCCCAGGCTGGCCTCAAACTCCTGGGCTCAAGCAATTCTCCCTCCTCAGTCTCCTAAGTAGCTGGGACTATAGGCATGCATAACTGCACTTGGCTCATTTTCATTTTAGAATTAGGTATATTTGAAAAAGAATTGTAGTATCCCCTTTAAAATGTAAAAAATGACATTTATGCAGCCAACAGACACATGAAAAATTGCTCATCATCACTCGCAATCAGAGAAATGCAAATCAAAATCACAATGAGATACCATCTCACACCAGTTAGAATGGCAATCATTAAAAAGTCAGGAAACAACAGGTGCTGGAGAGGATGTGGAGAAACAGGAATACTTTTACACTATTGGTGGGATTGTAAACTAGTCCAACCATTGTGGAAGACAGTGTGGCGATTCCTCAAGGATCTAGAACTAGAAATACCATTTGACCCAACCATCCCATTACTGTGTATATACCCAAAGGATTATAAATCATGCTTCTATAAAGACACATGCACACATGTGTTTATTGTGGCTCTATTCACAATAGCAAAGACTTGGAACCAACCCAAATGTCCATCAGTGATAGACTGGATTAAGAAAATGTGGCACATATATACCATGGAATACTATGCAGCCATAAAAAGGATGAGTTCATGTCCTTTGTAGGACATGGATGCAGCTGGAAACCATCATTCTCAGCAAACTATCACAAGAACAGAAAACCAAACACCTCATGTTCTCACTCATAGGTGGGAATTGAAAAATGAGAACACTTGGACACAAGGTGGGGAATATCACACCCTGGGGCCTGTTGTGGAGTGGGGGGAGGGGGGAGGGATAGCATTAGGAGATAAAATGACTAGTTAATGGGTGCAGCACACCAACATGGCACATGTATACATATGTAACAAACCTGCACATTGTGCACATGTACCCTAGAACATAAAGTGTAATACAAATTTTCTTTAATGTAAAAAATTAACCTACATATTGACCCTGTGAGGTAAAACTACATATTTGTCATTGTATTTATGATATGAAACATCAGGGAAATCACTGAAGTTACAAAGACATAAGAAAAACACGTTTATGATAATTTGTTTGAAAAGGTGACTATCAGAGAAAACTCCAGCCATCACAAAGTTATTCTGCCACTCATAGTTTAATAAGCCTTTATTTTTCATTTGTGCAATCCTCTAATAAATAAAGGCGTTAACATTTATTTGTTAAGCACTTATTATGTGCAAAACATTGTTTTAGATGCTGTGGGGAATAAAGATATTTATAACAGTCCCTAGATTTACTAGAGGGATCTGTACATGGTAGGAAATGGTAAATACCATAGAGATGACATAAACTATAGGAGTTAAAAAAAGTCTCCCAATGACCACCAGTCCCAGACGCAGTTTTGATTTCAACTATTAACTCAATTGAAAGCTAATTTCAGGATATCAGGATATTTAGCCAATATCTTCCCTATCGCAGAGAGAAAACGAGCTGCTATCAGCCCACAGAGAGACACTTACACCTCTCCGCAGATTTATGAAGGCGAGTGAAGATAGGCAATTTGCCTATCTTTCTCCACTCTCCTCTCTTCTTTCAAGAGAGAGAAATACCTTTCATATTCAGGTACGAAGTGTGGCATTGGCTGCAGTAAAGGAAGCTGAAACAAGAAGAGAAAGAAAGTTGCTTCTCCAGTCTTCTGCAAGCCATCTTGCATTCTTGGGCAAACCTCCCTGGCTCAGCTGGGAATATGTGTTTGAGAACCTACATTCTGAAGGGAAGTCTGGCAATACCAAAGGTATCTTCAACTGATTCTTCTTAACAGGTCAAGAGCCAGAGCCTTGATGAGGGAAAGAGAGGAGACATTTTTGTTTTGTCTCAAGGAATGTGCCTTCCTTTGAGTCCCTGAGACTAAAAACATTGTCATTATAAGAACTATTGACAAACATTCAGCATGACAGGAATGTGTGTAAAATACACAATTGTGTAGAAAACACAAACTCCACATGGGATGGATTTTGTGTTTTAATTCAATAAGTTAGTTAGCTGTCTTGCAGTATACGCTGGGCACCTGTTCAATATTTCTATTCTTTGTTCAATACTTCTATCTAAAAGAGATCTTCACCACTTAAAATAACTAGATCAGTGGAAAAGACTCATTCTTACTCGAGCATTTATACCAGTTATATTAGATGTGTTCATTCTTTCCCCTTTTTTTCCTACTTTCTAATACTTCAGATTGTCCATAATAGGATTCAGTTAGGAAACCTACTTTGTACCTTGTGTCTTAACTTGGATTCTTAACCTTTTTATCTTTTATCCTTTTATGAAGATTTTACATTTCCCCCTTTCTGATATTACCCTTCTTCTAAAGACTTTCAGTGCGAATATCTTTTACAATCATCTCTACATAATAGTGCTTTTTCACATATGTCCAGGTCCCCTCATCTATATCTGCACATTACATACCTATGAACCCGTATCAATACCCCTGCCTACCTACCTATCATGCTAGGGTTGCAGGACGAGCATTCCTCTCTTTTCTGTGTGGACTCCTCTTCTTGTACAGCCAACCAGAACATCCTTGATTGTTTACAAGATGTAACCTTGTCTTTTCCTTGTCTTCTTTTGATACTTTGCCTCATTAAGTTTTCTTTTTCTGTTCATTATTATCATTGTCAAGTTCAGCTGGTAAGGTCAGTAATACACCTTCACGGTCCTACCTCAGGGCTGTATCAACTCTCCAGTCAGGCTTATGTCATAATTTAGTTCACATTGTCTTTCCCTCTTCCCATCACCAGACATCACACAGGTCCATTACACTGAGGACATTATGCTGATTAGACCTTGTGAGCAAGAAGCAGCAGCTACTCTAGACTTATTGGTAAGACATGTCAAAGAGTGGGAAAGAAAGCCTAAAATATGGAGGCGTTCCACCTCACTCAAATTTCTAGGGGTCTAGTGGTGTGGGGCATGTCCAGATACTGCTTCTAAAGTCAAGGATAAGTTGCTGTGTTTGTTCTCTTCCACAACTAAGAAAGAAGCACAGTGCCTACGAGGCCTCTTTGGATTTGGAAGGCAGCATATTCCTCGTTTGGGTGTGTTACTCCAGCCCATTTACCAAGTAACCCAAAAAGCTGCTAGTTTTTAGTGGGCCCCAGAAAAAAAGAAGGTTCTGCAACAGATTTAGGCTGCAGTACAGGCTGTTTTGGCACTTGGGCCATGTGAGTCACCAAATCCAGTGGTGTTTAAAGGCTCAGTGGCAGATAGGGATGCTGTTTGGAGCCTTTGGCAGGCCCCATAAGTAAATCACAGTGCAGGCCTTAGAATTTTAGGATAAGACCCTGCCATCATTTACAGATAACTGCTCTCCTTTTGAGATGCAGGTATGGCCCTGCTACTTGGCCTCAGTAGAAACTGAACATTTGACTGTGGGCCATCAAGTTACCATGCGACCTGAGTTGCTCATCATGAACTTGGTGTTACCTGACCCACCACGCCATAACGTTAGGCATTTACAGCAACACTCTACAGTCAAATGGAAGTGGTTTATACATAATAGGACCCAGCAGGCCTTGAAGGTAAGGGATATGAAGAAATGGCCCAACTGCCAGGAACCCCACTCATGCTACACTGATTCTCTCTCCCAGCCTGCATTTCTGGCCTCATGGGGAGTTCCCTGCAATCAGTTGACAGAGAAAGAGAGGACTTGGGCCTGGTTTACAGATAGTTCTCCACAATATGCAGGTACTACCTGAAAGTGGACAGTTGCAACATTGTAACCCTTCTCTGGGCCATCCCTGAAGCACAGCAGTGGAGAGAAATTCTCCCAGTGGGTGGAATTTGAGGGTACACCTGGTTGTTCACTTTCTTTGGAAAGAGAAATGGCAAGACAAGCAGTTATATTCCAATTCATGGGTTGTGGCCAGTGATTTGGCTGGATGCTCAGGAAAACAGAAGGAACAGGGTTGAAAATTGGTGATAAAGAAATGTGGGAAAGAGGTAGGCAGATACACATCTCTGAATGGACAAAAATATGAAGATATTTCTGTCCCATGTGAATGTTCACCGAAGGGTGGCCTCAGCAGAGGAGGATTTTAATAATCACAGGGATAGAATGACCATTCTATAGATACCAGTCAGCCTCTTTTCCCAGCCAGCTCTGTCATTGCCCAATGAGCTCATGAACAAAGTGGCCATGGTGGCAGGGATGGAGTTTATGCATAGGCTCAGCAACATGGACTTCTACTCCCAAAGGCCAATCTGACTATGGCCCACTACTGAGTACCCAGTCTGACAGCAACAAAGACTAACGCTGAGCCCCCAATATGGCACAGTTCCCAGGGGTGATCACCCAGCTATCTTGTGGCAAATTGATTATATCGGACCATTTATTTCTATAATAGAAGGGGCAGAATTTTGTCTTTACTGGAATAAACACTCTAGATACAGATGTTTCTTTCTTGCACACAATGCTTCTGCCAAAACTACCACCCAAGGACTTACAGAATGCTTTATCTACTGTGCGGCATTCCACACAGCATTGCTTCTGATCAAGAAACTCACTTCACAGCCAAAAAAAAAGAAAGAAAAAAGAAAAAAAGGTGTGACAATAGGCCTATGTCTGTAAAATTCGCTGGCCTTATCATGTTTCCCATTATCCTGAAACAGGCATGATAAAACAATGGAATGGTTTTTTGAAGATTCAGTTTTTGCCCATTCATGATATTGGCTGTGGGTAATTAAACTAAAGAGCTTCTGCACAGCAAAAGAAACTACCATCAGAGTGAACAGGCAACCTACAGAATGGGAGAAAATTTTTACCATCTACCCATCTGACAAAAGGCTAATATGCAGAATCTACAAAGAGCTTAAATTCATAAGAGAAAATCAAGCAACCCCATCAAAAAGTGGGCAAAGGACATGAACAGACAATTCTCAAAAGAAGACATTTATGCAGCCAATAGACACATGAAAAAATGCTCATCATCACTGGCCATCAGAGAAATGCAAATCAAAACCACAATGAGATACCATCTCACACCAGTTAGAATGGCAATCATTAAAAAGTCAGGAAACAACAGGTGCTGGAGAGGATGTGGAGAAATAGGAACACTTTTACACTGTTGGTGGGACTGTAAACTAGTTCAACCATTGTGGAAGACAGTGTGGCAATTCCTCAAGGATCTAGAACTAGAAATACCATGACCCAGCCATCCCATTACTGGGTATATACCCAAAAGATTATAAATCATGCTGCTATAAAGACACATGCACACGTATGTTTATTGCAGCACTATTCACAATAGCAAAGATTTGGAACCAACCCAAATGTCCATCAATGATAGATTGGCTTAAGAAAATGTGGCACATATACACCATGGAATACTATGCAGCCATAAAAAAGGATGAGCTCCTGTCCTTTGTAGGGATGTGGATGAAGCTGGAAACCATCATTCTGAGCAAACTATCGCAAGGACAGAAAACCAAACACCGCGTGTTCTCACTCATAGGTGGGAATTGAACAATGAGAACACTTGGACACAGGGTGGGGAACATCACACACCGGGGCCTGTCGTGAGGTGGAGGGAGCAGGGAGGGATAGCATTAGGAGATATACCCAATGTGAATGATGAGTTAATGGGTACAGCATACCAACATGGCACATGTATACATACATAACAAGCCTACACATTGTGCACATGTACCCTAGAACTTAAAGCACAATAATAAAAAATAAAAAAAGAAGATTCAGTTAAAGTGTCACCCAGGAGACAACACCTTGCTGGACTTGGGAAAGGTTTTCCAGAACATTGTATTGGCTGTGAATCAGCATTCAGTATATGATGCTATTTATCCAATAACCAGAATTAACAGGTTCAGGGATCAAAGAGTGAAAACGGAAGAGGCACCACTCATTATTATCCCTTGTGACCCACTAGCAAACTTTTGCTTCCTATTCTCATGACTTTATGCTCTGCTGGCCTACAGATCTTAAGCTGGAAGGAGGAATGCTTCCAGCAAGAAACAAAATAATTCCACTGAACTGCAAGTTAAGACTTTCACCCAGCTACTTTGGGCTTCTTATGCCTCTGAATCAACAGGAAAAGAAGGGAGTTACAGTGCTGGCTTGA
The DNA here is from genome assembly GCF_000951045.1 of Mandrillus leucophaeus. Lineage (NCBI taxonomy): Eukaryota > Metazoa > Chordata > Mammalia > Primates > Cercopithecidae > Mandrillus > Mandrillus leucophaeus. Next base: position 1,984,270 of record NW_012103087.1, on the reverse strand, counting down.
GTGAATGATCCAGGCTACGAAGGGGAAATTGGACTTCTCCTCCACAAAAATAAGGAAGAGTATGTCTGGTATACAGGAGATCCCTTAGGGAGTCTTTTAGTATAACCACACCTTGTGGTAAAGGTCAATGTAACACTACAACAACCCAATCTAGGCAGGGCTATTAATAGCCCAGATTCTTCAGGAATGAAAGTTTGGGTCACCTCATCAGGCAAAGAACCATCACCAGCTGACATGCTTGCTGAAGGCAAAGGGAATACTGAATGAATAGTAGCAGAAGGTAGTTATAAATACCAGCTATGATCATGTGACCACTTACATAAATGAGACTTTAATTATCATAAGAATTTTCTCCTTATTTTTTATGAATACACTTGTGTATATACATATATATACACACACATATATTAAGCAGATATCTTTGTTTTCTTTCTGTTCTTATTTTCTTATTATGTAACAGAAGATGTATTGACTTTATGGCAGTATTTAAGTACTGTTATTTTTATATCATTGTATTTAAGGAATATCAGGGGAAGAATAAACATCACTAAGAACTTTTACTTCCTCTTTTGGGGAAGGGATAAGTATTAGTACCTTTTCCTTGTATTCAAGATAGTTGTATCATGTTACGCAAAATAATGACTTCGTTATTATCTGTATTTGGAGATTAAGCATGATTTACAAGAATGCATGTTGTACCAAGGTGACAAAGAGTAGACTTGTGGTGGTTAATTTTACATGTCAACTTGACTAGGCAAAGAAAAGCCCAAATAGCTGGTACATTATTTCTGGATGTGTCTATGGGGATGTTTCCAGAAGAGATTAGCATTTGAATCGGTAGACTGAGTAAAGATCATCCTCACCAATGTGGGTGGACTTGACCTTGTCTGTTGAGGGACTGAATAGAACAAAAAGGTGGAGAAAGGGTGAATTTGCTCTCTGTGCTTGAGCTGGAACATTCATCTTCTCCTTCCCCTGGACATCAGCACTCATGGCTCTCAAGCCTTCAGACTCCAAATGGGTCTTACACCATCGGCCTCCCCTGGATCTCAGGCCCTCAGGCTTAGACTGAAATTGCACACTGGCTTTGCTGGCTCTCCAGCTTGCAGGCAGCAGACTGTGGGACTTCCAAACCTTCAAAATCATGTAAGCCAATTCTTCTTAATAATTTTTTAATCTATCTATCTACCTATCTATCTATCCATCTATCTGTCTACCTACCTACCTACCTACCTATTGTTCCATCTATAGCCTATTGGTTCTGTTTCTCTGAACAACCCTGGCTAATGCACCTTTTATAAGGGTTTTACTTTTCTTCTCCTCTTTCTAATATTATCCTTCTTTCTGGGGAATTTCAGTGTGAGTATCTTTTAAAATCACCCCTACATCATTGTGCTTTTTCACATGTCCATCTACCTATATCTACATATGTGTAAAGATATGTGTTTGTGTGTTTGTCTATCATGCTAGGGTTGCAGTATGGGCATTACCCTTTATTCTGTGCAGATTCCTCTTGTTATACAGCCAACCAGAACATCCTTGATTGTTTTCAAATATGGATATCTGATGGGTATATAATATACATTTATATAATCAATAATATATGGACATATATTATACATACAATGTTTTCAAGATGTACTCTTGCCTTCCTTTCCTACTTTGCTTCATTTAAAAATTTTTCTTTTCATGCCAGTCATGGTGGCGTGTGCCTGTAATCGCAGCTACTCAGGAGGCAGAGGTGGGAGGATCACTTGAGCTCAAGAGTTCAAAACTGCAGTAATCTATTATCGTGCCACTGCACTCTAGCCTGAGCGACAGAGCAAGAACTTTTATCTAAATAAATATGTATATACATACTCACATAAAATATTTTTCTCTACTCTTCATCATTACATTGTCAAGTTCAACTCTGTACTCAGATATCAGCTTGAGGTCACCTTTTCTTAACTTGTCATTAGTTAATATACATTAAGGAATTACAGTGTTTCCAAAAGTGACTCTCTAAAATTTTTAGAGTGGGCATTAATAAAAATATTTCTGATCTGATCGCCCCTTTGATATTGTTCAACGAAGTATGATAATGAACAGATTCAATCCTCTGAAAATTCCCTTATTTTTCTGTTTGCAAAGATAGCCCATCCCACACTTGGCAATGTGACTTCACCTTCTCCCATAGCAAGGTGAAATTTCTTCCCCCTCTCTTTACCTCTGGGCTGGCCAAGTGACTGGCTTTGGTTTAAACACTGCAATGGCTGTGTCTCTGTGCAGGCTTCTGAGCCTCAGCTTCAAGGGGCCTTGTGACTCCTGCTCCCATTTTCTTGGAACTCAGTAGTTAGTATGCTGTAAAAAAGACCCGAATGGAAGACCGTGTGAAAAAGAGAAGTGAGCTGTCCCAGTCATTCCCAGAATTGCAAATGATACTTCAAATGTGCAAGTGAGACCCTCCTAGACTCACCTATCCCAACTGAGCCCACACGGGATTACGGTCTCGAGAATGAGACCAGTTGAAAAAAGCAAAACAGCCTGGTCAACACACAAAATAATGAGAAAAAATAAATTGCCATTGTATTAAGCAATGAATTTTCTGGTGATTTGTTACTCAATAATACAAAATTGATATAATCTTCATTGCACCTAGTACCTTACTAGTTCACATTAGGTACTCAATAGGATTGAAAATATGTGTGGCAAACAAGCCAATAGAGATGAGAGGACCACCACCTTTGACTTCATTCATTCAATATTTATGGATACATAGATAGATAGATAGATAGATAGATAGATAGATAGATAGATAGATAGATAGATATCTGATGGGTATATTTATATAATCAATAATATATAATACATAAAATACAGTCATATGTACATATAATCACATATATATTCATTATATCTATAAAATCAGGCCCAGTCCTCACGCTGGAGTACAACATAAATAAAATTATATCCTTGCCATCAGAAGTCTCATGATCTACTGGAAGATGGCACAGATGAAAATGAGTAATTATACAGCCACATGGAAAAGTCTGGCAGAGTACTACAGGAACACAAAGAAAGGAGTGATTAACCTTGACTGAGAGAAGAGAGGCGTGGGTAGGAAAAATTGAGAAGAAAAAAATCAGAGCATAGTTACTGAGTTGAAAGCGGAGACAGTGGCAACAGCATGGAGCTCAGAACCACGCTTAGGGAAGCCAAATGTACCAAGCTGCTGGTCCATGCACC
>NW_012103087.1:1967407-1980857 GCF_000951045.1 Mandrillus leucophaeus | reverse complement strand
TTTTTTTTTTTTTTTTTTTTTTGGAAACAGAGTCTCACTTGGTCACCCAGTGGCATAATCACAGCTCTCTGCAGCCTCAACCTTCCAGACTCAAGCAATCCTTCCACCTCAGCTTCCCTAGTGGCTGGAGCTACAAGTGTGTGCTACCACACTGGGCTACTTTTTTAAAATTTTCAGTAGAGACAGGGTCTCACCCTGATGCCCAGGCTGGCCTTGAATTCCTTGGCTCAAAAGATCCTCCCTCCTAATCCTCCCAAAGTGCTGGGATTACAGATATGAGACACTTACAAGCTTGCTTTAACACAGTATGATTTACTTCTAATACTAACGAGATGAATCTTGCTATTGGTTAGTATACATTTTAACATTAATTTTCCATAACATAATACGCATCTATTTATTCAATTGGATAAATACTAGCTGTGTACTTCATCAGGCACACAATTAGGCCACAAGTATCTTGAACTCAACATGTCCCAGACTGAAATTATTTTTCTCTAAAACATGCTCTCTCAATTTTCTATCACTGTAAAGAGAGCTACCTACACAGTCACTCCAGCCATAAACCTGAAGGTGTCCTTAACTCTTTACTCCTCAGGAAGTTCCCTCGCAAGTTTCATCCCCATGCCAGCGTAACTCTGACATCTAATCAATCATCAAGTCCTGTTAGTTTCTAAACACCGCTCAAGCCTACCGCATCCTCTTCATCCCATTTCCTCAGTTCAGGATTCTGACTGCTTTCTTGGATCATTACCAAAGCTCCATTATCTATCATTCTGCTTCCACTTTTGCTTTCCTTCATTCCATCCACTACATCACCCTCAGAGGCATCTTTGGAAAGTGCAGATCGAATCATATTAGTTCTCTGCTTAAAGTCTTTTCATGACTCCCCCTGCTTCAGAATAAAATGCAAACTTCTAGGCATAATATACAAGGTCCTTTATGGTAAATCTACCTTTATGATCTCAGCTCTCTACTCTCCCATCCCCAACATTTACCACTCACTTTCCTGCAATAGGATTATTTGTAGTTTCCCTTGCTGGCTGAACAATGGTTCAAGCTACAACTGAAGCTTCTAAATTTTTCACATCAGCCACTAAATACAATTCATATCCTGATCTAGCTACAGAGCAGCAACTCATTGTTTAAGGCATATCTCACCTCCTCTGGAAGCCTATCCCTTCATCTATTGTCCTAATTCCTTTGGCCCAGTAGTACAGAATGGACCACTCCTGCCTTTGTGCCCCAATTATATTCTGAACATACTTGTATCATAGTGCATAGTTAGATTGCACTTCATTTCGTGTATTCATTTATGTCTCTGCTTCCTTCCCTCCAATCCTGTCAGCACCAGGCTGACCTCTTTAGAGACATGAAACATCTTTTATTCCTTTGGTATTTACATTATGTCAGACATTGCCTGGATCATAGTAGGAATTCCATAATGAAGATGAATATTTTCCAAATAATTTGAATATGATAAATTCAGACAGAATTTAAAACTATACCAAACATAACTTAAATTTGCTTTCTCGATTGTGATTTTGTTAGCATTATTCTAGTTGTTTGAATTATAAAAGTGCTTAAATTTTGGACAAATGAGAATTTTCTGTTTCTTTTCTAGTTGGTGTAATAACCAAGTCTTTATATAATAAGCAAGTTAGTGCTTCTGTGGAATAGCAGATTTGGACAATTTAGAGTTACAATTTGAGTGTCCAGAAACCAGATTTCTGGCATATTGAAAGCCACCAGTCAATGAATACCAAAATGTCTCGAAATTCTTACACTAAAACGCATACATGGAAAACCGTGTCTTAGAACTCTGTATTCCAAAGCTGCAACAGAGTACAAGCAGAAAATCAAAATGAGAGCAAGAAACAGCTACCAGCAAACCCACAAGCTGTAGCAAGAAATGACAGCTGTTAGCCAGGGAGAAGATATAAAATTAAGAAAAGCAGGCCGGGTGTGGTGGTGTAATCTCAGCACTTTGGGAGGCTGAGGCGGGCAGATCATGAGGTCAGGAGTTCGAGACCAGCCTGACCAACATGGGAAACTCCGTCTCTACCAAAAATACAAAAATTAGCCAGGGGTAGCGGCGCGTGCCTGTAATCCCAACTACACAGGAGACTGAGGCAGGATAATTGCTTGAACCCAGGAGGCAGAGGTTGCAGTAAGCTGAGATCGCACCACTGCACTTTAGCCCGGGTGACAGAACGTGGCTCCATCTTGAAAAAAAATAAGAAAAGCAGATCTACGACTTCAAAAAGGACATTATCCAGCGCCAGTAAAAGCAGGATAAACAGTAGCCTCTACCTTAACTAGCCTGTGAACATTACTAAACTATTCTACCCAGTGAGTATATAGCATATAGTGTACAGTTACCATTTACATTAACTACACTGGGGACCATGATTTTTCAACTAAAGTTATGTTCAGTATACTCTACATAAAAAGAGGGATTATGTAAAAAATATTAGAACATTTTCAAAATTATTAATTTTAAAAAGATGTTTAAACCTTTCTCCAAGATATTGAGAATTACCCACTTTTAAGTCTTTAATATGAATAAATACTAAATAAAGGTACCATTTATTGAATACCTTGGAGCTATACATGCTACACTTTACACTGGAGCTTAAAGGATAACTTTTATTATCCTCATTTTACAGATAAGGAAACCGAGGCTCAGAAAAATGAAGGAAATCACCCAAGATCATACAGTTAGTAAGCAGCCGGATAGACATTTGATACAAGTTCATTAGCATTCTGGTAATCATTGACGTTTCAATGACTGAGAGTTCATAAGATTAGTAATAAATGGATCTGTAGTTCAACTCAAGTGCTTACCTTCAATTCACAAATCTGTACCACAATTGAGTGTCCTTTCACAGTGAAAAAACATTTAAAATAATTTCTCTACCAAGATAATCTCAGCAAAAGCAGACATCAACCAGAATGAAATGTTTATTACATAAATCCATGCCTATTTGCTAATAGGGGTATAAGCATTTACCGAAGTTAACAGTTACAGAAACTCATGTTAAAATATAAAAATATTGCCCTTTCTCACAGGCGGTCAAGAGTTGAACAGATTTTATAGTTAAGGTCTAAAAAGTTATAACCATCTGCAAACTACAATCATTCTTCTAATTAAAGACATACGAAATACACTAGCAGGTAACATATAAAAGCCAAAGCAGCTGCTATAACTGATATCTTTAAAAAAAATAAGGGGTGGGCAATTTTAATTTAAAAAAATAGATTAATATTAACCTTTTAAACTGTTAGTATAATAGTTAAAACACAAGAAATGTCCCCAAGACTTATTTATTTAAGGGCTTTATCCTTGAAAGTCATTACATTATTCCAGTAAAGATGAAAGAGTTTATTTTCTCTAAATTATTTAGTTGTAAGAGTTAGCCTTCAGACAGGTGTTCTATTTATGCAGATGGCAAAATAAATTATTCAGAAATAAAGACAGGTGAAACAGATGGAAAAGCAGGGTAAACCAAGAAAGCCATGAGCAGCTGCTTAATAGGCCCCCAGTGCAGCACCCAATTCTGTACCATGGTCCAAGTTACCTTGTTAGGGACAGTTCTCGATATGTACACCGTCATCCACATCTCAAAAACTCCTTTGAGACCTTGTATCAACTTCACTGATATTGTTATTGTTATTATTAAAGTAAGTCATCCAAAATTCTTTATGAAAACTTAATTTTAAGTGTCTTCACCTAAACTATAAAATATTCCTGTGGGCATTTTTCCTTCCAGATCTGAGAGTGAATTGCATTTCTAAATTACGTACTTGAGGCTCTTTTTAAAAAGTAATTCTTATATTCTAAACAACAAGAGCTATATTAGGCTTCCTCCTAGCATCTTTCATAAATTGATGGAGTTGCCTATTAGGATTCCCTTTTAACAATAAAGGTCTGTTTCTTACTCCAATGATTTGCCGATTCAACCCCTATGGGTAAGAGTGCCAGGAATATCTACTTTTTGGTAAATTCCGCTCTAGGAGAATATTATAGTAGCGTGCCATCATATAGCATGGCGATCTTCTGAAGAAATTCTGGGGAATATCTGTTTACAAAAATGGACCATGAAGGGGAAAAAATGTTCAGCATGTGCATCCCTGCCTTTGTTTAGTTCATTTAATAATGCAAACAATTTAAAGACTACCCACTTAAGGGAGGTCAGTTCAGGCATAGGGGTTACAGGAACAGAGAGGAAGGAATGCTGAAGGAAAAACCAGCAGCATTCCCTAGAGTGATACATTCTAGCCTGAATGCCAGGAGACCTGGCTCCTAGTCCCTACTCTGCCTTAATCTGGCCTTAAGACCAAGGCTAGTTAACTTCTCTCAGTTCCAGTGTTTTTATTCACTGAATGAGAAAGTCAGAATATTACCAAGGTCCCTTGAGCTCTTGTGCTCCATAAGTCTATATGAATTTGAGAAGGGAAAAAGGTAGTCATACATCCATAAATAAAAGCACTTAATGCGCATTGCTTGCATTAGTTTTTAATCTAATAGTTATTTCAGAGGACACATTTTAGTTGTAAAGAAACAATTACACCTGCTTTCCACAAATAGAGAGAAGCAGAGGAAGGCTATGATGTAAGTTAAAGATTCAGTCTTCTAAATGGTTTCTATGAGTTGGATGTTTGGTGCTGATAAAGTTGACCATTCAAAAACTTGACTGAATTTTTCACTTTTTACTGAAACTTGTTTCATATGATATAGACATTGCCTTTAAAAAACTTGTTTTGAACCAATGTCCAAAATGCATGTCTAAATACTCACTGATGTATTTCAAATATTGAGTATTAAAGATGTCTTCGTTGTTATTGCCATGTTGTCTAAACACCATCTTAGCATTAAAAATTAACCCAGGCCCTTATCTGGGCAATATCCAAACCGAATATTTCTGACTTTATTCACCCCAAAAATATTTTAATTTTAGCTCATGGCCAGCATTGTGAAAGGACTATTACTTCACTAGAGGAACTAATGGTCTAAGAGGAGAAACAAATGTGTGAGCAAATCATTACAACTCAGTGGGACAGTCTGTGATCATTGTGCTGGCTTTGTGATGGATTTACGCCCATTTCAGGCCTTATTTAATGTTCTGTCTTTAAATAAACTTGCTGTTATAGCCTAATACGTTTATCTCAGAAGTATGTTTTATGTCATTTATACATATGGAAAATCAGTAATAGCAAGTCATATAAATTAAATATATAACCACTGAAGTAAATATATTTGTTGGTAAATTACCACAAAACCTCCTGCATGCCATCAGCAGAATTCATAAAATACAGATGGGCCTTATTGATCATACTGAGGATCCTGGACTTTTTCTTAAATAATTTATTCTTTCCTTCATTTAAAGAATAGATATTGAGTACTTATTAGGTGCCAAGCACTATTCTCTGTGGTAATAACAATCTATTTAGGGACTTTAAACAGCATGACAGCATTTAGACAGTTTGGCTTCTAATTTGGTTTGGAAGATTAATTGAAAGGACATTGAGACTAAGAGACCAGGGGTTAGTTAGATGGCTACTGCAAGTTCAGACAAAATAAAGACCCAAATAATGAAAGTAATAGTTGCCATGGAGATGGAGATAATCACTTCAGGGTATGAGTAGGAGGTGAAGTCAATAGGACTTGGGGACTTTTTAGCTGTAGGGAGTAAGGAAGAGAAAGGTGTCAAGGTGATCACCAGGTTTCTGGCTTGCACGAGTGAGTGCAGCTTGGTATCACATTCCTGATTCATCTCGTACTGCGAATGTTTAATGGATCATTAAAGGTTGTTATCTCCACCTTAGAGATTTACTGATGAGATACTATGGTATTAAGTTCTCTATGCGCTATTATAAGGGTAAGTTTACCAAAATAACTATGTGGATATTGGTGGATTGGGGCCAGAAGATCAATTGAATCAATTGTCTTAAGACATGAAGTAGACTTCAAACTACATTTTGTCTTTCTGAAAATTGAATTCACTCAAAGACTTTGTGCAGAAGCCATCTAAGATGGCCATAGACTCAAGACTAAAGCTCACTTGACTGTCTAGAAAGAAAGAAAAAATCCAAGACTGAATAAATAATGTGGTCTTTGACTTGCTCATTCTCCTTTTAAGGAAAAAATAAAAATTGTTGCAAATGATGAGGAACAAATGGTAAAATCATTAATACTCCAGATAATGTCACTGGAAATGTCCCCATCCTTCAGGTGTGGCCTCCACTTCTGCTGCTTCAGTCAACAATATATATTCCTGGTGAACCAAGTAAAGTTATAAAGATACCTAATTATTACTCAGAACAGAGATATCAGTCAACACAGTGAAGAAAACCACATTGACCTTCTGTCAACAAGAAGAGGATCCTGTTACAGTCGCTCTTTGCTGTGTGATCCAACAGGTTATTATCCAGCCACTCTTTAGAGTAAAAGTAAACAAGTCAAATAAATGGTCACTTTCAGTAAATTGACATATAAATTATGAGACATTATGTGCATACTCTTAAGGTAATTACTTTCATCATTACAAAACCATTATTTATAATCTTCTAGGTAGGGCATATTGAAAGTTGGAGATTTATGGATATGATTAATAGAGTGCAGTGGAAACTCAGAAAACAAAAAAAAACACTAAGGTTGTTTAAATGTTTAGGATCTCAGTATTTCTGAAATACTTTTTATAGAGATGAGATCCAGAGAGGATAAATGACAGGCATAACTAGAAAGTGGCAAGATTTAGGGGGAAGACCCAGACATGCTGATTTCTAATTCATTTCACACTAACAAAAAGCAGTTTTCCTGAATGTCTCCAGGCATGCATCCAGCTTTTAGCAATTAAATTCAAACATGTATCTACTCTTTAGGAAGACCAGAGCCTATACCCACAACCCCAGGCAGTCATCTTTCACATATGGCTCCAACAGTATTGTTGGGAAAACAGCTCAAAGTGCCAAAGACATTTAGGCAGGATCCAAGGCATCGCCTTTATATAGAAAGCACAATGCATTGGGTTTTTTTAATATATCTATTAATTTCTACAGGGAGTTCTTAGAATTTCATTGTAACAAAATCGACACTTCACCATTAATGAAAGAATGACTTTTAAGCAAATCTTTGATCCAGGAAAATCATTCTCGTTCTGTGAAAGAGCTAGTGTGCATAGGTTTACAAAAATGAACCCAATATTGAAAAACTTCACAGAATCTCACTCCAGAAAGTGGGGCTCAAAATGGCTAATCAGAAATTTTTTCCTCCCAGAATTGCCTTTTAAAGAAAGCTAACCCCAGATCCCACCGACTTTTTAATGCTAACATAATTCAGAAGCTTTTCTTCAGCAGGAGAATTACAAGTCTATCTTAATAATGCCTGGGGCTAGAGAGTTGGGAAATTAAATGTTATTTAGTTATCTCTATGAGCAAGAAAAGAAACACTCTAAATACCCAACTGAATTTTTTAATCCTTGAAGAAATATGTGATATATATCAAATGTGTATATATGAGATATATATATAAATTTTTATAGTTTCATATATTTAAAAGATTCATTAAAGGTTATTATCAATTGATTCCATTTATCCTGTGGTCTCAACTCACCAATATCCACATAGTTATTTTGATAAACTTACTATTATATTAGTGCACAGTGAATCTAATATCATAATATTTCATCAGTAAATCTTTAAGGTGGAGATAACAATCTTTAATGATCTTAAAGTTATATGTAGAAGATTATATGTAATATATAAATTTGACACAGTTATGCTATGTATCTATAACCATATATAGTTATGCTATATATAGTTATACTATGTATCTATAAATATATATAGTTATGCTATATATAGTATATATATTTGTTATGACTATCTTTTTATGGTTTATATATATACATATAGCAAAACTATATCAAATTTAATATCACAGTCCTTAGACAACTACAAAAGCTAGATCGTGGCAGTCTCGTTTTGTTTAATGAACGTATGAGAGCCTACTATGTGCCAAGCCTGGTGCTCAAAGAATGATAGAGAAATAAATAAACATGATCACCAACTTCCAAAGACTTCATAAGGTAATGGAAAGACAGCTGTAACAATAAGAAATAGAAAGAGGTACTGAACATGAAAGTATTGACATTCTGCCCTAGAACTGTGTTAGTGAGTCCTCTCTTGATCAGGAGAATAGAAGGAAGTATTTTGAAATCCTCTCTATGTGCAATAAGTCATTTGTTCAATCATTTAACCATTCTTTGAGCAAATATTTATTGAGGATCAACTACATGAACAAAACAAAGCGCCTAGCCTATCAAAGCTTCATTCTAGTGAAAGAAGGCAGATAATAAGCAAGCGAACAAAACAAAAGACAAATAAATTATGTGAATTTTGTTTCAGTAACAATACTATGGAAAACCATCAATAGGACAAATAGGATATACAGTATGCAAGAGCGTAAGAGCAGGCCCCACTGACGAGACCTGCGCTGAAGAGGAGGTATTAAAGGGGCAAGTCATGTGGGTATTTAGGAAAAGGGTATTCAAGACAGCAGGTGCAATAGCCCAGGGACACACCAGGAAGGCCTATCTGTCTGGAGCAGAACGAGCACAGAGCAGAGTGGTAGAAGGTGAAGTTAGAAAAGTAACTGGAAAATAGATGCAGATTGAGAATGTCTTCACTAGCAAGGGTCACTAACTTGAATATTAGGTCATATGTTTATATGAATTTTCATTATGTCTAGTAGGCAAACAGTAAACTGGTAAAATCACAACAGATGTGCTTAGAAGACTTCAGAGGAAAAGTACATCAAAATTAATATTTTAGTCCCTAACAATCTAGTCATACCTTATAGAAGAGTTGACTAAGGAACAATGATTAATAAACATAGAAAGAAAAAGAATAAGATGAGCAAAATGTGATGCCAACTTTCAAGAAACTCTCAGTTCAGTAGATTCCTCTGACCCTTACAACAACCTAATGAATTAAGTATTATTACTCCCATTTTTAATTGAGGAAATTGATGTAAGTAGCTTGATCTAAATTACATACATGGTGGACAAACCAGAATTTAATACCAAAATCTTTAATCTCCAAGTCTTGCGAATTTTCATTCTAAAATGGCCTACTTAAAAATATCACTTTTTCTCTCCTCCCTACCTTTGTAGAAATTGACTTAAACCAATTCACTTTGAAAGAAAGCAATGTAAAATATAACTTTTATAACTGTGTGCTTGTTTATAGAAGAATGAGAACTAAAGGTAGAATGTTTTAAATTGTGTCTATAAGATCTTAATTAATTAGTTTGATACTGTGGAAAATATGTCTCTATATTGCATTCAAAAGTACCCATAATTTGTTGAAGAGTTCATTTTGTGATATAATAAAAGAAAAAAAGATGGGAATTTCTGTTGTCTAGCAATTTTCATTGGTTGAACAATTTATACGGAATGAACTCTTTCAAAAGAAAAAAATTAAAACTAGCAGAAGTCCACTTTCCCATTAGCTTTAAAAAAAAAATCCCTAAGATTTGTTTTTAAATATACAGAAAACTGTTAAATAATTCTTTCCTAGTATTCTCTGCAGTCCCATAGAGGACCTGATTAGAAGGTTTCAGAGAGAAACAAGTACAGTAAAATTAAGAATGAAGGTAGATTTTACTTAATAAGCTAATTTCTTGTAGTCTGTATTATTGCAACAATAAAATATATATAAAGTTAAAATTCACCTTCTTCTATGTGTGTCTTCTTGCAATCTCATGCGGCAGGGTGCCTCGGGAAGAAGACTTCACTATCTTTAAAAAAAAAAAATTTAATTTTTTTTAAGTGTATGTGTTCATTGACAACTGTAATGTTACCAACTCCTTCCCTGAGAAGCTGAAATTTCCCCTGCAGTTAGATGTTCCTCTTCTTTTACATGCTTTGTAATCAGATAAGCAAGGGAGATCACAAATGTTCTGTCCCAGCCCTGGGGCTGTATCAGGAAAGAAAGGCTACTTTCTTTGCCTTAGCTTGCCATATGCATTTTCCCATCCTGAATTCTTTACTGCTTGAAAAATTAACACAGGCGAATCCCTTTAACTGGCCCTGACTGGTTGAATTCAGGAAAGGTGCCAATTATACAATATTCCTGATTTCCAGAGTTCACAAAGTGCACATTGTCTGAGAAATAGATACATTTTATTTTCTGATTTACTTTTAAAGACATATACCTCTAAGCAATAAAACATCTCAGATTTTTTTTTTTTTTTTTTTTTTTGAGATGGAGTCTCGCTGTGTGGCCCAGGCTGGAGTGCAGTGGTGTGATCTCGGCTCACTGCAAGCTCCGCCTCCCGGGTTTACGCCATTCTCGTGCCTCAGCCTCCCGAGTAGCTGGGACTACAGGCGCCCGCAACCTCGCCCGGCTTATTTTTTATATATTTTTTAAAGTAGAGACGGGGTTTCATCGTGTTGGCCAGGATGGTCTCTTTCTCCTGAGCTCGTGATCCGCCCGCCTCCGCCTCCCAAAGTGCTGGGATTACAGGCGTGAGCCACCGCGCCCGGCCCAGAATATTTTTATTAGGTGATCCTTGACTCACTTTTATTGTTCAGAATGTAGCAGAAATACTGGCTGGGAAAGGGAAGACCCAAATTCTGGTCTTCTCATGGTAAAATTAGTGATGGTGGTAGTGACTAGGTCTATAAGGTCCCCTCCAGATCTAAGATTCCCAAAGCTGTGCTGGCCACTGATGAGCCTCTTTCTCTGACGTCCAGCTTTGCCATGTATCTATAGCATTGTCATTAAGCAGTGGTGAACTGTTTTACTGAATTCCTGTTCTAGCATTTCTGGAGAATATTCCAGTTAAGCGGCAGTGCCATTTATCAGGGAAAAGATGTGGTAAGTTGTTGTTATCAACTTAGAGAATTTACCTTTATTCAATTATTTCCTAAGATGGATATGCACTTATCTCTAACTTTGGGAAGGGGGATATAGAAGAATAAGGCTTATATTTTAATTCCTCCAAACGTAAATGTAGACACATTTGTATCTCTGTAAACTTTTTAAAAACCATTCTCATTATTTCAACAATTTAATTTAAAATAATGTTTGGGGACAACTATTCCAGATATGACAAAGTTTTCAGTGCCTCATTCTCTGACATTTTCAGCAAGTGTACAGCCACAACGAAGGCTGAAGTTTGGCAGTACGCTTTTGAAACCACAGCTGTCTTGAACATGCTTTAAATCGTCTTGACTGCACAATGTACTAGAGCAATGAAGTCAATTCTGCAATCCCAGTGAAATGTTCAAGTTTTCTATTTTCTTTTAATTGACTTTGAAGAGCAGTTTATATTTTCTGAATGAATAGGTGATTTTTTGGCTGTTCTTAATTAGATTCTCCTTTTATTGCTTTATAATCAGATAATATGGTCTATATGATTTCTGCTTTCTGCAATTAATTGAGATTTTCTTCATAGACCAACAGTACATGGTTAATTTTCTATGCTATTTATGTTTCACAAGACAGTATATTCATTCCTTTTTGGATACAAAGTTAAACATTAAACATGTTAACGGTGTTATTTAAAACTCTAGAGCCTTTCTTGTTTTTAGCTAATTGTTCTGTTATTTTCTAGGGCACTATCTGCTACTGTAATGGAACATTCATGACTTTTTTCTTTGCATTTTTAGCTGCTCTTGATTTACCTCCTTTAAAGCTATACTGTTAGGTACAAAATGTCCATGACTGTTATATATTGTTGGAGATTTTTTTCCTTTCCTCAGTGTGAAATATCCCTCTTTGTCATTTTGGCTTTTTTACGTGACTTCTGTTTTGTCTTAGGTTAATTTAAAAATACTTAAACTTTATTTTTCATTAGTGTTAACCTGGTATGTATTTCTTGACTTTTAAATTTTTCTAAGTAATTTATTTTGGATATCTGTTATCAATAAAATATAGTTGGATTTTTTTAACCCAAACTGAGAGTCAAAGTAATAGGAATACATTTATTATAATTTCTTATGTGTAAACTTCTTCTTGCCATAGTAATTTAAATTTTGCTTGTCTTGTTTTGTTATAGATTGAATTTTTCTTCATATTGTTGTGTTGATTAAAGCTGTTGTAGAATTATTTTATTAATTTGGAGATAGAAAGATTTGTTCTACTGGCTTTTCGACATGGTTCAAAGGTTATGCGTTCTATTTCAACTTTTCCAGCCTTTCCCTTATACTTCTAACATATATACTTAATGTGTATTTTCTATCAGTGGCAAAATTTAATTATAAGTGAGAACCCTTAACATACTTTCATGATGCTATTCAGATCATTAAGTTTTTTATTGTGTCCTCAATTTTGAAAAATTATTCTTTAAATTGATAATACACCACATAAGAAAAAAATTAAAAGGTACAAAGAGGAATACAATCAAATCTGTCTCTCTTCCATTTCTGTCCCCTAGCCTTTCAGCTCACTTCCCCAGAGGTGACTACTAGTAAATATTTCTTGTGTGTTCTCACAGAGATAGTTTGTGCATTTATAGCCTTGTAGTCAAGCTTTTTTTTTTTTTTTTTAAGACAATGGTATCATATTCTATACACTGTTCTGTGTGTTTTGTGTTTTATGTATATATTTTGCTTTTGTTCTCAGCAATATATTTTGGGCATCTTTTAATATAAACATAGGAAACCCCTTTTTTGGTCTGATTGTCTTTTGCTTTTTTTAAAAAAAAAAACTGTTTTAAAAGGAAATATATTTATTAAAGAAGTAAGACATCCATATGTCTTTTTTAAAAAAATTAAGACACGCAGTGAAAACTCTAGCTTCTACTCTCTGTTTGCCCACTTTCCAGCATCAAACTAGGAAATCGCTATTTTCATTTTCTTGCATTTTTCTATTGTCCCAGAGTTTTTCTGTACAAGTACAATAAAAATGTACATGTTTTCCTCCTCCTTACTCACAAAAGGTAATATAATATAGTTGCTCTTTGAACAACATAGATTAGAACTGTGTGGGTTCACTCAAACGTGCAAATTTGTTTCAGTAAATATCTAAGAAAGTTTTTTAAAAATTTGTGACAATTCAGAGACTTGCAGACAAATCACATAGCCTATAAATAGTGAAAAATTATGAAAAAGTTAAATGGTGAATGTATGAAATATACATAGATACTAATGTGTTTTATTATTAACTATCATGAAGCATACACAGGTCTATTAAGTTGAAATTTATCAAAACTTCTATCCACAAACACAGACCATACATGGAACCATTTGTAGTCCAGAGAAATGTGAACAAATATAAAGATGCAGTGTTAAATCATAACTGCATAAAGTTAACTGTAGTGAATACTGTACTACTGTTATAATTTCATTGCTACCTCCCATTGCTATTGTGGTGAGTTACTAGTTATTAGTGTTTATTTCAAATATTGTGTGCTGTGGGATGCTCATCATCTCCACTTGGA
>NW_012103087.1:1965739-1967357 GCF_000951045.1 Mandrillus leucophaeus | reverse complement strand
TCAGCTCACTTCCCCAGAGGTGACTACTAGTAAATATTTCTTGTGTGTTCTCACAGAGATAGTTTGTGCATTTATAGCCTTGTAGTCAAGCTTTTTTTTTTTTTTTTTAAGACAATGGTATCATATTCTATACACTGTTCTGTGTGTTTTGTGTTTTATGTATATATTTTGCTTTTGTTCTCAGCAATATATTTTGGGCATCTTTTAATATAAACATAGGAAACCCCTTTTTTGGTCTGATTGTCTTTTGCTTTTTTTAAAAAAAAAAACTGTTTTAAAAGGAAATATATTTATTAAAGAAGTAAGACATCCATATGTCTTTTTTAAAAAAATTAAGACACGCAGTGAAAACTCTAGCTTCTACTCTCTGTTTGCCCACTTTCCAGCATCAAACTAGGAAATCGCTATTTTCATTTTCTTGCATTTTTCTATTGTCCCAGAGTTTTTCTGTACAAGTACAATAAAAATGTACATGTTTTCCTCCTCCTTACTCACAAAAGGTAATATAATATAGTTGCTCTTTGAACAACATAGATTAGAACTGTGTGGGTTCACTCAAACGTGCAAATTTGTTTCAGTAAATATCTAAGAAAGTTTTTTAAAAATTTGTGACAATTCAGAGACTTGCAGACAAATCACATAGCCTATAAATAGTGAAAAATTATGAAAAAGTTAAATGGTGAATGTATGAAATATACATAGATACTAATGTGTTTTATTATTAACTATCATGAAGCATACACAGGTCTATTAAGTTGAAATTTATCAAAACTTCTATCCACAAACACAGACCATACATGGAACCATTTGTAGTCCAGAGAAATGTGAACAAATATAAAGATGCAGTGTTAAATCATAACTGCATAAAGTTAACTGTAGTGAATACTGTACTACTGTTATAATTTCATTGCTACCTCCCATTGCTATTGTGGTGAGTTACTAGTTATTAGTGTTTATTTCAAATATTGTGTGCTGTGGGATGCTCATCATCTCCACTTGGAGTAGTTCCTCTCTCCACTAAATAGCATATTGCAATAAAAAGTGATCTCTCCCAGTTCTCAGATATTTGTCATATTTAGTGCAATACTGTAAACTTTGAATAACACTATGGGACTCATACAGAGTGCCACTGGTGATGCTGGGAGTGCTCCCAAAAAGCAGACAAAAGTCATGATATTGCAAGGAAAAAAAAATCGGCAGATATGAACTGTAGATTGAAGTTTGCAACTACAGTTGCCCGCCATGTCAGTACAATATCAATGAATATAATACAGTACTGTAAATGTGTCTTCCCTTCCTGATGATTTTCTTGATAACATTTTTTTCTCTGGTTTTTTTTTTGTAAGGATACAGTATTTAACATACAAAATATATGTTTTAATTGATTGTTGATAGGATTGGTAAGGCTTCTGGTCAAGAGTACGCCATTAGTTGTTAAGTCTTGGGGGAGCCAAACGTTATACGTGGGGAACAGAAAATCAAAAATCTCATGTTCTCACTTACAAGTGGGAGCTAAACACTGAGTACATACGAACACAAAGAAGGAGACAACAGACACAGGCCTACTTGAGGATGGAGAGTGGGAGAAGGGTGAGGACGGAAAAAATACCTATTGGAC
>NW_012103087.1:1956958-1965289 GCF_000951045.1 Mandrillus leucophaeus | reverse complement strand
GAGCCACCACACCCAGCTGAAAATAAAAAATAAAATAATTTAAACACACACACACACACAAAAGTTAGTTGTGGTTTTTCACCTGTGTGAGGAGTTGGTATCTCTAACTTTCATGCTGTTCATGCTGTATATACTTGCCTTTTCACATAACAATATATTTGCAGAGAACTTTCAATATTTTACCCATCTAGTTTCTACAGTCATTTTTACAATGGTGTGGCACTTCATCATTTGAGTGTACAATACTTTATTTAATCATTCTGCTGTTAATAAACATTTGGTTTTTGTCTAACTTTTTGCAATTACAAAGATGCTTCAATAAATACCTTTTTTATATGTTATTTTACTCACTTCACAAGTGTATCTGTTCAAATAAATCACTTACGTGCAAGAATATCTGTAGGATAAATTCCCATATGTAGAATTGTGCTATCTTCTTAATGCGCAGTTTTTCTTTATATGGATGTTCTATAATTGACTCAACCAGTTTCTTATTGATAGATATTTGGATTGTTTTCAGTATTGTGCTAATACGAAAAATTATGCAATTAATTTCCTTGTATATAAACAGGTGAAATTTCATTTACGTGTGTACATATTTGTAAGGTCACTTCCCAGATGCATGATTGCTGGGTCAAGGCCACTGTATAACCTGATATGTGTTGCTTGACTCCTCTCACTGCTCTTCATATAGACTTTACTGATCTTACTCTCACCAGTAGCATTTAGGAGGCTTATTTTCTCATTCTCTCACCAAATCAATGTGTTATCAAAGCATTCAAACTTTTTAATCTTATAGATGAAAAGTGTTATCTAATTGTACTTTTAGTTTGCATTTTTCATAGTATGAATGAAGTTGGGTATATTTTCAAATATTTAAGAATCCCTTATATCTTCCTGCTTTTGCCTACTTTTCTATTATATTATTGGCCTTTTTATTGATTTATAAGAATCCTTCGTATATTGAGGATATTGATCTTGTGTAACAAATATTTAATCTCCAAAATCTCTCATTATTTATTGTTGGTAGATGCAATAATTCCTTGGAACTCTCTAATATTAGTTGTCCTTATTTTAAATTATTCTTCTGTTTGTTCTCTTACTCCAAGAATGTGGGCTAATCTTTAAAAATTCCTGTTTATCTGTTTTCTGTGTTTACTCTAAACCAGCCTCAGTGATGACGGAGGAAAGATAGAATGTACTGTCAGGTAATATTTTATGTCTTGGTATAGAGTCTCCACATCCTTCCTAGGGGGAGAGAAGTAAATGCCTTGGGCAATATTCTGCCCCTCTGGCCCCAGAGCCCCCTCACCTTAGCCTGTGGGCCAGTTCAGCCATTGCCTACTTTAGCATACATAGGTTGGAGAGACCAGAGGCAGGGACTGCCCTGTCACAACAGTGGGGCTGCCAATTACACATTCTGATGTGTGTCTGCGGACCCTTCCTTCTCCTTGTAACCACTGACTCTGAGCTTGGGCTTCCCCGGAATTGTTTCTACCTAGGGATAAGTCCAGACATACTTCTTTTTAGTATGTTTTGCTTTGTTGTGCTTTGCAAACACTGCATTTTTTATAAATTGAAAGTTGGTGGCGACCCTGCATCGAGCAAATATATTGGCACCATTTTTCCAAGAGTATGTACTCACTTCGTATCTGTGTCACTTTTGGTAATCCTTGCAATATTTCAGATGTTTTCATTATCATGTCTAGTATGTGGATCTGTTATCAGGGATCTCTGATGTTACTACTGTAGTTGTTTTGGAGTGCCACGAACCATGCTTTTATAAGACAGTGAACTTAATAGGTAAATGTTGTATGCGTTCTGACAGCTCCACCAACTAATGGTTCCCCCATCTCTCCCTTTTCTTGGCCCTCCCAATTCCCTGAGACAAAACAAAATTGAAATTAGGCCAATGCCCTCTATGTCTTCATGTGAAGAAGGAGTTGCACATCTCTCACTTATTTAAATCAAAAACTGTGAGGTAGACATGTCAAAAGGTGAGAGAGGTTGAAAGCTAGGCCACCAGTAAAAGATTGTGATTCACTGAAGGCTCAGACAATCGTTAGCTTTTTTTTTCTAGCAATAAGGTCTTTGTAAATTAAGGTACGTACTTTTTTTAGACATAATGCTATTGCATACTTAATAGACTATAGTGCAATGTAAAAGTAAGTTTTATATGTGCTGAGAAACCAAAAAAACATGTGCGACTGACTTTACTTTGGTATTTGTTTTATTGCAATGGTCTGGAACTAAACCCACAATATCTCCAACGTATGCCTCTACTCTTTTGTTCAAGTTTTGGGCCATATCTTCTACAGGTTATTTCTCCCATGATTTTATTCTATATAGTCATTTTGTTTGGTGGGTTGGTTTTTTGTTGTTGTTGTTTGTTTTAATATTGAGGAATCCTCAAGATTTATGGTCTGCTATTACCATTTTCTTGATAATAAAAATAAATCAGCATAGTTACTGACGTTTCAGTCTGAAATACTGTTTCTCTCTGTGGCATGTTTTTGTTGTTGTTGTTGTTGTTTGTTTGTTTTGTTTTTTGTTTTTTGGCAACAAGAGAGATGCGTGCTCAGGATACAACCTTAATAAAACCTCCCCAAATCGTCTTGAAAACCTGAAAGGTGGGAACACTACCTACCTCTCCTACTGGATGATTTTGCTCATTCTGTGCTTCTTGAGGTCAGAGTTGATAATATCTACAAACTTGGGACTTACTTAACGTGGTGTCTGGCTCATAAGAGGAATTCAATAAATGTTTATTGCATGATGAAAGGAAGGAAAGGAAGGAAGAAAAGAAGAAAGGAATTTTAAGAATTATTTCGATTAGGGTTAACTCAACATGTTTTTATTAAGTATATTACTACATGCCAGGTCCCTCTAGGCACAAGTGTTATAAATCTGAGTAAAACACTTTTCTTGCCCTCCTAAAGCATGTGTGTATAAGCAGGGGAAGATTAGAAGCATTCTTCCTAAAGTCTAAGGTTAATATCCTCAGAAAAAAAAAAAATGACATAAATATGTTGTAACTAAATCAGGCTTTAGAGGAGAACAGGGAAGGTAATTACTTGGTAATTTGGACAAATAGAGAAGCTTATTTCTAGGTGACTAAAACTAGAGGTAGAGGAGGAGAGAACAGAGGTCTAAACCATATGTTTTATTATAGGCACAGGAAAGGTTTTGCAGATGTATCGCCAACTTTTCCATATACTCTCAGTCATAAAAAGGAGCAATAACTGCATATTTTTAAAAGATGATTTAAAAGTAAAGTTTCTTGGAAATGCAGATGACAGATAAACTATAGCAGGCAAGAATTATTTCAAATATTAAAATAATCTTTTGAACTTTGTTAATGTTAAAGTAAATTTTGCTTTTGAACACATTAGGCTCGTGCTTTTAGGAAAGTGGTTTAAAATTAGCAAGCAAGAGGTTTGCTTTTCTGGTGGGTGCTCCATTCTGAAAAATTTAATAGCTCACTTCTGTTCTCCACCATGCATAAATTCTGCAGCGTGAACAGTTCTCACTGGCGTAGCCTGACACAAGAGCAGGGGCAGGATGCCTGCAACCAGGATACTGGGAAGCGACAGGAGGGGTGGAGGATAAAAGGAAAGCAGACAGCAGGGAGGCCAAGAGAAGAGAGATTGATCTTATGATCTAAAAGGTGACAATGCATTAAATTCTAAAAGTATGTTTTCCAACATCCTCCAAATGTTGCCTTCTTATGTTCTATGGCATGTGAGATTGGGTTCTTTCTGATAAATAATCCTACCTGCATGCACAGCCAGACACTGTAAAGCACGGCAGTGGGGCAGCATACAGAGCTGTCCAGCACGTGGCCATCTTTTTGCAGGATGGCGTGAGATGAGAACAGAGAAGAACTGTAGGTAGGGAGTAGTCTAAAGAACCAGCAGTGGGGACAAACACCCTGGAGAGTGTCATTAAGTTGCTTGACTTCTTTCTGCCTCAGCTTCCTCATTTACAAAATGGGGGTAATCACGGTAATTAGCTCTTACGATTGTGGACAGGATTAAACAAAATCACATACTTAAAACTCTCAGCATAGTTCCTGGCACACAGCGAATATTTGATAGTGTACTCTTTTTATGACGATTAATTTCTTCATACCACCCAGCTGCAATACCTTAAACAGGTCATTCTTAAAGCTGCTGTCTGGTGATCCCCAAAGGTTCTGAGACCCTCTCAGGGGGTCCACGAAGTCAAAACAATTTTTGTATAGATATTATTTTCAAAATAATAATATGTTCATAACAATAAAAAATATGACTTGCCTTTTTATTCTCATTCTGGCATGAATGTACAGTGAAGTTTTCCAGAGGCTGCATGGTATATCATGCCACAGGAGATTGAATGCAGGGGCAGATATGAGAATCTAGCTTCTTTCTGTGAAGTCAGGCATTAAAGAGATTTGCAAAAATGTAGAACAATGTAACCCTTCTGACTAAATGTTTTTGTTTTAGAAAAGTATAGTTACTTTTTACAAAAATATGTTACATGCACTGCTAGGGAAGCTGAGGCAGGAGAACCGCTTGGACCCGGAAGGTGGAGGTTGCAGTGAGCCGAGACTGTGGCACTGCACTCCAGCCTGGGCGACAGAGCAAGACTCCTCAAAAAACATAAAATGAAATAAAATAAAAAAGTTTACATGTAATTAGTTTATTACTATTTTTAATGAATTGGTAAACAAACATTTTATAAATTACGATCACAAGGTCAGGAGATCGAGACCATCCTGGCTAACACGGTGAAACCCCGTCTCTACTAAAAAATACAAAAAACTAGCCGGGCGAGGTGGCGGGCGCCTGTAGTCCCAGCTACTTGGGAGGCTGAGGCAGGAGAATGGCTTGAACCTGGGAGGCGGAGGTTGCAGTGAGCTGAGATTGTGGCACTGCACTCCAGCCTGGGCGACAGAGTGAGACTCCGTTAAAAAAAAAAAAAAAAAAAAATTCTTACTTTAAATTTCTAGTACTGTAAATATAAATATATGGAACCTACATAAATAAAACCTCTTTGGAATCCTTAATAATTTTTACGAGTGTAAAAGGGTCCTGAGACCAAAAACTTTCAGAACTTCTGCCTTAAATCACACAGGTAATCATTAGTATAATTCCTTTTTTCTCTATTTTTATTGATTTTTAAACTTTATTATTTACAAAGGCGATGGGAAGATTTAGAGTATAAAAATAAGTGAAAAGAAGGATTAAACATCCTATAATCAAACCACTCAGTGACAGTCATTATTAATATGTTGGCCTATATACTTCTGGTGTTTAATTCATGAGTATATCATGCACACATAATTAAAATAGAATAATACGGGACATAATGTTTTGGGACTTTTTTATTCAAAATATATCATAAAATCAACCTATGTCATTAGCTGTTTTTCTACAATATCCTTTATAATGACTGCATTATCATTTATTTAATTAAGCTCCTATTTTGGGCTATTTATGTTGCTCACTTTTTTTTAACGTTATACAGAATGTTACAGTGAACATCCTTTATATGCATACTTAACGATTTCTTAGAATGAATTCCTAGAAGCAGAATTGTTGCATCAAGGATACGCCTTTTATTTATTTATTTATTTTTTAGACGGAGTCTCGCTCTGTCACCAGGCTAGAGTGCAGTGGTGAGATCTCGGCTCACTGCAAGCTCTGTCTCCCGGGTTCAAGCGATTTTCCTGCCTCAGCCTCCAGAGTAGCTGGACTACAGGTGCACGCCACCACGCCAGGCTAATTTTGGTATTTTTGGTAGAGACGGGGTTTCACTATGTTGGCCAGGATGGTCGCGAGCTCTTGACCTCGTGATCGGCCCACCTCGGCCTCCCAAAGTGCTGGGATTACAGGCGTGAACCACCAGAGTCTCACTCTGTTGCCCAGGCTACAGTGCAATGGCGCAATCTCGGCTCACTGCAACCTCCGCCTCCTGGGTTCAAGGATTCTCATGTCTCAGTCTCCCGAGTAACTGGGATTACAGACACGCACCACCACGGCCTGCTAATTTTTTTGTATTATTTTTAGTAGAGACGAGTTTTCACCATGTTGGCCAGGCTGGCCTCCCATACGCGACCTCAGGTGATTCGCTCGCCTCGGCCTCCCAGAGTGCCGGGATTACAGGCGTGAGGCACCGTGCCTGGCCAGGATATCCATATTTTAAGGTTCCTAATATCTGTTGCCAAATCACTCTTCAGAAATGTTGTACAAGCGCATATATAGGCAGTTTATAATTGACATCCTTGCATTATTTCATATCTTTGCCAATCTGATAGATTTAAAATACCTCATTTTTATGATTTATATTTGTTGGATTACTAGCCTGTTTGATTATTTTTTCGTATTTATCCTGGCTTTTTATAGTTTACTTTCTGTAACATGCTTATTAGAATAATGCATTTTTATCGAATTGATGTAACTTCTAAAAGTTGCTCAATTCCCTGAAGTATTATATACTGGGTTACACACTGGCTTATTAAACACCAGTGATTACATAGTTGTATAATGTTTAATATCTTTATAAATATAAGTAAAATCCTGTTGGGTAAATTCAGTTGCTGCAAACCCTCCTCACTGTGTTTTATCTCTATGAAAATTTGAATATCAAAGAATCAGGTAACCATCATTTATATGATCTAAAAATTAGGAGCATGTAATGGAACGGTACAAAATTACAAAATGCTATTTAAAAGTAAGTAAAATTATTTTTTATTTTTAAAGATTATTTTTCAATATTTGAAAATATTCAAAAGCAAATAAAAATAAATATTTTTTAGTTAAATATTTTTTGGTCACAAATAGTTTCCCAAGCCTAGCATGATATTAGCCAAATCAGGCAAAACTCCCACGAATGTTAACTAATGAGAAGAGGAACCATGCCTGTGTGGCACAGAAAAGAGAAAGACGGCTAAGGATAGGATACTGCAGGGATAGAGAGGGCTGGACAGGGCCACCTGGGGCCCCGGCAGACCGTGGTGTTCACAAGTGCTGGATGCGTGTGGGCTGAAACAAAAAAGTGTCAGGCAGTGCGTTAGTCTAAAGTTGGGCTGGCTACAGCCTTATAGTCCTAGCCTGCATACCCTCTTCTCTCTCCTCAACCCCTCCCTATCCACTATCTGAGGCCAAAGTAAGAGAGACAGGACTCATGGAGAAGAAGCCGGAAATAGCTGAGCAGAGCAATAGCCCCCAGATTAGCAGGCTGGGGTTCAGTCCCGTGAAAGGCTCCAACAGGAAGAAAAATCCATGCTGATTGTATGGCTCAGTCCACGCAACAGACGCAGAAGACTTCTATGGAGCTCAGTTTGTGCCTCACACCAAGTCAACAACAGCAGGCTCCAAAGATCCTCCCTGTCCTTGTTAAGAAGAGCTAAACAAGTAGGTTAGACCAAGGCTGTAGCTGCAAAGAGCTGAGCAAGGAACAGACCAACTGAATACCAGCTGCTTCTAACTGTAATACCATTCATCTCACTCTGTCCCTGAAACTCCAGGCAGAACCCTGCACACAGTGGGGCCTGCAAATATTTGATCAGTATTCTTAAGAATTTTTGTGAACTCTTTAAAACAAGGATTTTGTTTACTAAAAATAGTGGGAAAATAAAAGTTACTCCCACTTATGTCACTGATCATTTTATCTAAAGTGGGGCCTGCAAATATTTGATCAGTATTCATAAGAATTTTTGTTAACTCTTCAAAACAAGAATTTTTTTTTTTTTTCTACCAAAAATAGTGGGGAAATTAAAAGCTTTACTCTCATTTATTTCAATGGTCATTTCATCTGCTTAAGTTTCCTACTGGGAATCCTAGTAAATATTTAAGCCATTCCGATCTACCTTGCCAGTTGCTACTTAGGGAGAATTAAGCAGTGGATTACAAGAATGGTTTCTTCAGAAGCTTTGAAGTCTACTGTTTTAGGCTTTACAATCACAGGAATGTCTCATCCACTTCCCCTTCTCCTTTCTTTTTTAATCTTTTGTTTTTTTAAAAAAATAGCTATAAACACACCAACCTATGTTGCTATAATGATTTTCTTAGTGAACACTGTAGTTAAGGTTATATGCAGACTTTTATTATAATCCCTCATCTTCACTAGTTCCCAAGTTTTTGAACACGTCCCTTTACCGTAAAACTTTCCAGGCTTTGTTCCTCGTTCGGATAAGCTTTAAACTCAGTCTGTTCAGCTACTTCTGAGAAGGGAGCAAACAAGAGTGTAATGTTTTGCCCATGGGTATTGGAAAGCCTAATTTACAAAAGTTGACATATTCAGCAGCACCACTCATTACTTGGGAAAATGTCATCATCCAGGGAATTA
>NW_012103087.1:1933269-1956908 GCF_000951045.1 Mandrillus leucophaeus | reverse complement strand
ACAAATATAAGCAAAATCCTGTTGGGTAAATTCAGTTGCTGCAAACCCTCCTCACTGTGTTTTATCTCTATGAAAATTTGAATATCAAAGAATCAGGTAACCATCATTTATATGATCTAAAAATTAGGAGCATGTAATGGAACGGTACAAAATTACAAAATGCTATTTAAAAGTAAGTAAAATTATTTTTTATTTTTAAAGATTATTTTTCAATATTTGAAAATATTCAAAAGCAAATAAAAATAAATATTTTTTAGTTAAATATTTTTTGGTCACAAATAGTTTCCCAAGCCTAGCATGATATTAGCCAAATCAGGCAAAACTCCCACGAATGTTAACTAATGAGAAGAGGAACCATGCCTGTGTGGCACAGAAAAGAGAAAGACGGCTAAGGATAGGATACTGCAGGGATAGAGAGGGCTGGACAGGGCCACCTGGGGCCCCGGCAGACCGTGGTGTTCACAAGTGCTGGATGCGTGTGGGCTGAAACAAAAAAGTGTCAGGCAGTGCGTTAGTCTAAAGTTGGGCTGGCTACAGCCTTATAGTCCTAGCCTGCATACCCTCTTCTCTCTCCTCAACCCCTCCCTATCCACTATCTGAGGCCAAAGTAAGAGAGACAGGACTCATGGAGAAGAAGCCGGAAATAGCTGAGCAGAGCAATAGCCCCCAGATTAGCAGGCTGGGGTTCAGTCCCGTGAAAGGCTCCAACAGGAAGAAAAATCCATGCTGATTGTATGGCTCAGTCCACGCAACAGACGCAGAAGACTTCTATGGAGCTCAGTTTGTGCCTCACACCAAGTCAACAACAGCAGGCTCCAAAGATCCTCCCTGTCCTTGTTAAGAAGAGCTAAACAAGTAGGTTAGACCAAGGCTGTAGCTGCAAAGAGCTGAGCAAGGAACAGACCAACTGAATACCAGCTGCTTCTAACTGTAATACCATTCATCTCACTCTGTCCCTGAAACTCCAGGCAGAACCCTGCACACAGTGGGGCCTGCAAATATTTGATCAGTATTCTTAAGAATTTTTGTGAACTCTTTAAAACAAGGATTTTGTTTACTAAAAATAGTGGGAAAATAAAAGTTACTCCCACTTATGTCACTGATCATTTTATCTAAAGTGGGGCCTGCAAATATTTGATCAGTATTCATAAGAATTTTTGTTAACTCTTCAAAACAAGAATTTTTTTTTTTTTTCTACCAAAAATAGTGGGGAAATTAAAAGCTTTACTCTCATTTATTTCAATGGTCATTTCATCTGCTTAAGTTTCCTACTGGGAATCCTAGTAAATATTTAAGCCATTCCGATCTACCTTGCCAGTTGCTACTTAGGGAGAATTAAGCAGTGGATTACAAGAATGGTTTCTTCAGAAGCTTTGAAGTCTACTGTTTTAGGCTTTACAATCACAGGAATGTCTCATCCACTTCCCCTTCTCCTTTCTTTTTTAATCTTTTGTTTTTTTAAAAAAATAGCTATAAACACACCAACCTATGTTGCTATAATGATTTTCTTAGTGAACACTGTAGTTAAGGTTATATGCAGACTTTTATTATAATCCCTCATCTTCACTAGTTCCCAAGTTTTTGAACACGTCCCTTTACCGTAAAACTTTCCAGGCTTTGTTCCTCGTTCGGATAAGCTTTAAACTCAGTCTGTTCAGCTACTTCTGAGAAGGGAGCAAACAAGAGTGTAATGTTTTGCCCATGGGTATTGGAAAGCCTAATTTACAAAAGTTGACATATTCAGCAGCACCACTCATTACTTGGGAAAATGTCATCATCCAGGGAATTATCAAAGAATCAAAAGAACAGGAGAGAGCAGTTAAATGATATGTAAAAGGCCAACCAATTTGGCTCCTACTCAGACATCGCAATTCAAAATGTCTGAAAACCAGCCTATTGATAAGTGGATATGCCACATATCAGAATTTTCTACTCTAAGAATGAATATCATTAACTTGAGTTATTTTAATGTACTTGAGAGTAGTTTTTGTGCACAGCTACTACTCTTCAGTAGTTTACTTTGGTTTAAAAATTAATTTTCAATTCACTATGGTTACAAAATCAAACCTTCCTTAAGATTTTACATTTACCACATAAAACTTATAAGCCTAATATATTTTAGCAAACATTTTAAGGGCCTTAAATTAATATTTTGTCCTACCTACAAAATGGATTAAATACCTTAAAATATTCTTAATTATATTTACTAATTCAATATATTCAATTTTCCTTTAATTATAGCTTTTTTGACTCAATAAGCTTTTCCAAAATGTTTAAATAAATCATATAAATATAACAAATAAATTTAACTTAAAAATCTCAAATCTAAGCCAATTACTTAATTCCACATTTAAAAGTTGAATCATAAGTCTGTCATTTACTCTAAGAAGCCAAATTTTCTTAAACAAACTATAAATGCCTGAATTAATAACCAGCACAGATTTTTTATGCAAAAATGTCAATACTATGAGTTTGGATTTTATAAACACTGTGTATTTAATTCTGTATTGAGGGGAGTTAAATCTTGTTTACTGGATAATAAGTAATTATGTCATCCTAAGCAAATTTTAGGATTACTTCTCAGTTCCTCAAGACCCTTGTCTGCTTCCATCATGCCAATAATTCTTTTCTGAGTTATTTTCTTCATTTCTTTCTTTTTTTCTTAGTTATAGCACCTGCCTGCTGCTACCCAAAATCCACAATTACCATTAATATCTTAATGCAAAGCAATTTAGCCATTCTGGCTAAATTTCTCCTAATTGGACCTAAACAGGTCTTCTTTTCCATCTCAAAATTTCTACTAAATTTTGTAATGTAATAAGCCTTAAAAAAAAAAAATCCAGTGCTCTTTGAGATATCTGGTGCCTTAACTAATGCTCCTGATCTAACATGTGGAAGCAGAGTAAGATATTTCATTCTAAATAGCATTTATCTTCCTTCCAGGTTAATTAAGTGTTAAGCCTCCTAAGGACAAAGATTATAATTTTTACTCTTTTTTATTTTTATTACTTACTTATTTTTACAGACAGGGTCTCGCTATGTTTTCCAGGCTGGAGTGCACTAGCTACTCACAGGCACAGTCACAGTGTGCTGCAGCCCTAAACTCCTGGCACCAAGTGATTCTCCCACCTCAGACTCGTGCGTAGCTGGGACTACAGGCACATGCTACCACACCTGACTTTACTCTCTTTTCAACTCCACACACACAATGGTCTTCTAACAGTGTTTCTGTTGATTCATGGGGGCCCAGAAATCATGCTGGTGTCCTACATAGTGGTATCTTTTGAGAGGAAGTGCAGAAAATTAAAGTACAAAGTTTTTGCTACTCATTCCATTGAGAAGTGGAGTCTATTTCCCCTCCCCTTGAATCTGGGCTGACCTTAGTCACTTATTTGACCAACAGAGTAGAGTAAAGGCAAAGTTAGGCCAGCTTCAAGGCTAGGCTTTCAGAGGATTGGTAGCTTCTGCCTTGCTCCCTTGGAGCCCTGTGACATTGTGATATAAGATGGCATACATATTTGGTCTCTGACGCCGGTCACTCTGGCACGAGCTTCTAAACCCTTGTACTTTCCTGCATAATCAGGGTGCTAAGGGACGCATTTGTTCTAATATTTGGTCTTTGACCCCAGTTCTTGACACAGAGCTTCTAATCTCTTGGAATTTTGTGGGTGCTAGGAGCATTTTTTTTTTGGTGCCTTTTGGTGGGCTCCTGAATGTGTGCTAACCCATGGTTAATGGGAATAACCCATGATTAGAAGCTTGAACTTTCAGCCCCACACCTCATTATCTAGGATGGGGAGAGGGGCTGAAGATTGAGTTAACAGTCAATTATGCCTACATAATATAGCCTCCATAAAAATCCCAGAACTTTAGCACTCAGAGAACTTCCAGGAGGCGGAACATATGGAGGTCCTGGGAGGAAAGTGCACTTAGAGAGTGCATGGGAGTTCCTCACCCCTCTCTAAATACCTTGCCCTGTGCATTTCTTTCATCTGCCTGTTAACCTGTATCTTTTGGTGTATTCTTTATAACAAATCAGTAAATGTAAGTAAACCACTTTCCTGAGTTCTGTGAGTCACTCTAGCAAATGTTCAAACCCAAGAAGGGGGTTGTGGAAAACTCCGGTTTGCAACCACGGCAGACAGAAGTTGTGGGTAACCTGGGAACCTACTACTTATGATTGGCATCTGAAGTAGGGGCAGTCTTGTGAGACTGAGCCATTAACCTATGGGATCTAATGTTATCTCCAGGTAGACGGTTTCAAAACTGAGTTGAGTCCTAGGGCACTCAGTTGGTGTCCACGGGATAACCGCTTGGTTTAGGAAAACTCCCACATTTTGGTGACCAGAGATATTCTATGTTGATAGTATAACAGGAGAAAACAGTTGGGAGTTTTCCTATTATATACCACTACCAACAAAAAGCCTGAATTCCCTGAGGCTGCTATAAACTGAGGAAGCTCAAGTCACGTGAAGAGGTCACACACGGGTGCTCTGCCCAACGGTCACCCTCACTACTAGATGTTTGAATGAATTATCTTGTACATACAGCTCAGTCAATACTTCAGAAGACTCTAGTTGATCTCTGACTGTAATTACATGAAAGATCCCAAGCAAGAACCATCCAGCTGAGCACAGTCAACCCACAGAAATATGAGCAATAATAATATAATGTTTTTGTGAGCCATTACACTGTGGGGTGGTTTTACTAGGAAGCAAGATATAATTGGCATAACAGATAATCATGACTACGGTTTTGGGGTTTTAAAAATTTATTTTTAATTGATACATAATAATTGTACACATTTATGGAGTACATGTAATAATTCAATATATGTAACAATGTTTAGTGATCAAATCAGAATAATTAAGATATCCATTACTTCAAAAATTTATCATTTCTGTGTTGAGAATGTTCAAATTTCTCTCTTCTCGCTATTCTCTGTTGAAATATACAACAAATTATTGTTAACTATGGTCACCCCACTATGCTATATATAGAATACTAGAACTTATTTCTTCCATCTAACTGTAATTTTGTACCTCTTAATAAACTTCTCCTTACTCCTCCTCCCTTCGCATCCTCCAGTAACTATTATTCCAGCCTCTACATCTATAAGATCAATTTTTTTAGCTCCCATATATAAGTGAGCACATGTGGTATTTTTCTTTCTGTGCCTGGCTTTTTTCACTTAAAATAATATCCTCCAGGTTCATCTATGTTGCCACAACTGCAAATGAGAGAATTTCATTTTTTTTTATGGCTAAATCATATTCCATTGCATATATATATATATACACACACACACACACACATATATATATACACCACCTTTTCTTTATCCATTTATTTGTTGATGGACACTTATGTTGATTCCATATCTTAGCTGGGATATAATACTGCAATAAACTTAGGAGTGTAGCTATCTCTTCTATCTCTTCAATATACTGATTTCCTATCATTTGGATATACCCAGTAGTGGGATTACTGAATTATATGGTACTTCTATTTTTAGTTTTTTTTTGAGGAATTTCCTCACTGGTTTTTTAATGGCTGTACTAATTTACATTCCTGTCCATCCGTGTATAAGAGTTTCCCTTCCTCTTCATCCTCACCAGCATTTGTTATTTTCTGTCTTTTTGATAACAGCCATTTTAACTGGAATGAGATAATAGATTATTGTGGTTTGATTTGCATTTCTCTGATGATCGGTGACGTCAAGCATTTTTTCACGTACCTGTTGGCCACTGTATGTCTTCTTTTGATAAATGTCTATTCAGATTACATGCAAATTTTTAATAGGATTATTTTGATTTTTTGCTGTTGGGTTGTTGGCTGTTGGTTGTTGGTTGTTAAGTTTCTTATATATTTTAAATATTAATCCTTTGTCAGATGGATAGTTGGCAAATATTTTCTCCTATTCTGTGTATTGGCTCTTCGCCCTGTTGTTTCCTTTGCTGTGCAGAAGCTTTTTAGCTTGATGTAATCTTACTTGTCTATTTTTGCTTTTGTGGGCTTTTATCGTCTTACTCAAAAAATATTTGCCCAGACCTATGTTCTGAAGCATTTCCCCAATGTTCTCTTCTAATAGTTCCATAGTTTCAGGTCTTACATGTAAAATCAACTCTAGCCTAATTTTGTATATGGTGAAAGACAGGGGTCTACTTTTGTGCTACTGCATATGGATATCCAGTTTTCCTAGCATTATTTATTGAAGAGACCATCTTTTCCACAGTGAGTGATTTTGGTACATTTGTCAAAAATTAGTTGGCTGTCAATGCATAGATTTATTTCTGGATCCTCTATTCTGTTCCACTGGTGTATGTGTCTGTTTTTATTCCAGTGCTATGTGATTTTGGTTACTATAGCTTTGTAATATATTTTGAAGTCAGGTAGTGTGCTGTCTCCAGCTTTGTTCTTTTTGTTCAGAATAGCTTTGGCTATTCAGGGTCATATGTGGTTCCTTACAAATTCTAGAATTGTTTTCTGTAAAGAATGTCATTGGAATTTTGATAGGGATTGCAGCGGATCTGTACAGTATAGGCATTTTAACAATATTAATTGTTCTGACCCATAAACATGAAATATCTTTCCATTTTTTGCATGTCCTTTTTAATTTTTCATAAGTGTTTTATAGTTTTTATTGTAGAGATCTTTCATCTCTTCAGTTAAATTTATTCCTAGAAATTTTGTTTGTTTGGTAGCTATAGTAAATGGAATTGCTTTCCCGATTTCTTTTTCAGATCGTTTGCCATTGCTGTATCGAAACGCTGTTGATTTTTGCACCCTGATTTTGTATCTTGAAACTTTACTGAATTTGTTTATTAGTTGTAAGAGTTTTTGGTGAATTTTTAGGCTTTTCTGCAAACAAGACAATTTGACTTCCTCCTTTCCAATTTGGATGTCCTTTATTTCTTGCTCGTGCCTAACTGCTCTGGCTAGAACTTCTACCACCATGTTGAATAAAAGTGGTAAAAGTGGGCATTCTTGTGTTGTTCCAGATCTTAGAGAAAAGGCTTTTTTCCCATTTGGTATGATGTTATATATGGATTTATTATATATGGTATGCATTGTTTTGAGATATGTTCCTTCTATAACGAATTTGAGACTTTTTATTGTGACACAATAATGAATTTTATCAAATTCTTTTTTTGCATCTGTCAAGATTATCATATAGCTTTTGTCCATTCTGTTGAAGTGATGTATCACATCTATTGATTTGCATATGTTAAACCAGCCTTGCATCCTTGGGGTAAAACCTCCTTGATCATAGTGTATAATCTTTTTCATGTGCTGTTGGATTTGGTTTGCTAGTATTCTGTTAAGAATTTTTACATCGGTGTTCACCAGAGATATTGGCCTATAGGTTTGTTGTTGTTGTTGTTGTTGTTGTTGTTTTGCGGTTGTTGTGTCTTTGTCTGGTTTTGTTATCAGGGTAACACTGGCCTCCCAGAGTAAGTTTTGAAGAATTCCCTCTCCTTCGATTTTTTGGAGTAACTAGAGAAGAATTGGAATTAGTTTTCTAAAAGTTTGGTAGAATTTAGCAGTGAAGCTGTTTAGTCCTGGATTTCTCTTTGTTAAAAGATGTTTTATTACTGATTCAATCTTGTTACTTGTTATTTATCTGCTCAACTTTTCTCTTTCTTCATGATTCTATCTTGGTAGATTGTATGTGTCCAGAAAGTGATTCATTTCTTCTAGGTGTTCCAACTTGTTGCCATATAGTTGTTTGTAATCGTCTCTAATTATCCTTTATATTTCTGTGGCATCAGTTGTAATGTCTCTTTTATCATCTCTGATTTTATTCATTTGAATCTTCTCTCCATTATTCTCACTTTCTAACTAAAAGTTTAGTGATTTTGCTTATCTTTTCAAAAAACAACTATTGAGTTCATTTATCTTTTGTATTTTTATCTCCATTTCATTTACTTCTGCTCTGATCTTCATGTTTCTTTTCTTCTAATAATTTTTCATTTGATTTGTTTTTGCTTTTCCATTCTTGAGGAAATGGAAATCATTAGGCTGTTTATTTGAAATATTTCTATTTTTTATGTATTTGTTTATTGCTGTAAACTTCCCTCCTAGGGCTACTTTTGCTGTATCCTATAGGTATTTGTATATTCTGTTTCCATTTTCATTTGTTTCAAAATGTTTTTAAATTTCTTTATTAATTTTTTGATTGACCCATTGGTCATTTCCAAGCATGTTGTTTATTTTCCATGTATTTGTATAGTTTCCAAAATTCCTTTTGTTATTGACGTTTAGTTTTGCTCTACTGTGATCAGAAAATATAACTGTTATTATTTGAATTTTTTAAAACTTTTCTCAGCCTTATTTTGTGTCATAACAATGTTTCACGTGCTGATGAGAAAATGCATATTCTGCAGCTATTGGATGAGATATTCTGTAAATGTCAGGGCCACTTGGTCTAGAGTGTAGTTTCACTCTAATGTTATATTTTTATTTTCTGTCTGAATGATATGTTGTTTGCTGTAAGTGAGGTGGTGACACTCCCTATTATTATTGTATTGCCAGTCTATCTCTTCCTTTAGATCTATTAATATTTGCTCTAAATATTTAGGTGTTCAGTGTTGGATGCATAGATATTTACAATTGTTGTATCACCTTGCTGAATTGCTCCCTTTACCATATATAATGACCATCTTTATCTCTTTTTACAATTTTTGACTTAAAATTCATTTTATATAAGTATAGCTACTCCGCCTTTTTTGGAGGGGTTTTATTTGCATAGAATGTATTTTTCTATCTCTTCATTTTCTTTTATTTTTCCCACAAAACTAATGTTTATTCCACCTTTGTGTCGTATTCCTGTATCCTTCACCAATGTTACATGAGGAAAAGAACAAAAGCAAAACAAATGAAAAACTGAAATCAGAATCACTGTTATCAAGTAGAAAAACAAATAAGTTATAATCTAGTAGTCATCAGCAAGAGTATAGCAAAGACAATGCTATAAAAAGAAACAAAGAAAATTGCTAGAAAACTATATGCATCATAATCTTTCAAACCAGCAAAATATGCTCCTGCATACAATAGAACATCAACAGTATTTTTTTTGTGTGTAAAGTATAAAAATGCCAAGTTGTTTTTTGAATATTGTGGATAGGTAAAATGTATATGTAATTAATGGTAATTCTACTGAACTATTACAGAGTGGGCCAGGAACACATTTATGGATTCTGGGGATGTGTACTGTAATTCTTTGATTGGGATAGTGGACACACTAGTCAAAAAAAAAAAAAAAAAAAAAGCACCCAAGTACAAGACAAAGGCGAATGAGACTTCTCTTATATCTTAGCAACATTTAGATGGAAGTCAAATTTAAATGCAATCCACTCTGCTTTTTGAAGAGGCTTTGGTTCGGCTCCCAAATCTCAACTGCTTGACACGGTCTCCTATGAGAATACTCAGAAGGTGTCTACTTAAACAACAACCTATTTTTAGTGGTGGAGTGGCTCTTAGTAGCTCTGTCTGCGTGGGACTGACAACCAATCACTATCTTTGGAGGAAGCCCTAACCTTTTCTTGCATACCCTCCCTATATGTGTAACAGCTTTTCTCTTATCACATTCAGTAGTCCATACTGCTATATTATCACCTTTAGCTCTAACGTTAATAACAGCGCCACATACATCATTACTGTAGTCATCAAAAGATTCTCCAATAAGGCGCAGCAGTGTCTCTAGCCAAAAGTGATCGAGGTCACTTCATCTCTGCTATTTGTTCAGTGTAATTAGCCATCATCCTCCCAGTTTGTTTTTCTCATGTTGCCACATAGGCTCAATACCACCCTTAAAAAGTGAGTAGTCACAGCCAGCCATTAAATTATGAGACAACTGGATATGGTTGTACAGAGCCCAAAGTCTTCAACAGTATCAAACTCAGAGGTCAGCCACAGGTTTGCTTGCCAAGTTTTGCTTTTATCATTTAAAAAAAACCAGAGGGCCCATCTGTTCTGTAGAGGATGTTTAATATAGTGTTCTGGGGTAGCAACCTCCTGAATAGCTTCTGTTTTCTCCTCTTCTGTAGTCGCGGGATTAGAAGTAGGGGTGTTTTCCTGTTCAATAGTCACCATCTTTGATCGATCTCTTTCTCTTCATTTTCAATCTGTGTGTGTCCTTACAGGTAAGGTAGAGCCTCTTGTAAGCAGTATATATTTGGGTGTTTTTTTCTTTTTTTCTTTTTTTAATCCTTTCAATTACTCTACCCTTTTTTATTTTTATTATTTTTTTTTTGAGACAGAGTCACACTCTGTCGCCCAGGCTGGAGTGGAGTGGCACCATCTCAGCTCACTGCAACCTCCACCTCCTGGGTTCAAGCGATTCTCCTGCCTCAGCCTCCCAAGTAGCTGGGACTACAGGCACCCACCACCACACCCAGCTGATTTTTGTATTTTTAGTAGAGATGGGGTTTCACCATGTTGGCCAGGCTGGTCTCGAACTCCCGGCCTCAAGTGATCTGCCTGCGTTGGCCTCCCAAAGTGCTGGAATTACAGGCATTAGCCACCACGCCCAGCCTCCATTCAATTACTCTACACTTTTAACTGGAGAATTTAATCCATGTACATTATTATTTATTATTGATAGGTATGAACTTACTCTTTTCAATTTATTGATTTCTAGTTGTTTTGTAAATCTTTTGTTCACTTCTCCCTCTCTTGCTTTCTTCCTTGTGGTTTGATGGCTTTCTATAGTGGTATCCTTTGGTTCTTTTCTTTTTATCTTTTGTGTATCTATTATAAGCTTTTGCTTTGTGGTTTCCCTGAGGCTTACATAAAACATCCTATAACAGATTTATTTATGCTTAGAACAGCTTGATTTTGATTGTATACACAAACTCGCCACTTCTACTTCCCTTCTTCCCATGTTTTATGTTTTTGATTTCACACTATACATCTTTCTATAATATATTCCATAGGTAATTATCAAGCCTTTTAAAAATAATGTTGCCTTTTGACCTTTATAGTACAGATACAATCAATTTACTCACCACCATTATAGTATTAGAGTGTTTTGTATTTGACAACATACTTACTTTTACCAGTGAGTTTTATACTTTCATATGACTTTATGATACTAATTAGCATCCTCTTCCTTCAGCTTAAAGAACTTCCTTTAGCATTTTTTTGTAATGCAGATCTGGCATAATAAATTCTCTCAGATTTTGTCTGAGAAAGTTTTTATCACTCTTTTGTTTTTGAAAGACAAGATTGCCTGAATATAGTTTTCTTAACTGGCAGTCTTTTTCTTTTAGGATTTTGAATATATTATTCAATTCCATTCTGGTTTGCAAAGATTGTGCTGAGAAGTTCACTGATAGATTTATGGGGGTTCCTCTATATGTCACAATTTGCTTTTATTCTTGCTGCTTTCAGCACTGTCTCTTTGGCTTTGACTGTTGACAATTTGACTATAGTGTGTCATGGTGTGGATCTCTCTGGAGTTCTCTTATTCAATATCCTTACAGGGTTTTTCAATCTATCTTTCTAATTTATTTTCTAGACTTAGGAAGTTCTCTGCCATTATTTCTTTGAATATATTTCTGTTCCTTTCTCTCTTTCTTCTACTTCTGGCACACCAATGATGCATAAGTTGTTCTTCTTGACGGTGTTTGATAAGTCACTTTAAGCTGTCCTCACTCTTCTTCATTTGTTTTTCTTTTCTGCTCCTCAGATTGGATGATGTCCAGTAATCTGTTTTCAAGTTCACCAATCCTTTCTTCTGCTTAACCTAGTCTACTACTACCATTGAACCCCTCCATTGAATTTCTCAGTTCAGTTATAGCGTTCTTCAGATCTTTCATTTCTGTTTAGTACTTTTTTATACTTTCTCTTTGTTGAAAATCTTTGTTCTTGTATCACCGTCTTGATCTCTATGAGCATCTTTATGATCATTATTTTCAATTTCCTGTCAGGTAAATCACAGAACTCCACTACATTTGGGTCAGTATTTGAAAATTTATCTTGTTCTATAGTTTGGGATACATTCCCTATTTCTTCATTTTACTTAATTCTCTGTGTTGGTTTCTGTACATTAGATAAGACACCTACCTCTCCATCTTGTTAGACTAAGCTTGTATGGAGAAGGTTTTCACCGATTAATCCAGCCAGAGATTTTAAGATGCCCCTCTAATCCTTGTGTTTGTCCAGATTGCTATCTCTGTTTTTGATGGTCCTTGATATGGTTTAGCTGTGTTGCCACCCAACTCTCATCCTGAATTCCCATGTGTTCTGGGAGGGACCTGGTGGGAGGTAATTGAATCACTGGGGCAGTCTTTTCCCATGCTGTTCTCATGATAGTGAATAAGTCTCATGAGATCTGATGGTTATATAAAAATGGGAGTTTCCCTACACAAGCTGTCTTCTCTTGTCTGCTGCCATGTGAGATGTGCCTTTCACTTTCTGGCATGATTGAGAGTCTCGCCAGCCACATAGAACTGTCCTATCTCTTTCTCTTTTAGATTGTCCAGTTTCAGGTATGTCTTTATCAGCAGTATGAAAATGGACTAATACAGTAAAATGGTACCAGGATTGGGGTGCAGTTGAAAAGATACCTGAAAATGTGGAAGTGACTTTGGAACTGAGTAACAGGCAGAGGTTGGAACAGTTTGGAGGGCTCAGAAGAAGACAGGAAAATGTGGGAAAGTTTGGAACTCCCAAGAGACTTGTTGAATGGCTTTGACCAAAATACTGATAATGATATGGACAATGAAATCCAGGCTGAGTTGGTCTCAGATGGAGATGAGGAACTTGTTGGGAATTGGAGCAAAGGTGACTCTTGTTATGTTTTAGCAAAGAGACTGGCAGCATTTTGCCCCTGCCCTAGAGATCTGTGGAACTTTGAACTTCAGAGAGATGATTTAGGGTATCTGACAGAAGAAATTTCTAAGTAGCAAAGCATTCAAGATGTGACTTGATGCTGTTAAAGGTGTTCTGTTTTAAAAGGGAAACAGGGCATACAAGTTTGGAAAATTTGCAGCCTGACAATGCCATAGAAAAGAAAATCCCGTTTTCTGAGGAGAAATTCAAGCTGGCTGCAGAAATTTGCATAAATAACGAGGAACTGAATGTTAATCACAATGACAATGGGGAAAATTTCTCCAGAGCATGTCAGAGGTCTTCATGGAAACCCCTCCCATCACAGGCCCAGAGACCTTGGAGGAAAAAATGGTTTCCTGAGCTGGGCCCAGGGTCCCCATGTTATGTGCAGCATAGGGACTTGGTGCCCTGCACCCCAGCTACTCCACCCATGGCTGAAAGGGGCAAATGTAGAGCTTGGGCCATGGCTTCAGAGGGTGCAAGCCCCAAGCCTTGGCAGCTTCCACATGGTGTTGAGCCTATGAGTGCACAGAAGTTAAGAACTAGGGTTTGGGAACCTCCACTTAGCTTTCAGAATATGTATGGAAATGCCTGGATGCCCAGGCAGAAGTTTGCTGCAGGGGAAGGGCTCTCATGGAGAAACTCTGCTAGGGCAATGCAGAAGGGAAGGCCTACACAGAGTCCCTACTGGGGCACCAGCTAGTGGAGCTCTGAGAAGAAGGCCACGTCCTCCAGACCCCAGAATAGTAGATCCACTGACAGCTTGCACCATGCACCTGGAAAAGTCACAGACACTCAATGCCAGCCTGTTAAAGCAATCGGGAAGGAGGCTGTACCCTGCAAAGCCACAGAGGCAGAGTGCCCAAGACCATGGGAACCTCTTGCATCAGTGTGGCCTGGATGTAAGACATGCAGTGAAAGGATATCATTTTGGAGCTTTAAGATCTGACTCCCCTGCTGGATTCTGGACTTTCATGGAGCCTGTAACCCTTTTACTTTGGCCAGTTTCTCCCACTTGGAATGACTGTATTTGTCCAATGCCTGTACCTATACCCCCATTATATCTAGGAAGTAACTAACTTGCTTTTGATTTT
This sequence comes from Mandrillus leucophaeus, assembly GCF_000951045.1. Taxonomy (NCBI): domain Eukaryota; kingdom Metazoa; phylum Chordata; class Mammalia; order Primates; family Cercopithecidae; genus Mandrillus; species Mandrillus leucophaeus. Next base: position 1,942,977 of record NW_012103087.1, on the reverse strand, counting down.
CCAGGCTTGTAGGTAACAGGGACTTGCCTTGTCAGATGAGATTTTGGACTGTGGACTTTTGAGTTAATGCTGAAATGAGTTAAGACTTTGGGGGACTGTTAGGAAGGCATGATTGGTTGTGAAATGTGAGGACATGAGATCTGGGAGGGGTTGGGGTGGAATGATGTGGTTTGACTGTGTCCCCACACAAATCTCATCTTGAACTTCCACATATTGTGGGAAGGATCTGGTGGGAGGTAATTGAATCATTGGGGCAGGTCTTTCCTGTGCTGTTCTCATGATAGTGAATAAGTCTCACAAGATCTGATGGTTATATAAAAATGAGAGTTTCCTTGAATGAGCCCTCTTCTCTTGTCTGCCACCATGTGAGATATGCCTTTTACCTTCCACCATGATTGTGAGACCTCCCCAGTCACATGGAACTGTAAGCCCAATAAACCTCTTTTTTTTTTTTTTGTAAATTGCCCAGGGTATGCCTTTATCAGCAATGTGAAAATGGACAAATACAGCCCCCTAAAATTTAGGATGTACCATGTCTTGTCAGTATCCCAAGACGAGTTTGAGGGAAGTCAGACTCTTTAGATGTAGCTGGAAAGCTTGGGGGATTGGGTGTGAGTTCCAAATCTTTCTGTCTCACAGTGAGGCTGGGTTCAGGTGTCTATATCCCACTCTCTCTAGACCAGTCCAGGAGAAGAGCTGTGGCAAATGCCTTGACTCACGTTCAGGTTGCACCTTCTGATTCTGGAGAGATAGCTTCTGGAAGTAGGCCCGTCATACATCCACCTGTTTGTTTTCTATGGCCCTGGGTTACTTCAAATAGCAAAGTCCTCTGATCTTCCAAAGCAAGGTTGTTAAGGAAACAGTCCCTTGGGTGGGAGCTATGGAAGTTGTGGCACATGATGCCTGGCCAAACTCCTCCCAGAAAGACTGGATAGGCCTGAATTTATCTCTGTGGCAAGCCAGGGAAATAAGTGCCAAGCTCTGGTTTCAGCTAATGGAGAGGTACTGTTTGCTTGCCTCACGGGCTCCCTGATGCAAGTTTATTAGAGGCCAAGCTGTCAAGTAGTCACTGAGTGTGGGTGTGGTAAGCCCCTTATGAAGAGAAAGGGAGAGCTCCATGTGCCTGCTTCTTTCCTGCACTGCCCCAAGAGGTTATAGCCCCTGGAAGTATTTGGATGCCCATTTAAAATCACCTCTTTGTTCTGGGATCAGGGAAGACTCACATATGTTTATTTCCTTCTGTTCCCAGAGCTATTAGGTTTAGGATGGAGCCCTTCAATAGGAAGCTTTAACAATTTGGTGCTCTCGGTGTGTGTCCTAAACTCCTTCTGGTGGAGAAACAGGGAGTTAGCTGTACTTTTTTAGGCCGCTTCTCTGCACCACTCCAGAGGGATGAAGTCCCTGATGGTGCTTGCATGCATGTTTGAAGACACTATTTTTCTCTTGCTATCCAGGGAGATATGGGCATGCTACACCCCTCTGCTCCAAGAGTCATGAGATTAATCATACAGTCTTTTAAGTGGATGTGGTAAAAGTTGAGGTGCTTAGTATGGGTGCAAACTCCTTCCAGACTGGTGGTGAGTTAATAATTGGCTGTCTCTTTAACTATACAATGCAAGTTAGCTTGAAGCCAGGCCACTTGCCTGCTTGGCAGCCACTGAAAGTGTTTTATGGTGAGAGTAGGCAACAGAGGGCTGTGGTTTTTTAAAGCCTGTTCTGTGCAATGCTCCTGGGAGATGAAATACCTGGAGGTGCCTGAAAATCTATATAAGACCACCACTTTATTTCCTATAGCCTGGGGGGACACGTGTGTGTCTAATCCCCACAGTGTATAAAACAACAGGGAAGCATGAGGTCAAGGTCCTCTGTGTGAGTCCAGACACTCTTCTCCACGGGAAGAAACTGGGTGTTGGAGATTCCTTTTTCCAATTTTATGGCATAGTGCCCAGGGTGAGGTCTGTGCCCAAGTGTGCCTGGGCATCTCCTATCTGTTTTATGTTGTTTTCTTAGTTGCTCAGTGGATGGGAGTCTCTCAACTAGTCTCTGAATTTCTCTTAGAGGGAATTGATCCATGGATAGATGTTTATTTGGTGCACCTGTGGGTGGAGGGCGAGTCAGAAGCTTCTGTTTGCCATGCTGGTGTTGTTACTCTCATGACTACAGTTTTAAATCTGAACCTTCGGCTTTACTTGAGCCAAAGCTAGTGCTGAGTTGTTGAAATATGCAACAGTATTATAGCACATTCAGAAAAACATTTGCTTTCACATGGCCTCTGGCATGTTTCATACCTTTATTCATAGCACCCTGGTAGCTGAAGTCTCTTTCTCTCCCTTTCTTTCTTTTCTTTCTATCATTTTAAAATCATTTTCTTTGGTTTTTATATCTTTCTTTCTTTCTTTTTTCTCTATACCTTTTTTATGTTTTCCTCTGCTTTCCATTCTCCCCTTTCTTCTGTGTCTCCTCCTTCTGTCGTTTGTTAGTATTTTCTTTTATGGAGACAATTCTAAGAAATCTATTTTTAAAGTAAGTGACATTAGCTCTAGCATTAACACTGTAGCTAGCATGAACTGAGAACATGTTAAATGCCAAAATTATCTCATTTATTCTTATTGTAACCCAATGAAATACGTGTAAATACTTTCAAGTTAAAGGAGAAAACCGAAGCTTGAATTATCATCTGGAATCCTTAAGTTAATCATTCCACAGAGCCATGATGGCATCTTGGATACCCTGGTACAAGAAACAGCTTAGTTTCTTTATCCAGCTGGACTTGAAAGTTCTCTGTATTCTCTTTCCCATAGTGTATATTTACTTTTTTTTGTTTTGTTTTGTTTTTGAGATGGAATTTTGCTCCCATTGCCCAGGCTGGAGTTCAATGGCTTGATCCCATCTCACCGCAACCTCCACCTCCCGGGTTCAAGCGATTCTCCTGCCTCAGCCTCCCGAGTAGCTGGGATTACAGGCATGCGCCACCACGCCTGGCTAATTTACATTTTTAGTAGAGACAGGGTTTCTGCATGTTGGTCAGGCTGGTCTCGAACTCTCATCCTAGGTGATCCACCTGCCTCACCCTCCCAAAGTGCTGGGATTATAAGCGTGAGCCACCACATCCGGCGTATATTTACTCTTTAAAAGGAATTGGCTCAAGACCATCTCACGTTGAGTCCAATGGGCTCGAGTATTTACCCTGTGGTAATTTTTTCAGTTCCTAAGTGTATATATTTAGCTTTTTAAAAGGCCTTTCATTGGTTCCCTGACCTATTAAGTAAGAGTTATTATGGTAAAAAGCACCAAGTGGAAGCTCCCATAATTTCAACCCATACTTTAGCTAAGATAGCAAACTAGATGCAACCGTTTGATCCAGCAATAATGTTTCTTGGTATTTATCCAATGGAACTGAAAACTCATGCCCACACAAAAACCTGCATATGAATGTTTACAGCAGCCTTATTTATAATTGCCAAAACTTGGAAGCAATAAAGATACCCTTCAATAGGTGAATGGATAAATAAACTGTGGTACATCCAGACAATGCAATATTATTTAGTGCTAATTAGATACATGCATAGCACAAGTAGAAGAGAAAGCCTATAAAGATTTAGGGGTCTGACATATCAACAAATGTTTTTTCTTGTTATTTTATTATAAACATTTCAAACATACAGAAAAGTTGAAATGGTTTTACAGCGAACTTCTGAGTATTCACCATCTAGATTTTTATTGAGAATATTTAAATTTTAAAAAAATTTTAAACTTTTATTTCAATAGATTTTTGGGGAACAGGTGGTGTTTGGTTACATGAATAAGTTCTCTAGTGTTGATTTCTGAGATTTTGGTGCACTCATCACCCGAGCAGTGTTCACTGTGCCCAGTGTGTAGTCTTTTATCCCTAGCCACCCCCTACCCTTTCCCCTGAGTCCCCAAAGTCCAATGTATTATTCTTAAGCTTTTGCATCCTGATAGCTTAGCTCCCACATATGAATGAGAACATATGATGTTTGGTTTTTCATTCCTGAGTTACTTCACTTAGAATACTAGTCACCAATTCCATCCAGGTTGCTTCAAAGGCCATTATTTCGTTCCTTTTTATCGCTGAGTAGTATTACATGGTATGTGTGTATATACACACACACACACACATATATATACACACACACACATATATATACACACACACACATAGATATACCACATTTCCTTTATCCACTTGTTGATTGGCAGGCATTTGGGCTGGTTACATACTTTTGCAATCGCAAATTGTGCTGCTATTAACATGCATGTGCAAGCATCTTTTTCACATAATGGCTTCTTTTCCTCTAGGTAGATACCCAATAGTGGGACTGTTGGATCATATGGTAGTTCTACTTTTAATTCTTTAGGGAATCTCCACACTGTTTTCCATAGTGATTGTACTAGTTTACATTCCCACCAACAGTGTGAAAGTGTTCTTTCTACCGCATCCAGGCCTACATCTATTTTTTTTTTTTTTTTTTTTTGATTATGGCCATTCTTGAAGGAGTGAGGTGGTATCACATTGCAGTTTTGATTTGCATTTCCCTGATAATTAGTTGTATTGAGCATTTTTGCATTTGCTTGTTGGCCGTTTGTGTATCTTCTTTTGGGAATTGTTTATTCATGTCCTTAGCCCTCTTTTTTATGGGATTGTTTGTTTGTTTGTTTCTTGCTAATTTGTTTGCGTTTGTTGTAGATTCCGGATATTAGTCCTTTGTCAGATGTATAGATTGTGAAGATTTTCTCCCACTCTGTGGGTTGCCGGTTAACTCTGCTGATTATTTCTTTTGCTGTGCGGAAGCTTTTTAGTTTAATTAAGTCCCATCTATTTATCTTTGTTTTTGTTACATTTGCTTTTGGGTTCTTGGTCATAAAATATTTGCCTAAGCCAGTGTCTAGAAGGGTTTTTCCAATGTTATCTTCTAGAATCTTTATGGTTTCAGGTCTTAGATTGCAGTCTTTGATCCATCTTGGTTGATTTTTGCATAAGGTGAGAGATGAGGATCTGGTTTCATTCTTCTACATATGGCTTGCCAATGCTCCCAGCACCACTGGTTGAATAGGGTGTCCTTTTCCTACTTAATGTTTTTGTTTGCTTTTTCGAAGATCAGTTGGCTGTAAGTATTTGGGTTTATTTCTGGGTTCTCTATTCTGTTCCATTGGTCTATGTGCCTATTTTTATAACAGGATCATGCTGTTTCAGAGACTATGACCATATAGTATAGTTTGAAGTCAGGTAATGTAATGCCTCCAGATTTGTTCTTTTTGCTTAGTCTTGCTTTTGACACCTAGATTTCGTAATTAACATCTTACCACACTTGCTTTATCATATTTGATGAAGTGTTTAAGAGTCCAAGAATTTGGAGCATGTCTAAGATAACCTCTCCAAGAATTTGGAGCATGTCTAAGATAACCTCTCTGAAATAAAAAATAAGTTGATTCATCTCACATTCCCCACCACTTAGAAAAAGACAGAGTGCTTAGTCATCTCTTTTGGATTTTGGAGACAGTATATACTGCTCTGAGGAGTACTACTGTTTATTTTTGGGGTAACTTGGAAGTCTCACAGTTTCAATGGTGTTCAGAGCAAAAAGAAGGCTCAACAGCAAATCCAGGCGGCACTGCAAGCTGCCTTACTCTTCAAACTATATAATCAACAGAGTCCATGGCACTGCCTGTATCCATGGTGAATATATTGATCCATAGTAAACACAGGTATAAGGTCTCTGGAAAATGCCAATACAAAACCAGAGTAGAAAGGTCCTTTATATTTTGGAGCAAGACCCCATCTTCTATGGCATAAACTACTTTTTTTTTTTTGCAAAGCAGCCCTGGCCGCTACTGAGCCTTTATAGAGACTAAGTGCCTGCCAAATGGCTGTGTAAGTTTTGCTGCCCATAATGAACTGGCATTTTAGATCTACCAAGTCATAATGTCAGACAAATCCAGCAGCAATCCATCATAGTATAGAAATGGTTAAAAATCAGGACCAAGCAGAGCCAGAGAATACAAAAATGCTACATGAGCAGGACTTCTGATACTCACACCACCTAACTCTATGTCATCAATGTCTAAACATCAACTCACACCTAAAACCTTTTGAGGGCATGGGAAGTATTTATACAGCCAGCTGATGGAGGAGAAAAACAATCTCGGTCTCAGTTCACAGCTGGGTTGTATGCACTATGTCAGTACAAACTGAAAATGGACTTCTGTTGCACTATGGCCCCACTTATGGATGGATCTAAATGTCGGTTGTGAGGGACAGTCCTTCCAGTGGACAGAGCTGAGAGCAATAAATTTGATTATTTACTTTTTATGCAAGAAGAAGTAGCTTAAGAAGGATATACATGGACTCCTGAGTATTGGCAAATAGCTTGATTGGTTGGTCAGGGCCTGGAAGGAACCAATTTGGAAGATCAAAGAGGAAAAAGTTGTCTAGAGAAGCTAGTGACAGACCCATTGAAGTGGGCACAGATCTCATGCTACTGCCCACCAGAGAATATCAAAGTCAAAGGAGACACCAAACAACCAGGATGACTCATCCTGTGGATGTCAGATAGCCACTGTTCTTGACCGCCCAATGTGCTTATCCATTAGGTCCAATAATGAAGTCCCAACAGTAACAGGAATAGAGGTTGTGCATGGGAGAACCCAACAGTATGGGCTCCCACTATTTAAGGCTGCCGTTGAATACACAACCTGCCAAACTCTGTTAACAACCTGGCATGAATCCTTTGATAGAGCAGCAAAAGCTAAGATCAGCCAAACACTCAGTAGCAGGTTGATTAGATCAAATTCCTTCCACCCTGGAGGGGGCAATGATTCATCCTTACTGGAGTTTGATATTCCTGTCTGCCATGTCTGACAGCACCACCATTCAAAGGCATATAATGCACCTTGTTGATTATATGGATTCCCATATATTGTCAGTCAAAATCAAGGGTTCTATTTTACAGAGAAAAGTTTGCAACAATCAATTCATGACCAAATGATTCATTATTTCTACCACATAGTGCACCACCTGAAAAAAATCACCTGCTTATAATGATGGAATTGCTTATTAAAGGTTCAACTAAGGTGCTAACTCAGGGCAAAGACCTCTGTGAAGCTGGGACATTGTCCACCAAGAACAAGTATATAAATTAAACAAATAGTCATGCTATGCCCCCAATAACTGAAATAAACAGGTCTATATAGTTGTCTGACCCTCTCACCATCATTCCCAGTGGATTCTAAGTGGTCTGCTTACAGAATGTGTGCTTCTCGTCCCTGAACCTTTAGGTTTTATAGGATTCAGAGGTTCTAATACCCAGAGGAGTACTGCTTTCACTAAAAGAATTGATAAGAATCTCAATGAGGCGGAAACTATGACTACCGCCTCTACTTTGGGTTCCTCATGCCAGCGACCTAACAAGCAAAGAAAAGAATTACTATACTTGCAGAAGATAATCAAATGTGATTATCTTGAGGAGTAGGGTTTCTTACCATACAATGAGAACAGAGAGAATCTGGAATACAGGGATTCACTGGGGGTCTCTGGGTACTTCTATGCAAAATGATACTGGTCAATAGGCAATTTTAGCAATCATAGCCCAGTAAGGACAAGGAAGCTAAGAGCTCACATCCCTCAAGGATGGAGATGGCATGCCAATTGAGGAACTGAAGTTTTGGGCAAGGGTGAGGGAAATCTAGAATGGATGTTGGAGAAGCTAGATGATGAATACCAATTATGACCTCAGATTCAGTTGTGGCAGTGGAGATTGCAGCTTAGTATACTAATCCTTTGCATTAAGCTTCTTTTTGGAGTGATTGCAGCTGCCAATACTTTGAAGACTCAGTGACAAATTGGTCTTAACATATGCAGAGAATGGATTGAATCAGGTGCCTCTTATGTTCTGCCTCACTTCTTCTCAGTCTTCTGTTGCCATTTGCAGTTGTGGCTGTGGTGAATAATTACATGGTAAAAGGGGTGAAGAGTTCCAACATTGACCACATATTTCCTCAGGCATATCATTGACCTTCTGTGGCATTTTTCTGGTACTGAAGAAGTGGGATACCCACAGGAGTTTACTGGGCATGGATGCACGCACAGCTCAAGTGCAGGGTCTGAGATCACCACCCAAGGCAACCCTCAATGGGGGATGTGACTCAATGACAAGTGCTTCCACTTACTGATTCCTTGGGTCACTTCCCAAAAAAACTACCTGAATGCAAGCTCTTTTCTCAATCTCTGCTTTCCAGGGTAACCTAGGCTAAGAAAGAAGCTAATGAAAATCCACACAGCTCTTGCAAATAAGATATAAAATGCTGCAGAGCTGAGCGCCATGGCTCACGCCTGTAATCCCAACACTTTGGGAGGGTGAGGTGGGAGGATCGCCTGAGCCCAGGAGTTCAAGTTCAACATAGTGGAACCCCATCTCTACACAAAACAAAATTTGAAAATTAGCCAGGCATGGTGGTGCACGCTTGTAGTCCCAGTTATGCAGGAGGCTGAGGCAGGAAGATGGCTTGAGTCCAGGAGGTTGAGGTTGCAGTGAGCCGTGATTGTGCCACTCCAGCCTGGGTGACAAAGTGAGACCCTGCCTCAAAAATAAATAAATAAATAAACAAATAAAATAAATAAAATGCTGCAGAAAAACAATAAAAACTTTCATTTTGCAAACGTGCTGGTTTCAAGGGTAACAGAAAATATAATTTTTGACTCATTCTAGCCAATTCCTCTATTATCATAAGCCAAAAGTTAGGATAACTCTGTATTCCCTTACAAATTCTTCCTCACCAAAAGTTAATAAAGAGAAATTACTATAGGACAGAGAATATATTTTGTATTTGTTTTCCATTGCTGCTACAACAAATTATCAGAAATTTGGTGGCTTAAAACATAAATCTATTATCTCACAGTTCTATAGGTTAGAAGTTCAGCACAGGTCTCACTGAGCCAAAATCAAGGTGTCAGCAGAGGTGAATTCCCTCTGTAGACTCAGAGGGAGAATCTGTTTTCTTGACTTTTCCAGTTTCTGATGGCTTCCTGCTTTTTTTGGCTTATGATGCCTTCCTCCATCCTCAAAACCAGCAAGGGGAGATCAACTTCTTTTTACATCATATCATTCTGACCCCTCTTCGGTCTTCTTCTTCTACTTTTAAAGACTTTTGCAAGTATACCAGGTCTGCCCAGATAATCCAGTATGATCTCTCTATCATAAAATCACCAAATTAGCAACCTTAATTTTAGCTGCAATCTTAATTTCCCTTTGCCATGTAATGTAACATACTCGTAGGCTCCAAGGATTAAGACACGGACATATTTGGGGTAGGGTGGAGAGCATTATTCTGCCTATCACAATATTAAAGAAAAAGAAAGTTTATAAATTTCCTTTTAGGTCTACTGTCATATTTACTTTAGACCCAAACTCTCATTCAGTTTAATCCAACTTCAATTTCTTGGCTGTACTTATATTGACTTACAACATTTGATTACATCAGGTCAGTGAGTCCATTTTCATTTTGTAGGTGAACAGAATGGGATATGAAAAGCAAAAGCCAGAAAACCCCCCCAAAAAATGGGGGAGGAAAGGAAGGAAGGAAGGAAGGAAGAAAGGAAGGGAGAGAGGGAGGGAGGGAGGGAGGAGGGAAGGAAGGAAGGAAGAAAGGAAGGGAGAGAGGGAGGAGGGAAGGAAGGAAGGAAGGAAGGAA
>NW_012103087.1:1930460-1932814 GCF_000951045.1 Mandrillus leucophaeus | reverse complement strand
CCTACAAAGGACACAAACTCATTCTTTTTTATGGCTGCATAGTATTCCATGGTGTATATGTGCCACATTTTCTTAATCCAATCTGAAACTCAAAGTTCTGATGAGAGATCCTGGTTGTCACAACTAGTCAAAACTCTAGTCAAGTAGGAACTTTTACTAGCATTATTTGTTAAAAATAATAATAATGAGAGAACTCATTATTTAAAAATCATAATGTAAGTTACTTGCATCTTGTCTTTCCAGCTCAAATGTTCTTGAAGCAACTCTTTTTTCTTGATCATGATATTATGGACAATATTAAAGAGTAGATGGTAGACCATAACATCTCTCAGAAAAACAAAAAGGCATGAACTGATAAAATGTATCTTATAGGCATCTTCAGTAATTACCATTCATTGTTCTCCTGCGAATTGTTCATATTTTGTAGCCTCCCAAATCTGATCTGTTAGATTAAATGTGATGAAACGTTTCAGTTGACAACATGTAATATTTTATTTTACTATTGATCTCAATCCATGTGATTAAGAGTAATTTTGTAAGACATATTTCTTTTGTACTAGTAAATCCAACAAAAGTGATAAAGAAATGGCAGGGAGGCGACATCCTGAATATGCATTTGGCACTTCAAAACAAATGGATTGTTAAAAAGTTATTTGAGATTAGTTGAGCATGAGTAGGTATTTATTGCTTTCTTCTTGGCCAGAAACTTGTTAGTGAAATAAGGCTAATGGTAGAAATATTTCCTCTTGTAAAGCATAATCATCTCTTCTTGAGAAGATTGGTTTTAAAATATCCTAGTGCTTTTAGATATTGTACCTTTTTGGTTATGCCAAATATCAGTTCACTTTGGAAAGCCAGTAATATGAATAATGATGTCATTCATCATTAGTACAGAGGATTAAAGAGAAAACTGGAATGAGAAAGATGTCTCAGAAAGGGAAATCAGTGTCTGGGTCTGTGTTGTACTATGCCATTCCCCACCTAATTAAGTGACTTAATTCCTTTTGAAACTATGAATTTCCACTCCAGAAAGCATCTATTTGTAAAGAACCCTTTTCTCTGCCTCATTCTCAAATTATTTCCTTTTGTTGTTGTTGTTATCCTTATTTCTATCGGCAAAAAATATCTATTGATATTCAAACAATATTAAGACCAAAAAAAAGTTGGCCACATTTACAACTAATCTTACTTGTAAAGATGGAGACTACCTGAAACAAAAAATATTTAAAATCAGAAAATTTGTTCTTTTTTATGATTTGGAGGATCAGGAAGGAAACTATTGGGGAACTATATGCAGGCATTACACAAATGATCTTTGGAACCTGTATTTACTATTCCATTCTTAAAGGACATTTATCCTTAAAAACATTATTAAATAAACTTAAAAAGCAAGCAGATCCACTTCTTATTTACTTAAGAGTCAAGTTCTTGAAAAGTGAAAGGAAATTAAATTATAAATAATTTTTTTCAGATAAAATAAATGTAAAACGGGTAACTTATTTCAGTTGAGGACAATGTGAATTGCCCCATTTTCCACATTTCCTTAATCTAAGCAGTAACAGAAAGGTTTTAGAGAAAATAAATACATGAAAAAAATTTGTCATAAATTGCACTTTAAAAGTCACTGGTAATCTCTAGTCAATCTGCAGACAATGGTAGCATCTTTAGCTCTTTTACTTTTCATCATATCCATTAAAGAAATTCTCAAACATGAAGTCTTTGACATATATTTGTTCACCAAATTTTAATGAGTATCCCTAGGCACAATAAGTAGGACACTACAATGAGGAGATTTATTTCACCCAGGAGGAAGGCAAGGTTAGTGAATTTCTTACATTGTATAGTGCTCTGTCCTCAGAATCCTCTAATTTCCACAATCTTACTTGACAAACTCTACAAACTTGATATCACCAGGAAGGCACCCCCATCCATAATTACAGAAGAAGCAAGTGGACCCAAGAAGTCTTAGTTACTTACCAAATAAGTGCACATTTAAATATGAAACCTGTGTTTTATCCAACTCACTAGGTAATTGCTCAGAGAACTCATTATCTAAAGACATAGTAGCCATTAAAAACACAAATACACCTAAAAAAGGCATAGATAAAATTCATATGTAACAAACCTCTGATGGGTGTTATTTTGTGTGTAGCTATTTAGTTCCTCCTTTAACATAAAAATAATGCCCTTTATGAGATATTTTTCATGTTCCATAGTAAAAAACCATTTACCATGTTCTGGTAAAAACCATTATATTTGCTATGTGATATCTTCCATCAATTTTAGCAGGAGAGTTCTTTAAACATAAGAGACATGTAATTCTTTTGGTGAGGAAGTAGAAAATTGCACTACTA
>NW_012103087.1:1897335-1930410 GCF_000951045.1 Mandrillus leucophaeus | reverse complement strand
TATTTACTTAAGAGTCAAGTTCTTGAAAAGTGAAAGGAAATTAAATTATAAATAATTTTTTTCAGATAAAATAAATGTAAAACGGGTAACTTATTTCAGTTGAGGACAATGTGAATTGCCCCATTTTCCACATTTCCTTAATCTAAGCAGTAACAGAAAGGTTTTAGAGAAAATAAATACATGAAAAAAATTTGTCATAAATTGCACTTTAAAAGTCACTGGTAATCTCTAGTCAATCTGCAGACAATGGTAGCATCTTTAGCTCTTTTACTTTTCATCATATCCATTAAAGAAATTCTCAAACATGAAGTCTTTGACATATATTTGTTCACCAAATTTTAATGAGTATCCCTAGGCACAATAAGTAGGACACTACAATGAGGAGATTTATTTCACCCAGGAGGAAGGCAAGGTTAGTGAATTTCTTACATTGTATAGTGCTCTGTCCTCAGAATCCTCTAATTTCCACAATCTTACTTGACAAACTCTACAAACTTGATATCACCAGGAAGGCACCCCCATCCATAATTACAGAAGAAGCAAGTGGACCCAAGAAGTCTTAGTTACTTACCAAATAAGTGCACATTTAAATATGAAACCTGTGTTTTATCCAACTCACTAGGTAATTGCTCAGAGAACTCATTATCTAAAGACATAGTAGCCATTAAAAACACAAATACACCTAAAAAAGGCATAGATAAAATTCATATGTAACAAACCTCTGATGGGTGTTATTTTGTGTGTAGCTATTTAGTTCCTCCTTTAACATAAAAATAATGCCCTTTATGAGATATTTTTCATGTTCCATAGTAAAAAACCATTTACCATGTTCTGGTAAAAACCATTATATTTGCTATGTGATATCTTCCATCAATTTTAGCAGGAGAGTTCTTTAAACATAAGAGACATGTAATTCTTTTGGTGAGGAAGTAGAAAATTGCACTACTATATATTCTTGGTATATTTATTTGAATTAATCACAGTGTATTAGTAATGAGAACATGAAGCATACCTTAATACCAATACTGACATCTATCATAACATCTGCATTGTATATAGGGGCTTGTCTGTACGTAAAGATTTAATAAAACAATCTTCATGGATTCCCATTTCTATTAGAATTATCAGATTAGGAGGTTGGCTGATTTCCATTTCCAAACATCTCCATGTTAAAAAAAAATATTTGTACGTTATGATTACTGCCCTTTGTGGTTGTGAGAGTTTTAAATTCAAAATAATATCACCAAATCCCAGCTAGTCAAAACACTGAAAAATGCACACTGCTCTCTAGGATTAATAATAATAAATTCCATGTTAATGAATGTCTTTTACTAAGTGCAAACACTAGTCAGTTTATTTCATTTAACCCTCATCTCTCTGAGTAAACTCCTTAACTAGGTGTTAATATCCCATTTTACAGATGATAAATATAAGACTTTGCAAACCATGTAACTTGCCCAAGAATACACAACTAATAAATGTTGAAGTTGGCATTTGATCAGGTAACTCAAAATTCTTGGACCACTAGTTTAAATTATTTTTTAAAATGATCATGCCAACAATTACCATAGAAGTTTTCATAAGAAAGAGTTTTATTTACCATACTAAAATATCAGCATAGCAAACCCAGTTACTTCTAATTTCTCTGCAAGTGTCTTTTACACACTTTGAAACTATCCTCTCTTCTTAGAAGACAGGCTAGTCTGTCTATATTTTGCTTAAATGACAAATCACAAAAGAACTTCCAAACATTGGGTCCAAAACGGTATAACAAGAGGCAAGAGATATCCTCGCACATATATAGTATACACTATATTGGCAGAGAGCATTAAACTGCATCTTCTTGTAGTGAATTACACAGATATTAAGGAGGATGATCAGTTGAGAGGGATACAAGTCTGCTTTCAAATCACCGTAAACCCGTCAAATGACTGCACGAAGTTCCATAGCAAGTTACTCTAAGCAAGATAAAGCTTATCTTGCTTTATCTTGCTGACCAACCTAAAGAATCATCAAACTAAATTTCAAAATTATAATAATCCCAAAGCACATGTTTGTTGAAGACAGGGACACAATGTACAGCTTAGCAGAAAGCAACAAGAGTCTTGCGATTTAATGATTTTTTTTTTTCAGATTTAGAAAGTATGAAGAAATTAGCAATGGGCTTTTGACTCACTTTGAACTGTAGGACCAATATTATGGCTGGCAGGTATCCCCATAATAGGGACATGTTAGTGCCGCAGCCCCACCCACAGACAGCCATACTGTACCTGTCCTTTTCCTCCCAGTGGGTATGAGGGGCATCTCCCCTGAACATCCCTGAAGATAAGCTCTTGTTACTGGTCTGGCCTTAAGCTCCCAGTTGGGGGGATGCTGAGGTCTCCCACAGATTGAACTATGGCCTAGTTTAACGTGGAAATCCTGGAGTCAACACTGAACAACAAAGCCACCTGAAAGGGGCAAAGGGAAAGACTGGGACAGATAATCTAGGTTCAATTCCTGTTCCTGTCCTTGCTAGTCTGCATTTTTGGAGAAATTACCCAACTCTTTGCAGTATTTGTTTGCTACTCTGTAAAATTACAATTGAATAATAAAAACATAAATGGTATTGTGAAGCTGATAGAATGCCAAAAGATCTAGCATAGTAGGTTCTCAGTAATTTTTCTTTCCTTCCTTCTTCCTCCCTTCCTTCTTTCCTTCCTACATACCTGTCACTATATCCAAGGCTCTCCTCCTATCTGCTGGGTGGTAGGACCCAGAAGCTTTAAAGAAAGCACTTTTCTGTCATTTAAAGCTTGCACTCCTCAACCTCCTCATTTGGCTCCATGTCCACGTTTGCAGTTTACCTTTCCTACATCTAACCGAGGAAGCGAAAACTGGTAACCCTCCTTCTCAGTCTGTTTCTATGGAGCCCTAGGGTCATTGTGAGCAGGCCTGGGGAGGATTTTTTCACTAATGCTGAACTAAATGATGCATTAAATTGGGTGAGGGCTGCCTTCAGGTGAAGATGAAAAGTACCCTGGCTGCCCTAGGAGAGAATGCTTCCCCCAGGATGTTTTTAGCTGCACTTTTCCATTCCACTTTAAATAGCACAGGTGATAAGGACTTTATGTGCATAACCCTCTGAACCAGCCCAGCAGCCCAGTGTCACCTTCTGCTACACAGAAAGAGAGAAGGGAAGGTTGTGCAAGAAGAGATGCTTTAGCTTTCCTTTCAATTTTTTTTCTTCCTCACTCCCCTATTGGAAGGAAAGAAAATACAAGCACAAAGAAGGTACCACTTATTTTACCAAAACTTCAAAAGACACCAAATCCAGGTAAGTTTCTGGAGTATTCCAGTTATCTTTGATTATAGTTCCAATTAGGATAAGTTTTGCTAAAATGAGTTAGGTATTTCTCTGTGCCTGCCGTGGTCATATAATGGAGACAATCAGTCATTTACTGTACACATCAGTGCAGGACCCAGGGAAAGCTTTTAGAAGATGTGGGACTCCATCTTTTCAAAGGGTCAAAGGGCAGATAATTTCACAATAAAGGGCAGAGAGACTTGGACCTCAAGGTTATGGGAGAAAACCTGCTATCTGATCAGAGTGCAAATTGCTCTAAGGATTGGTTGTCAATCACAGAAGAATAAGTAGACCATTATATTTTACTGTCTGCTGCTTGCATAGATTAATTAAAGCAGTTTGTGTACTTTTTTATCACTTTCTTTGTACTTCATGCTGTTAAAAAAATGAATATGGCATATATCCAGTTTTGCCTTCAGAGCTTCAAATACAAAGAATATTGACAGAATATTTTTAATAATTTTTAAGAAAATCTTCCCTGGCTATATAAGAGAAAAAGCTGGTTTTTTCTTTTTTTTTTTTGAACCATACAAATAGAAATTACAGGAATTAGCCCTAAAAATATGGATACTCCCTACTTAAAGCTTACATATTTTTACAAGTAAATGGTAGAGCAGGGCTTTAATGCAGGTCTGTCCAAACTCATACCTCACAGAAAATTGTGAAAATTAAATATAACGAACTCTAAAAACTAACTAGAGCAGTGCCTGGCATGCAATAAGCACTCAATAAAGAACATGCAAACACACATTTTATTTCTGCATTTGTCCACAGGGCCCTACTCACTGTATACTCTGAACTCCATAGACATCAAATACAGCTACTTAAGTGACACAGTAGCCCAGCAGCTGGTTAAACATCAGCAAGTAGAAATGACAGAATGGACAAAGAGGCTCTAGAGAAAGGAAGGAATAGTTTTTAAGGTGTGCTACCTGGAGAAGAAGAAGGCTCTATGAGGTAGCCTAGATGAGGATGGGGGAAAAGTTCTTTTAAAAAGACAACAGGTAAGGGAAATGCTACTGGCTTAGTGGCAAGTAGGAAGATTATAGGATGCCGTGTGCGACTGAGTTCTGCCAGCCACTAGACCTTAATAACAGCCTGTCTCTGAGTCTCTTTTTCTGAAGATGGAGGTCATAGGTGAAAAGAGGATATGCCGAAACCCTGAGTAGATGTACGACAGAAGTAGAAACAAGGTCTCCTCTTTGTTTGCCCTGGGACGTAGCCATATTTCCCTACGACCGTATGCCCTGTCTGGCTTGCAGACTACTGTACAGTTTTTGCATTTTTTTCTTCAGAAATGACTCACAAATGCTATATTATTTTACCTTACACAAATTGCTTTCCATAAACCAAAACAGGGGGGGTGCTTGGAGCAATATTATAAACATGGCACATCTGTTTTTAATAAATGAAGAAGTATTATAAAAACTTCACTTTGGGGAAATATCCAGAATTTTATCCTGAAGAAAAATTGTATCCATCTGGTCCCATGAGAGCTGGTTTTTACATTAAGGAATATTTGTTGGTTGGGTGATTGGAGAGTGGGAGTAGGGAAAAGGGGGAAGTTGTTAGATCCAACACTTATCGTTAAGTGGAGTTAGTTTCTAAAAATGTAGCATCCAGAAACTGGTGAGTAATCCTTCTTCGTAGTGCAATATTATGTCACCAGATCTGCTGAGCTAATGCACAATAAAATTAATCCTCCATTTCTGCAAATGCTGGTGATATGGCAATCACAGATGTGCTGAAATAGAAGTGTTCATGCCAGGCAGAGTTCACGAGCCACAGATCTAGCCAATTGTCAAATTTCCGGCCCACACTTCACTCCAAGCCCACACTATCTGAAGGGAGGAGGAAGTCGCTGTAGATTCACTTATCAGTTTTCCAACCTCATCTCATCTCTTTCTCCAGAGTTGTTATTGCACATTTTTGCCATTATTTTAAAATTTCCAGCCAACTTGGCAGCATACTATTTATGAAGACAGCATGCGGTGGGGTTTGGGCAGGAGAAGTGAAAGTAGGTAAGGGCAAAGAACTAACATTCATGGGCATGGGCATTAAATAGGGCCGTCTAGATTTAAACTTCCCAAAAACCTTGTGGAGCTGGTGTTACGCTTCCAATTTTAGACTGGGGGAAACTGCCCGGTTAAGCATACCAAAATCAGCACAACCCCAAGCTCTTTCCATTATACCATGCTGACCCAGTCAGTATGTCTGTGCTTACATTCTTCTTCTTAATGATCCCTATTGATTTCCAAAAAGGAAGCACTAGGTGAAAGGAATTTAGGGTCAATCTAGTTTAATAACCCAGCCCAATGAATGGCAAAGTAAAGCAAAAGGCACCCTTAACTCACTGGTCCAGTCCATTATGGGTGTTCATGACTATTCTGCGATATCAATGGGGATCTTCTTTCCAGAATCTGGCCACATGCTCATGGAATCAACACCAAGCCCCTCAGAACTCCAGGAAAGAGATTCTGATTAAGCTTGGGTCACAAGCCCACTCCCTGGCTAGAGAACGACAGAATCTCTTGACCAATATAAGACAACATGCCAAGGAGAATTGGGTTGCTGTTACCAAAAACTCAAAATAAAAGATAGCCACTAGAATGGTACTTCTAGAACCCTGCAGTTACCCCGTCTGTTGTTTGAAATTTGTATTACCTCTCCCTCTCCAACAAGAAAATGGGAAACTCAACTCCATGCGGGCAGAGCCATTGTCTGTTTTGTTCCTCTCTCGAAACCAAACATTAGCACAAAGCCCGACACATGTAGGGCACGTGGTAGACACAAGTCTGTTATATAAACGGACCAGGCAAGATCTACATGTTGCCTGAAAGTCTCATCATGAGAAACTAAATGATTTGAGTTTGGTGTTTACTTCAAACCAAGTGACTTGGAGAGCTCCTGTGAAACTTGTTCTTTTTTCAGATGAATCTCAAAATTTATCGTGACTCTCAGCAGGCCCAGCAACAGTGAGGAAGAAGCTGCCCAGCAGTAGCTTTAGCCCTCCCACAGAATAGACACTCACCAAGTCTGAGTGCTTGGATGGCCAAAATCACCCCAGTCAGGTGAGCTTTAGCAGTTCTCATTTCACTGAAAATCATTCAACATCCTTTATTTTTAAATAAGAAGCTTAGCTACCATATACAATGCGATATCTCTGTTTCATGTATTTATGACCATTTCAGCTTGTGTCTTAATGTCATAGAAGAAAACCTCTTTTAATTGGGAGGTTGATACACTTTTTAAACTGAAAATCAGAAAGCAAGGATTTCCCCCACCTCATTTTTATCAACCCACTACCTCCTGAAAATGTCATTTTTATGTTTCTTCTTACTGACTTTCTCTGAAGCTTTTGGAATTAAGGAAGAATATCTTATTTCCTGTTATATCCGTAGCACCTAGTACAGTGCCTGGCACACAGCTGATGCTCAATAAACAGTTGTACTTAATGAATAAGTATATCAGTGTGCTTTTTCTTTAAATCAGTGTCCAATCTATACAACCAATTGTTAAATGCCAACTCTATGCCAGTCAGGGCACTGTTAGAAACCTAGAGGGATTGTGGTTTTGGTACCCTGCAGTTACCCCGTCTGTTGTTTGAAATTTGTATTACCTCTCCCTCTCCAACAAGAAAATGGGAAACTCAACTCCATGCGGGCAGAGCCATTGTCTGTTTTGTTCCTCTCTCGAAACCAAACATTAGCACAAAGCCCGACACATGTAGGGCATGTGCGACTGAGTTCTGCCAGCCACTAGACCTTAATAACAGCCTGTCTCTGAGTCTCTTTTTCTGAAGATGGAGGTCATAGGTGAAAAGAGGATATGCCGAAACCCTGAGTAGATGTACGACAGAAGTAGAAACAAGGTCTCCTCTTTGTTTGCCCTGGGACGTAGCCATATTTCCCTACGACCGTATGCCCTGTCTGGCTTGCAGACTACTGTACAGTTTTTGCATTTTTTTCTTCAGAAATGACTCACAAATGCTATATTATTTTACCTTACACAAATTGCTTTCCATAAACCAAAACAGGGGGGGTGCTTGGAGCAATATTATAAACATGGCACATCTGTTTTTAATAAATGAAGAAGTATTATAAAAACTTCACTTTGGGGAAATATCCAGAATTTTATCCTGAAGAAAAATTGTATCCATCTGGTCCCATGAGAGCTGGTTTTTACATTAAGGAATATTTGTTGGTTGGGTGATTGGAGAGTGGGAGTAGGGAAAAGGGGGAAGTTGTTAGATCCAACACTTATCGTTAAGTGGAGTTAGTTTCTAAAAATGTAGCATCCAGAAACTGGTGAGTAATCCTTCTTCGTAGTGCAATATTATGTCACCAGATCTGCTGAGCTAATGCACAATAAAATTAATCCTCCATTTCTGCAAATGCTGGTGATATGGCAATCACAGATGTGCTGAAATAGAAGTGTTCATGCCAGGCAGAGTTCACGAGCCACAGATCTAGCCAATTGTCAAATTTCCGGCCCACACTTCACTCCAAGCCCACACTATCTGAAGGGAGGAGGAAGTCGCTGTAGATTCACTTATCAGTTTTCCAACCTCATCTCATCTCTTTCTCCAGAGTTGTTATTGCACATTTTTGCCATTATTTTAAAATTTCCAGCCAACTTGGCAGCATACTATTTATGAAGACAGCATGCGGTGGGGTTTGGGCAGGAGAAGTGAAAGTAGGTAAGGGCAAAGAACTAACATTCATGGGCATGGGCATTAAATAGGGCCGTCTAGATTTAAACTTCCCAAAAACCTTGTGGAGCTGGTGTTACGCTTCCAATTTTAGACTGGGGGAAACTGCCCGGTTAAGCATACCAAAATCAGCACAACCCCAAGCTCTTTCCATTATACCATGCTGACCCAGTCAGTATGTCTGTGCTTACATTCTTCTTCTTAATGATCCCTATTGATTTCCAAAAAGGAAGCACTAGGTGAAAGGAATTTAGGGTCAATCTAGTTTAATAACCCAGCCCAATGAATGGCAAAGTAAAGCAAAAGGCACCCTTAACTCACTGGTCCAGTCCATTATGGGTGTTCATGACTATTCTGCGATATCAATGGGGATCTTCTTTCCAGAATCTGGCCACATGCTCATGGAATCAACACCAAGCCCCTCAGAACTCCAGGAAAGAGATTCTGATTAAGCTTGGGTCACAAGCCCACTCCCTGGCTAGAGAACGACAGAATCTCTTGACCAATATAAGACAACATGCCAAGGAGAATTGGGTTGCTGTTACCAAAAACTCAAAATAAAAGATAGCCACTAGAATGGTACTTCTAGAACCCTGCAGTTACCCCGTCTGTTGTTTGAAATTTGTATTACCTCTCCCTCTCCAACAAGAAAATGGGAAACTCAACTCCATGCGGGCAGAGCCATTGTCTGTTTTGTTCCTCTCTCAAAACCAAACATTAGCACAAAGCCCGACACATGTAGGGCACGTGGTAGACACAAGTCTGTTATATAAACGGACCAGGCAAGATCTACATGTTGCCTGAAAGTCTCATCATGAGAAACTAAATGATTTGAGTTTGGTGTTTACTTCAAACCAAGTGACTTGGAGAGCTCCTGTGAAACTTGTTCTTTTTTCAGATGAATCTCAAAATTTATCGTGACTCTCAGCAGGCCCAGCAACAGTGAGGAAGAAGCTGCCCAGCAGTAGCTTTAGCCCTCCCGCAGAATAGACACTCACCAAGTCTGAGTGCTTGGATGGCCAAAATCACCCCAGTCAGGTGAGCTTTAGCAGTTCTCATTTCACTGAAAATCATTCAACATCCTTTATTTTTAAATAAGAAGCTTAGCTACCATATACAATGCGATATCTCTGTTTCATGTATTTATGACCATTTCAGCTTGTGTCTTAATGTCATAGAAGAAAACCTCTTTTAATTGGGAGGTTGATACACTTTTTAAACTGAAAATCAGAAAGCAAGGATTTCCCCCACCTCATTTTTATCAACCCACTACCTCCTGAAAATGTCATTTTTATGTTTCTTCTTACTGACTTTCTCTGAAGCTTTTGGAATTAAGGAAGAATATCTTATTTCCTGTTATATCCGTAGCACCTAGTACAGTGCCTGGCACACAGCTGATGCTCAATAAACAGTTGTACTTAATGAATAAGTATATCAGTGTGCTTTTTCTTTAAATCAGTGTCCAATCTATACAACCAATTGTTAAATGCCAACTCTATGCCAGTCAGGGCACTGTTAGAAACCTAGAGGGAATGTGGGTTTGATGCTTTTGTTAACCAAGAGAGTTTTTTGTGTTTTTTTCTCAGAGACTCGCTGTCAGTAGAATCTACAGTGAGAAAACACTAGTAAGGAAAAAAAAACCAGGTTGTCTAGTAAAGTCATTTAACTTGCTTCAATGGCCTCTTTGGGGCAGGACCACATGATGACTTTTATGGGGTCCAGGCATTTTGCCATTATCCCTTCTTCCAAAAAATAATTAAAAGTTATACTTTACAACTCTACTGGTATCAAGATGAATATAAACAAGGCTGAATTCATCATCATATATTCATTATCATTAGGTTCATTTTTCTTCTTTGTTTTCCGTGTAATTAAAACATTGAAAGTACCGTAGGCCCCGTAAACACTGCCTGCTGCACCTAACAGATAAGTCAGCGCTGCTTTGGGGGCCATTTGAACAGTACTATTCCCCAACCAGAGCAAGTTCTCCTCCTCCCTCCTTTTCTGATGGAATAAAGCTTCACCCCAAGGAGCTGATCTAGGCTTTCCAGTTAGAATCCTAACTCAGAAGACCTCTCCTTTTCTTGTCCAACATAAGAATACTATGCTGAGACCTAAAGGGGAAAAGCCCTGCCTGCATTAACCTTCTACGAGTTCCGAATCATGCTGACTCTTATCTTTTCTGTTGCTGAGCTGTGGGACTATTATGCCTCCCCAACACTGCAGAGCCCTCCTCTTGTTTATGTAAAGACTCCAATTAAGCCAGAAATAGAATTTCACACTGCAAACGTCGTTTAAAAAACGTTAAGACATTCAGGCCTGTGTTCCTGTTCATTATTCTCTGCTGAAACCTAATATTAGTAACAGCATGTACTGAAGACCTGGACCATGAATTAAAAATGAAGTACTTGTACTGGAAAATATGTGAGCACCTAGTTACTTTATTTGGCAGGCACCTGTAGGGACAGGAGTTTGCTCTGTCTTACACAGCACTTTCAGTGATAGTTTTGCAGAATAAAACTAGAAATCAGTTCTTTCCAAAGGATTACCTGCAGGGGAAAAGATAACCAAACATTAATCTACCACCTACACTCTTCCCTGCTCCGATGCCATAGACACAGGGTTCCTAAGAAAAGTTCTGATCCAAACCACTTCTTCCCTGAAACTTTGACTTTCCTAAATCACTTAGTCCTGTTGATATTTTAACAAGTGTAATGTCAATTATTTCTTCATCTAGTTTACTCCACCACGGGATTAAAACCACCTAAGGACAAAGAAAGACTTGTATCTCTATTCGATCTCTAGAAAATGTGGGAGAACAGTTATGGACAGAGTTCCTAGATTAAATCCAATGTAGATTGAAATTCTATCTCTATGGCTCGCCACATAACCGAAGCATGATCATGAGCAAATCATTTATCTTCTTTGATCCTCAGTTTCTCCTTCTGTAAAATGGAATAATTATCTTCTTGAATTAATGTGAGGATTAGGATAAATGTAGAGTGCTCAGTACAGCGTGGTATGCCGTGAGCACTACATAAATGGTAGCTGTTATCATTATCATTATTATCATATCTCATTACCTTCTTTGTATCCCTATCCTGCGGCATGATAATTAGTACATACTAATGTTTGCTGTGTAAGTCACGGAATAGAGTTCATGCAGTTATTTGATCCAAGAAGAAGGACAATTTGTTTTGTTTGCCTTGGTTTTTCTTTTTGTTGTTGTTGTTTGTTTGTTTGCCTTGGTTTTCTTTTTGTTGTTCTTGTTGTTTGTTTGTTTGTTTGCTTTTGTTTTTCTTTTTGTTGTTGCTGTTGTTGTTTGTTTGTTTGCCTTGGTTTTTAACAAGATTAATTTTCACCTGAGTTTTCTCCTTCTTTAGTGCATCATCCCTGCTTCCTGAAAAGATTTGTTAAATACCTGATAACAATTTATCAAGGATATTTTTTCATTTCTGATGGATTTTACTCCATTGAAACAAACTCCCAGCTAGAAACAATCATAGCCCCTCTTGTAGCAATCAAGAGAAATGTAAATCTGAACATGAAAATAGATTTGTGTACAGAGATGTCAAGCTTTTGGTTCTGTATATGTTACTACAACTTTAAGGATTATTTGGTTTATTTCTTGCAAGGCAATTCACTCACCTGTCCCCGAAGACCAGGTTTTTTGTTGCTTCCTGCACATGTTAAAAAAAAAAAAATTGCCTTTCTACATCTGCAGAAAACAAGTAGTTGTTGTCATCACTATACTTGC
Source organism: Mandrillus leucophaeus (assembly GCF_000951045.1). Lineage (NCBI taxonomy): Eukaryota > Metazoa > Chordata > Mammalia > Primates > Cercopithecidae > Mandrillus > Mandrillus leucophaeus. The sequence goes on along the minus strand of NW_012103087.1, from coordinate 1,918,596 downwards.
CCTGTGAAACCTTAGCAAGGGGATAGAGTTACACATTCCGCTCCTTTTAAGAGGAGCAGAGCATTTCAGCTCCATCGATGGGGAGTTGCAGCCAGTGGCTCTAATAACCTTGGTTTTTAAGTTTTGTGAATTTAGACATTAAATTATGTTTTAAAATATCACAAAATCCAAAAAAGTTTTCAAAACCAAAAAAAAAAAAAGATGAAATAAAAATAAGGGGTTAGAATGATCTCTGATGAAAACCAAAGGACTAGTTTCTGTTTTTGTTTTCTTTTAAGCTATTACATAACTGATTGTAGTATGCGGTACAGGAAATAATTTTGCCCATGCACCTGCACAGAAAAACCCAAATCAACGAGTTTGCTTCAGCCATCAATCTGTGGGACCAAAAGCTAAGCCTGAAAGCAAAGGTGAAATAAAATACGAAAATTGCACAGCAGCCGCAGAGGAGTCAGCTATCCAGAGGCCCTACTGAAACCCCATCTTTAGGGTAGAGTTTCAGACACATTTTGATGTTTTGGTCACCTGACCCAAGCTCTGGAGCCCAATTGGCCTCCAAATTTACAGGCTAAGTAATGATGTAACTAGAGTGTGTGGGAACCAGGAGGATGAGACAGATACAATTTTTCCCAGTCGTTTATTAGACTTGGCTACTAATTCTGCTTGTTCTTCAGTTTGACTCCTGGTTATCAGGAAATTCGAACTACTTAAAGAACATAATGAGTTTATCTATAACCAGGGCAGAATTTAGTCACAATCATGTAAAATTAAACCACAGTAACAGAAAATAGTAATTTGTGAAATTCAACTATTTATATTTGAATTTGATAGTAGATATATTTTAATGTATCTATATTTTGTTTTTCTTTACTCTTTTTTTTTACTAAACATTATTTACAATATCACTTATAATATCATTCTTATGTTGCCTGAGAAAGAAATCCATCAAAATAAATGTGTTGGTTTATCCATGATTTTTCTAAACCTTTTCTTAATCTTAGAGCATTTTTGTCTAAACAGAATAAATGTTTATACTCAAGTAATTTGTCACTATGGTAACTTTTGACCTTTAAAATGCTGACACTGTATCAGAGACGACCAAGAGAAGAAATTATCCTTGTTCGACAAGAATAAGCAGAACCAGTTTGGCAAACTTCAGGATGCCTAGGGATGAAAAGCGTTTGTTGTTCTAGCAATGCTACTTCACGTCAGGGAAATGAGAGCATATCCTGGTTTCATGACAAAAACAGGAGCTCTAACACTGACAGCAAAACTTACAGATTGAAGACTTTTTTTCTCTAAATTTCCTATAACACTACCCTCCCCACCCCCAAGAAATCATGTAATTTCTAATACTCACACAATATTATCTTTCTAATGTGTAGGCATGAGTTTTAATAACTTTTCTGACTCGTAATCCTAAATCTCTTGAAGATAGTCTTACAGTTGTACCTCGCAAGACTTTATCCACAGTTTCATAACAGAAAATGTAATACATCTCCAAATGGAATGGTATGACTATTTATAATGAACTCCCTGCCTATTTTTTAAATTAAAGGATGTTATATTTTGATGTCATTCATACTCATACAAAGTATTTCCCATTCTCAAAATATTTAATCTAGGTAGCAAATATCTTTAGGAAAGAAATCTCTAAAAATCCTTCTTTATCACTCTCCTTGTTTGAGTGTGTATCATGCCAAACACACACACAGTAGATATGGTGTCTGACATCTTCTGAAACCTGTTGGGGACTATATCAAACATTAATGGGGATTAGTGTTAGAACTGGTGAAAACATAGCAAACAATCTGCTGAAAGTGCATACTCACATTTCCATATGTTATGCAGGAAGCGGAGTCATTTAAGAAGTGAGGTACTCAGGGAGATGGTGTTCAGGTAGTGAGTATTTGACTGGTGAAAAGTAAACACACCCTGGATGTATTTACTCCATAGTACCAGCATATTCATATCTACCCGACTCCAGTCCTTAAGCTTCTCCTCAAGAGACAAGTCAAGTTTGAGATATGCAATTTCACTACACAAAGCTTCTAAAACATAGATAAAAATGATTTAGTACTTCCAGGTGCACTGTAATTCTTGGCAGAAAAAGTTAATTCCAGGTGTGTAATCTCCTAAAGAAATCTGTTGTCAAAGCTGGATAAAACCATCATATCAGAAAAATAAAAGTTCACCTATGAACAAAGTATAAGGTATGGCTAGGAAAACTCTCTGCTCCATGTAGAAATTACAGCATAAAAGTGAAACTCCCTTTTACTTATGTAAACATTGCTGGGCTTTGGGCATCATTTCAAAAGAGGTAGAGCTGAACATGCATGAGCATATAGAAATATGACATACTCTCGGTGGGAGGTTTGGGGTGGGGTTCTAGTGCCAAGCCAGACTCTAATACACAGACAAAGGAAGAAAGAAGCTGCGTTTTATAGCTTACAGATTTTTTTTCTTTATTTTTTCAGGCCTCTGAACCAACCAAATAACTCAATCAACAACAACAAAACCGAGACGGGCCACAAAGTGGAAAATGTTATAACAGCTTAAGTAACAGGGAGGCGGCGGGGGGGCCGTGGCAGGGATAGGAATGCTGGTGGAGGGTGCGGGGAGGAGAGACCCTGTATTATGGAATATTTACGCTTTGCGATTCAATGCACATTTATTAATTGGTTTCTTTTTAAGAGACACTTATTTATGACAGGTTTATGAACACTATAGCATGTACAGAACTGAAGTTCTCCCATGGCTTAGTTTTATTTCCATATGTTTAGACAAAATGAACATCACATTTAATAGGAGTACTAGCAGCTCTTGAAGTGTTTGCCAGTGCTACATCCCTTGGGAGTTGTTACCACCAGATTAATATCCTGTGGGTCACTTAATTTTAAAAACCACATTATAGAGGCATTGTGTGATTAGATGTACTGCTTTTACAAGCCAGTTGGGGTGCGTCCTTTGCGTCTGGTTCAGAAAGGCTGGTGAGGGTAACTTATATAGACCTCCAACCTGGAGTGTCTGAGCAGCCAATGATTGTACAGACACATGGATGAGCAGAGAAAAATGTGTCCTCTGTCTACCATCAGAAACTGCCTCGAAGACAGGATCTAAAAGAAACAACTTGCTTAGTCAGAAACCGGCCTGAACAGCTGGGAGAAATTGGCCACTTCAGAGACTGAGGGGTGGTGCTATCATACCCTGAATCAGGCCTGTTTGTCACAAAATGCTCATAGTAAATAAACAGCCATGCTATTTCCACACTCTGCTATCAAAACCAAGTTCTACCAATCAGAGAGTATTTTACTTGAGAATTCAAAATATGCTTTTTATTTTCTCTGTTAAACATTCTCAGGTCTAGGTATTGGGAAGACCACCCAAAAACAACAGGAAGCATGCTTTTGGAGTGAACAAGAGGAATTTGCCACGGGCTTCAAGGACACTTGGAATGGGATGCCCAGTATTTCCTGCGGGAGTTTCAAATGGCATCAGGCGCAGTGGCTCCAGGCAACCTGGAAGCATTCATCGTCATATATGGTCTACTTTTGATTCTATGAGGAGATGATTCACTTAGGCTTCCTCCAGGCCAGGCCCAAAGAGGTGGCAGGCTATGAGGAGAAGAAAGCCTAAAAGGCATCCAGGTGGGACATTGTGAACTAGAGAGCCCATGTGTGAGTTAGATTGCAAGTATCTCTGGTCACATTCACAAGCCAATAAAAACAATGCTGTCCTCCACGAGAACAAATCTAATTAGAACAAATCCCAATCCTTTACAGATATTGTAGACTGAAATGCTTGTTTTAAAGATAAAGACATTTGGCCAGGAGTGGTGGCTCATGCCTGTAATCCTAGCACTTTGGGAGGCTGAGGCGGGCAGATTACCTGAGGCCAGGAGTTCGAGACCAGCCTGACCAACATGAAGGAACCCTGTCTCTACTAAAAGTACAAAAATTAGCCGGGCATGGTGGCATGCACCTGTAACCCCGGCTACTCAAGAGGCTGACGCAGGAGAATAGCTTGAACCCAGGAGGCAGAGGTTGCAGTGAGCTGAGATCTCGCCATTGCACTCCAGCCTGGGTGACAGAATGAGACTCCGTCTCAAAAAAATAAATAAATAAAATAAATACAAAAATTAGCCGGGCATGTTGGTATGCATCTGTAGTTCCAGCTACTCCAGAAGTTGAGGCATGAGAATCGCTTGAACCCAGGAGGCGGAGGTTGGAGTGAGCTGAGATTATGCCATTGCACTCCAGCCTGGGCTACAGAGCAAGACTCCATCTCAAAAATAAATACATAAAAATAAAGACATTTGTTCAGCCCTTCAAACTGTCAAATGAGTATGTTCTTGGAAAGGTTCCTTGTCATCAAATATAAATTGCAATGATCAAAGGCAAACTACATATCAATAGTAACAAAAAAGAGTTTACCAGGAATCTACATTGTAGGAGATGAACTCGACGCAGAAATGGTGCACCTCTGGGTTTGCCAAAGCAGAAAAATTCTTGACAGCCTTCCCAAAAGTACAACCAAGTTCTTGTGCCCCAGAGTGGGGTGAGATCTTAGAGAAGAAAGGCATCTGAGGGATTATTTTTGAAGTCTTGTTCACAGGTTTAAGCAGTTACAATCACAAGTCCTTCTGCTTAACCACGACCATCTAGGTTTGCCCATTACTTTATTTTTTAATCTGACACAAAAGGAAAGATGCAGAGGTGAAAAAGGGAAAGGTGAATCATACTCTCTGTATCCTGTTCTACCACTTGCCACATTTCTAAAACACCACGATTCCCAGGCACAAGAGGCTGTGTGAATATTTTGTTCTGTTTTTTATTTTTTTACTCAGTACTAATAATACACAAGAGCTGAATAGTTACTGAAATTATTTCCAGTTTCTTGCATTTAATAATCGATGGAGACCCAATTCGAACTGACCTAGACCCTTAGATAACTATCCCAAACAGAGCCATCCCTGAGTAGGTCACAGAGCTTCTCTGTGTCTCTTTATTTGCAAAATCATATTGTATCACCTGTCAAATTCACAGATTGTTAAGAATTAAGTAAGTTTATGACTATGGAACACCTTTAAAACTCTGAAGCACTAAAACGAATTCAGTGGACAGTGGCAATTATGAAGAGGATGATGATGGAAATGAGAGATACTACAAATGAAAATTCTGTATATTTATGAAATTATGGCTTAGTATTTGTCATTTGAGAATTTCAATGGTTTTGAACATGAGGACTGGGATCATAAAAATTCATGAGCATATTGGTGAGCCTCAAATAAAATCTGTTTTAAATACACAATGTACACTTTCCAAAAGAAAATTTGTGATATGCATATTTATATATTTACTAGCACTATCAAAAGGTACCAAAGACATTAACACTAAGTTCTAAGCATTTTGCAGACTTCTGGAAGCTATTCTTCCCTGCTTGGCCTACATAAGTCACCTCCTTTGAATGATACTTGGGAAGGCCTAGTCACGATCATCTTTAGACATTTGATCTGGCTGAGATAATGTCCTGCCCTATGAAGGTGCTGTGATTTCCGCCAAAGGGTAAAATAAACATTTTTCTCAGTATTATTGTCCAAGAGCTTTTACTTTTGACACTCTGGGTCTGCCTCAAGTGGCGGCTACGTGATGGAGGACGAAAAAGAGAAGGAGTGCGTAAAACCTGAAGCAAGAACCAGAAGTTTTCCCTAAAAGAAGCTAAGCTTTTTTAGGATGAAGATAAAGATTTAATTTTGCAATATTAATTTCTACTGCCAGTATAAAACTTTATCTTTCTAGGTATCTGTACATGTCTCTGTCCAAAGTACCCTCCTGCTACTAAGGCAAAGGAAAAGCATATTGATTTTTCTGCAAACTCCCATACCTTTCTTTCAAGTTGACTGCTTGGAAATCTATTCAAATTAGAGACTACATCCTGTTTAGGCAGTTGAAGTTGACAGCAGAGCTTTAATTAATAAGGCATGCAAGGACAAAGACACCAGGCCCAAATCAGATGCAGGCGACATCTTCTTGTGGCTGCTCTAAGAAGCACGGCAATCATTTATACTCTACCTTGGTGCTCAGATGAAAGAAAGAACGCTAGAGCATGAAGAGCAAGGCTATCTACTAAGATATGAGAATTACAGCATTCTGGATGAACAGAGTTATATTATCACTGCTTTCAGATAAGTAAACCAAGAATCAGAGTGCATGGATTACTCTGCAAATGGAGGTAGAAAGCCTGTGCCCTATTTTCTTGTCCATCTTCAATATCCTGTGCTGGGATTTCAAGAACACTTGAAATCCTCTTGCTTTCCTTCTTTTGCCCATTATATTCCTTATCTACGGTGGGCATTTTCAGTGCTGCCAACAGTGCCTATGAATCTATGTTCTAAATGTCAGGACCTGCCAAGGTTTGTTAATTATCCTAACTCCCCCTGCTGGCGGATTTAACTACAACCCCAATTCAAAACTCAATGGAACACAGTAACTGTTTAAAACGTTTTTCAGCCTAATTCACATCATAAAAGAGTAGGTCCAAAAAGGAAGAAAACTGGAAGGTGAATTTTAGTTGAGAACATAACTCACTATAATATAAATAAACTGGAGGTTTAATAGTATTTTTTAAACCAGCCTCTGGGATAAGATTTGTGAAATATGAAGTAGATAAACGTCGGTATAATTTTTCCCCATTCTCTTTTTGTTCCCACACTCCTTTTCATTTTTGTGGCTTGTGATATTTCCCTTTGTCTCTAAGCTCTAGACTTCTACTTAATAAGTACCAATAAAGATTGTATGTTATCCTTAAACAGTGGTAGCATTCCCCACCTGCTAATTGCTTTATTTGTACTTACTGTTTCCGCCCTCTCATCAACAGGGGCTTTAGTATAAAGGGCAATGAAGTAGAACGTGATGAGGCGAACAGGAGCCAGCCGAGTGAATGCTTCTATAATTACACAGTAGCCTGGAGTAGCTCTTCTCAAATCAAATTATGAGCCTGGATTACCTAAAACTCTCAGGACACAGCCCGGGTTTTCATTTGTCTGTAGGTTACTGTCGACAAGCAGCCTTCTTTCCCCTTGCCATTATTCTTCACAGAGATTATCAAAGCTCCCATTCCACTGCAATATTCCCAAAGCAATGAGATGCCATGGAGAAGGCCATTTTCTTAAATGGCTTGCCTGACCCCATGTGCTTTACCACTTACTTTTTTTTTAATTTTAAAAAAAAACTTTTTTTCATGTTTATAACCACCTCTGTCATTTGCATATCAAAGTTGATTTCCAGCTGAGCTTATTCATGATTCTTTGGCAAATATTTATGCTTTGTCAATGTCCCAACCACCCATAAGGCAACAGGAACAAGAGTCAATAGGCCTCAGCAATGTTTGGATCCTTGTTTGAACACCTGACTATACCCTCAGAACTGTACACTCCACTGGAAACAGCATAGTAATAGGACGACCAGACTCGAGGTCAGGCCATCTGGAATAGGGGCACAGATCTGATGCTGGCTAGCTGTGTGGCCCTGTAACACCCGTTCACTTCTCATTTTCTCCATCTGAAAGCCAGGGCAATTGAACTAGATAATCTCAAAGGTCCCTTCTAGTTCTGTGGTTTGATAGACTCAGCACAGTGCTGCACAGATCATGTGCACCGGAGACTTAGTACATATTTAATTGCAGCAGCTAAGCAAAGCAAAATAGCAATCTATTTCTCAAGTGGTTTAAATGTTTATTAAATCAAGATTTGGTCAAAAAGTGAACAAAACATGTTGAGATTTGGTTGGTTAGTGCCTCCTAGAGAGAGAATCCAGGCTCAAGTTTTAGCTGTGTGCAGTGTTGGGGTCGGTCTACTAAAGCTTCTAAGAGAGAAGGACTAGATGATCCCTACAGCTGTTTCCAACGTTAAAATTACAGCTCAAAAAGATAAAATTCAGGTCACCAATTCCTGTGTGTAATAGTGTGTAATAGTCAGTGTGTAATAGTCAGTGTGTAATAGTGTGTAATAGTCAGGGTGTAATAGTCAGTGTGTAATAGTGTGTAATAGTCAGTGTGTAATAGTCAGTGTGTAATAGTGCACTCTATCTTCTTGAGGAAAAAATGGATATTTTTATGAATAATTGTTTTAAAAATTCCCCATTCTGTAACACTCTATAATAAAGATTTTTCATTTGGTTTAAAATAAGTATTTAAAATGGGCATAGTGATCGGGAAGACAGGTAAAATCATAACCATTACAAAGTTAAGAGAATGTTTCAGATATGGTCATAGTGATGCAGTCTGAGGTCACAAGCCAATTTGTTAAGGTGACGCTTAGCTATCACCAGAAAGGTAATGAGCATTTTGTTTTCACGGGTAGTATCTTAATGTAGAACGTTATACCAAACAGAACTTACATTACTAGTTGCATTTCTGTTTAAAAAAAAAAAAAAAAAAAAAAAAAAACCATGTTTCCCATACTTAAAAAAAAAAAAAAAAAAAACTACTCATTAGCAAAAATGTTACAAAATGTTACAGTTTTAAATTGTTTCCACTTGAGAACTAAAGGACTTTGTTAATGATGAAAATTTAATTTAGGTTTACGTATTAGTGTTCCTAATTGAAAAATTATAAGCATAAGTGCTAGCACTTTCTAAGTACTTCTGTATTTACTTAAAATAAAAGCTATATCCACAGGACTAACCCACCCAACAAGTATGATATCAATAACACCACAGTCCTTTTTTTTTTCTTTTTTTAAGGAGCCAGAGTCTTGCTCTGTTGCCCAGGCTGACAGCAGTGGTGCAATCTCTGCTCACTGCAATCTCCACCTCCCGGGTTCAAGCTATTCTCATGCTTCAACCTCCCCAGTAGCTGGAATTACAGGTGTGTGCCACCACTCCTGGCTTTTTTTGTTTTTGTTTTTGTTTTTGTATTTTTAGTAGAAATGGGGTTTCGCCATGTTGGCCAGGCTGGTCTCAAACTCCTGACCTCAAATGATCCACCTGCCTCAACCTCCCAAAGTTCTGGGATTACAGGTATGAGCCACCACACTCAGCCTAGAACCACTCTTAACACTTGAAATGGCAATGGCTCCAACACGCATGTGGTACTTGTTGTGAAAAATTATCATCCTTTGTGAGGATAATGGTGAGGATAAAACTGAGATGGATGGGCAAGTGAACATCATTTGGGAATGCATTAGATAAGTAGATAGAAAAGAATTCTTAACTTCCAAGTGCACACCTTACACAGAGATAACAGGAATTTAAATTCTGGTCGTTCAAGTCAAATGTGAAATCCTTCTTCCAAAATTTTCCTGAAACATTTGCAAAACTTTTAAACCTACTTTGCAAACTTGAAAATTTACAAAAACAATGAGATTAGTTCATTTGGGTTTGATTTTAACCAATGTTTTTCTCCCTTACTTATGGTTGAAGCAGGCAGAGAAAATAAATTTTACCAATAATTAACTATATAATAGTTGTTGCTTTCCAATTACAATATCCTTTCCTTTTATCTTATTTACTTCCCATTAACAATACTATATCTGACTTGGTCTCATAAACCGCTATGCATACACACAGAGAGAGACACAAATTTTGTATGTATGTGTGTATATGTACTTAAAATATGTATTTTATGCATATAAAATTATATGTAACATGTACTTATACTGCACACACATGCACACAGACAGCATGCAAAAGGAAGTATTGCTTGGTTTTCAGGTTACTCTGTTTTTTAAGAACAATGCATTGGTTTTTTATACCTCCATTTCTAACCAGCAACTTACTCTCAAAACTTTCTCCTATGTACGCTTGTAAAACATTCTTGTATGACATAATGGTTATGCATCCAGTATCTGAAGCCAGACTATTTGGGTTACAATCCTGGTTTACTTTCCTTTATCTGGATAACCTTAGGAAGTGGCTTGACTTCACTGTGCCTGAGTTTCCTCATCTATAAAATGGAGATCATATGGCATTTGCTTTGTAGGAATTTTGTGAGGATTAAATAAGTTCATATGCATAAAGTTTAGAATAGTACCTACCACATAAGAAGCAGTGAACAATTAGATACTACTATTATCGTTGCCATTGGCTTAGTTAATGCTATGTGTCTACAACTAAACGACTTTCTTTGTTAAAGATTTTCCAAGTACATCAATCTTTCCCTTTACCTCCACCATTCTTCACTAACATAGAAGAGTTTCACTACTGTTATTTTCCACAAATACTTCTGCCAAACAAAGTTCTCAACATGGTTACAGAGAGGCACAGTCCAACAGAACTTTCTTTGATGGAGAAAATATTCTATATCTGCATTGTTCAATACTAGCCACCAACCACATGCAGTTAATGAGCACCTGAAGTTTGACTAAGGAATTGAACATTTTATTAAATTTAATTTTAATTTTAATTAAAAGGGCTATAATGGCTAATAATTATCATATTGAACAGCACAGTTATGGAGGATTTTGCAGTCACACCAAGACTTGAATACGTGGCTCTACCCCTTACTAACTCTGTGACATCTCATTTCTCAGAGCCTCAGTTTCTTAATATGTAAAATAGAATAATACCTCTCACCTAGAAAAAATGCAGTCATTATAAAGATACTAGTTTAGTGCAATTTCTATTAATTTTCCCATCTCCCTACCCTGTGTTAAATTGGTATTATTTGGGCAGAATGGCTCTTAGAATGGCCAGATACAGAGCAGAAAGAACCTTTTAGCTCTTTTTAGACTTCAAAATTAAAAGTACTACCCCCTCAAGTTTTCACTTGCTCCACTGTAACTTTCAGTCTTGAGTGGAAATGTGATGCTGCTTTTTGTTAGAGACCCCTGAAAATGTCTGAGCATCTCTCAAATGGCAAGAAACTAACAGAATCCTCAGGACACTCTCACACTGCTAGAGCTGCATGTGGGGTCCCCAGCAGCCGTGGTCATGGAGAGCTCATATATACAAGCTCCCCGAGATGGTGCACTGTGATCCAGCAGCCTCTTGTTGCTTGCTCGTCAAAAAGCAATCATTGGAGCCTTTGTTCCAATCACCTTGTGATCTGGCATCAATATCTTCATTATATGGAACCAATCTCAAATAGTTGGGGCTTCCAGGAGATTCTCTTTACATTGAAAACCCCTTGCAATTACGTTTTTTAAAGGTGGTAGAAGAAATATTCATGTATCGTGGAAAGAGAAGTGCAGTCTCTTCCAACGTCTTCAAGGATGTGGTCATAGGGGTCTGGGAGACACAACCTCAGGACAAATCTGAGCAGTAAATCACAATCCCAGGTCTACTGTGAAAAACTAGGAGTACAGATGGAGGCATTAGCACTCCTAAAATTGGAACTTAATTTCAGAAGGGCAGATTTCAGGGAGTCTAAGATACTTTATCAGCAGCCTCAGTCCTTTTCTGGAGTTATATCCTCTCTGGTGAGAAAACCTTTTACTTCTTTTTGATACTTTAAAAGTTTTAGCCAACTTGGATTCTTACCAGATTCTGAACATAAAGAGTTTCTGGATATCCACAACTATATCAGAATAATATATCATGATTGTACCAAAAATAGGAGGAACTATACATCCACACAACCATTATAACCTGTATGCCCAGTGAATTGGGGGTTGGGGGACAGCATGGGTGAGAAATATTGATTTCACCCAACTCTGAGATAATCTATCCCTAAAGGAAAAAAAAATGTCCAAATTATGTGAGACAGCATGGTGCTGTGGCACAGCAGTGGCTTGCTGTCATAAAGACCCACTCCTAATCACTCAGTGACTTTATTTGGGATTTGGGTCCAGTTACTTGACTTTTTAAGCCTCTGGGTCTGTAATATGTGGATAATACTACTTTATTTTGAGGATTATAAGGATTAATTAGGCAACGTTGGAGTGCTTAGCACAATAACTGCTATGGGTTGATAGTCAACAAAGATTTGATTTCTTCACTCTTTAGATATTTTGAAATGATAACTAGCCCAATCTGTCCAAATGTCCAAACATTTAGCCCAAAATGTCCAAACTTTACCTTTTATCCACATTTCAAAAATGGGTTAATTATGCATTAAGCTGGGATATCAATGTCAGCGAACTTTGATTAAGATTTGGAATTTAGTAGTCCTAAGCAGGTAATAAGGATTTTGTTTTTCCCTGATGCATAAATTAGAGGAGTAAAACATCCAAAATACAGGTTTGGGGCACTGTTTGCCTGGATTAATACAATTTCTTCACCAAACTCCAGCCTCTTATTGTTGTTACTGAAGAGATCATCTCACTATCGGTTTTACACCAACTCTATTCTCCTCTACAGCCTTCTTAAATGGACTACACATAAGGAACAGGACCCTTTTGAGCAGCTTTGGAGGCCTCTTCTGGGTCATGATTACATCCAAGGAAGGCCTCACTTCCTGTGTCTCCTTCTGTGTCCCTTGACAGGCTCCTCTCATGCTGACTTGACCAACATCTTATTCAAAACAACCTCCGAATTGCCTCAATTTTTAGATGGAATTAACCATACAGTGGGAAGGGTTGAAAAAACGATATTTCAGGCCCATTCCAACTCTGCACTTTTGTGATTTTAAAGTTATCCAAGTGTCTCAACCATTACTTATTCACTCTCCCATCATAGCTATTTTATTCTTTTCAACAAGTACCAAAGTGGAAACACACACCCTCCTTTCATTCCCATCCTACTGCCTCCGCAAAGCTTTATCCAGAATGGAAAGTAAACTTCTTTAGTTTCTTAACTTAAAACTGTAATTAATAAAAAAAAAAAAAAAAAAAAGTTCTTCCGATTTTTAGCTATTTAACTTGGAGAACACCCAAACCCAGTGCTGAGCACGTAATTACCACACCATAAATACCTGTTAATTGATTGACAATGTTAATATTATCATTCTTTTCATTTCACATACTTGTTCAGTGTTTTACCTGTTGTCTATTTATCCTCCGTGCCTACCTCCATTGTTGTCTTCTCTTAAACTACAAGCTGCAAAGCATAGAAGCCATGTTTCTTTGACTCAATGTGGATAATAGGCTATAGAGAGATGCTTAAACAGGCTTTTCAATTGATTGATTAATACAACGATTGATGGATGGATAGAGGAAAGGGTGAATGCATTATAGCATTCTCCATTTGCTATTCCAACAGGCTAAATTTACCAAAAGGGTCTCGCTTTGCCTCTGCCCCCTGAACAAAGCGCCAGAGGTAGGTGAGTGAGAGGGGTCAAGGAACAGCCATCCCTACTGCACACAATAGAGGAGGATGTCTTGCAGAGGATACGGCTTTTTCTTTGGCTAATTGCTGCAAGACATCTTTTGAAGCAAAGTGGTTATTTTCTATTATTTCTTGGTCAGTTTTCCCAGGGTAACTTAGAGTTTTTAAATTGAAAAAGAAAGAAAAAAATCCAGTGAACCCTACATTTTTTAACCCCACACTTCCGAACTTTGAGTCACGTTAAGTGCAACTGATTCCCCTCCCATTGACAACGTATTTATTCATTTCCTAGAGCAGTACACATTCCACCCACAGACTGTGTAGGTTTCATAGGTTTTTATATAGGCTTCATAAACCTATTTTAAAAAAGGAAAAAAAGATATAGGTAAAATATTCAATTCTTTAGGTTGCCAGATTTAATTTATAATGCAAGTTAATTGCAAGTTCAAATTAAGGACCTTGGGACTCAAAACGTTTTTTTGTTTGTTTGTTTGTTTTCTCTTTTGACCAAATTAAGGAGCAGGCAGGACTAGACACATAGGAGCAGAAGACAGATAGATCTCAGGGTTTTCATGAATTCTGGCTAGAAGTATAAAACCATGGATCTGCTCATATGTGTTACTTCCAATGCAACATGCAAATGAATGAGTTCCTTCTGGAGACACATCCCTGTGGACATTCCAAGGGCACTGACTAAAAGTCCATTACTCTCTCTGCCACTTAAGAAAATGCAAACTGGAAAACAGTCAAATGCATTTTTTAATTGTTCATTCATTCATTCATTCCACAAATCTATATAATCTACAATGTGCCAGGTATGGTGCTAGGTACTGCCGATCCACAGGTGAAAAGATATACAAACTCCCTGCTGTCATGAAGCTTACGGTCACATTGTTTGGCCCTTGGTTTGCTAAAAGTTAATTAATTTGACACAGCATACCTTGGTTATTCTGATCTCTTCTCTTTGGCTCCTTGGCACTGGTCTGTAGACTGTAGAAAGAAGAGAAAGAAGCAGGATGTAAGCTAATGGAGGGATATGACTCAATCCTCAACAAACTCTCAGTCCACTGGGTAGGGAGGAACTGGCCAGGATGGAGCCTGTGCCCTTCCCTTTAGCACTGGGGCCATCACAGTAATGTGGCTCTGTAGTCACTCTAGAAATCATCATTAACCATTCATGGTCAATGGAGACTCATGGCTCTTAGTAGAGGCTGCCATAATACGCTATTGTAGAAGAACATTTCACGACAAGTTATGGTCAGATTGTTAACTTTATAAAGTAATTTATAAAATATTATCTGCAGTATGATACAATTTCAGTTAAAAGAAAAAGCATCTCTATGCACAAAAAAAGATAGCTAGAATATATGACAACATGTTGGCAATGGATATAGTTCTGTTTAGGATTGTGGGTGCTGTGTGTGCATTTGTGAATACATGTGAACATGTATGCGTATGCTTTTCAAATGTTTTCTAAATTTCCTGCAAAGAAAATGTACTAAATTATTTAATTATAAGGAGAAAAATTGTATCCCTCTCCCCAGAAATCTACATCAAATATTAGTGCAACAGAAGGTGGGCTCCAATGAAAGAGGAGCCAGACGCCTATCTAGGCAGCCTCTTCCTCCTCTGTGGTTTAGGAGGTGATATTGCTTGACCTGTCCACACTTGGAAGTAAAACTCCGAAGTTTTTCTTGTCAAATTTTACTTGGACCTATTAGCCCAGAGCAAAGTAGTAACCACAACTTTTCAAGCCCTGCTATTAAGTGCAGTTATGGTGATATTTCATCACCTAAGAATAGTTGGTAATTTTTACAATATCACTTAATCTACCAAAATAAATTATACATGTATCAAAAACGTCATTAACAGAAACTTAACACAATGATATCAAACATATGACCTTTCAGCAAGTAAGATATGTATGTGTTTATATATATATATACACACACCCACACACATATATATATATCACCCTTTCCTCTATCCATCCATCAATCGTTGTATTAATCAATCAATTGAAAAACCCGTTTAAGCATCTCTCTACAGTCTATTATCC
The DNA here is from genome assembly GCF_000951045.1 of Mandrillus leucophaeus. Taxonomy (NCBI): domain Eukaryota; kingdom Metazoa; phylum Chordata; class Mammalia; order Primates; family Cercopithecidae; genus Mandrillus; species Mandrillus leucophaeus. Next base: position 1,903,335 of record NW_012103087.1, on the reverse strand, counting down.
ACATTGAGTCAAAGAAACATGGCTTCTATGCTTTGCAGCTTGTAGTTTAAGAGAAGACAACAATGGAGGTAGGCACGGAGGATAAATAGACAACAGGTAAAACACTGAACATGTATATATATATATATGTGTGTGTGTGTGTGTGAATATATATATAGTATTTCTAAATCAGCCAAGGTGTTATCCCAACCTGAGACATATATATTAAAAAGAAAGAGTGTGCTAAAACAAAAACAATGGTATAGCATACTTTCTTCCATTTTAGTTTGTTTCTTCCAAACCGAATCCCCACTCCCTTTGCTTGGAGGAAATACAAGGCCATTCTCCAGTGAGGGGAAAGTAAATGATTGTGCAAACTCAGACAGAATCAGCCTGTCACAAATTGGCAAATACAATTAATGGTTAGTTATCTACAATGACTTCAGTCCTGTCACTTTTCAATTTTCTGGTCAGCATTCCAAAAAGGAACCAACTCTAATTAGTAAAATAATTCTTCAGGTCTTTATAGAGCTGATTCTCTATAAAGCTCTGTGAAAAGCTTATTTTTGTTTCGTTGTTTTGTTTTAAAAATTATCATAATTCCCTTACTCCAGTATGAGAGATAAGAGCACTTACATACTTAACCTACCTTCTAACTAGAAAAAATATTTTCAACAATTACTATTATTTTTTTAAGCACGCCTCTAGGCGCACTGAGTTTCTGCTGCCATTAGGTAATCTGTGCTGAATGGTTAAAAAAAAAAAAAAAAAAAAAAAAAAAAGGCATGCAAACCCCACAGAAAAAAAGTTGTATTTGAAAGCTAATATGAGATTTGCTTCACCCATGTGAATCATCTCTGGATAATAAAAGAATCTGATTGAGAAGATGATATGTATAGCTAGCACATAGTCAAAATTACAGATGTACGTGTAAATGGTTAAAATTAATTACTGGCTCCATTTAGAAAAGAATCTCCTCTGGACAAAAGAGGGTTTGAGTACATCTCCCTGTTCTTCACTCCTCTACCTTTGAGCTTTTGGGGGGCCAGAAATGCTAACCTTAATTAATGGAAGACCCACTAGACCCCAGGCAAGGGTTTGGGTCCCAGGCCCAGGTCTCCTCCTGCGCCTCTCCCGGGAGTAACGAGCAAGCGGGCTTCATTACTGGCAGCTGAGGGGAAGGGTCACTGGGAATGGATTTGCAGGGCCCTCATTGAGCGATCACTCCATGCTGAGAGGAGCTGGCCGTACTCTGGGACACCTGGTCATTAACATTGCTAATTAGCAGCCATTAATCAGGACGCTCGGTTTTTTTTGTTGTTGTTGCATGTCACCGGCTCAGAGGAACCAAGTGAATAAGAAGATTGTTTCATTACCTCCACAAGAGGTAGAATGAAAGCAGTTCCCATCAGCTCAAGATGAGATGGATTAAGGGAAAGGTTAGACAACAGTTTGAGATGAGCTGGGGAGGGGGCGGACGGAGGGGGCCGGGAGACCTGAGCTGTCTGCCCAGGGAAAATCAGTCACCTATAATTAATGAAATCTTCTGCAACCTAATTCTAATCACCGTGTGAGCGGTTCTTCAACGACCAAATTTTTGTATTTTAAGAGCTTTATTTTTTTTCTGTTAGTACAGGGAATTATCTTTAAGTTATTTTAATTCTGTTTGATACTTACTAGGTTTTAAGTTTGGTATTTTCAGCCTTCTCATTCTAAATTCATCTTCTCCTTCCCAAAGATTATGAAGTCATTTAAAATTTTAAGTAGTTATAACTAAAACACTTTTAGAATATCTTCACTATTTTATGATTACTTTCCAACCAATGGTCAAAAAGTAATTTTTAAGTAATTTATTCTACAGTTTTTAGAATGGGAATAAGAAGAAGAAATGGTTTATTCTTACTACTAACTGCACCCAAAAGTCAAAAGGGAATAAAATGATTCTATCGATTTGTATATAATAATACTGAGAAGAATAACATGTCATTGAAAAGGGGTATGGAGTGTGTGTGTGTGTGTAAATAAGTTGAGTTCTTCTTGTTAATTCAAATGTAATGTGATAAGCATTCTTTAATGGAATGTTTTCTCTTCTGGAATGTAGTGTTGTGTGTATATACCAGATTATATTTATCTTCATTTCTGGAAAATGGAAATCCTGGTAACAGGTTGCATATCTCACAGTTGTTTTAGTTGTCGTTTTCCATCTAGAAAAAATGCTGTGAGAATACTTATTTAATTAGCAACTAGTTAGCTATGAATTCATTCTTTTATTAAAATGTTTTCACCCAAGAACTGCAAAACAGATCTTGACTTACATGGGAAGCTCTCTTTATTAAAGAAATACTGAGCATTTCATCCAGCTTTTTGCTATGTTTTGCTCTGAGTTCCGTGGTGGGTTACAAAATGTGGTTTGCAAGTGGCACTAAGTGACTAGAAAGCAGAAATTGCCTAAGTATTTCGTAGTGTTGTGACCTCATTTGGACATGTGTAATAAATATATATTTGCACATATAATATGTACCCCTGCATTTTCAAAGCAAAGTTATTCATTTAATGCGCCCTACATTTCAAACAAGAAAAGGCTAAACCTGTTTTTTATGTACTAATTTGCTCTGTTTATGAAGAACTATGAAGTTTCGGGGGGAAGGAGGCAAGTATGTAAAACTAATCTGTAGAGCATTTCAATTGGGTTGGAAATCCGTAATATGATTTCTAGGACTTCATGGGAAAGTTGAACGCTCAAGGGGAAATTACACAAAGAACAGCTGAGAAAAAGTTGCATTCTGGCACAGAATCATGCAAATGGGGCACATTCTTCAGTTTTCTCATGACGGATTGCCTCTGAAACCACTGAGCCAAGCTGCAGCAATGCTAATGAGGGAGATGCATCAATGAACAGTGTCATCCCAGGGGCTTCTAAAGGGGACAAGGGGGGAGTGGGGAGGACAAGAGGGACTTGGAGAAGGAGGAAGGAAGAAAGGAAGAAGAGAGGGACAGACAGAGAGAGAGAGAGAGAGAGAGAGAGAGGAAGGAGAGCAACTGAATTTTTAATACTTAGGCCTAGGTTATTAAAAAACAAAACCAACTTAGCAGGTAGGATGGAAGGTACAAAATGAAGAGTGCTATAATTCTATCCTTTTCAGATTTGAAGGATTTTAAGAAACAAAATAAGATGGGAGAGAAAACTTTTTAAACTATCTGCCCATTGAACAAAAAATGAAATTAAAGTTGGAAGCTAAAATGCTTCTGCCCAGAGAATAACTTGTGTGTGGTTTCTTTATAAGGACTCCAGACTACAGTGAAAAAGACTAGGCGATCATCTATGCCAGGAAAAAAAAAAAAAAAAGTAGCACTGTTTCAGTCTAAACTTCTTTGTGATTTCTCATTTAAATATTTTTTTAATCGTAAAAGCATATATTTGTAGCTCATTTACAGAAATGAAAGATAGTTTGCTTGTCATATCAATGATGTTTTGAAAGATTTTTTAATCTTTATGAGCATACACAAAAAGATTAGTTTTTTAAAGAATATTTCTTTTGAGATTAGCAAATGATTACTTGTGTAGAATTCTGTGAGCAGATACATCTTTCTTGAGTTGCCAAAACCATACATATCACTTGCTTCCATACCCACCTAGTAAATACCAAGTTGATAATTTGCTTTGCATTTTACTTCTATTCTGACTTCCAATGCAGTATGTTTCTGGTGGAAATTAAATCAATAGCTACTTACTGAGTGGTTATTACGTCTAAGGCACTTAAAGGTATTTTTATAAAGAAATTTGAAAAAACACATAACACTGAAGTTTCAGAGCTTTAAAGTGACATCGAGTTTCCAGACATTATGAGTTAACTCCCTTTATAATAACACCACGGTGAGCACAGCCAATTTGGTATTGATGTGAATTGCGTGGTTTACTTCCAAAATGTCCCAATGAAATGTACTCAGTGCTAGTTCAATCAAAAGTAAAGTTAAAATGCATTAGTTTTTCTCTTCAATATCTTGTTTTATGAGCATTTAGCTTTTTAAAAATGTGAACAGTCAACTGTGCCCCCTGTTTGCTAGCACTGCTAATTCAGGTCCTTTAGCTAGGTAAATAAACAACTTAAATTGAAAAAAAAAAAATAAATAACTGCGGCAAATTTAAATCCTTTAAGTAACAAAGAGTATATAAGGAATTCTGCTCTAACACATCAGTATAGGTTGGTGCTAGAATAAAATCCTTTTTGTTATTTTGCTCAATTTCAACCAACAGGAGCTACATGATTCAGAATTAAAGCTGAAAAAAAAACCCAATTTGCTCTATTGTGTATTATAGTTCATATGGTATAGTTTCCAAGACCACCCACAGTTCTGAGACTGCCTAATGGAAGATTGTATCAGCTGCTGTACCTAATGACAACTAGATGAGTTAAGAATGAAGTGTTAGCCTTCATAGTACTTGTGGGCATAAAACAGATTACTCATATCATTTTAAAGATAACCTTGAATGAATGCAAAATACATTCATTCGTGTGACACACTTCTAATCAAGTACATTACCTATTAAAATTAGCTCAAAAAATTTTCTAAGGTAAAAAATTAAAATATATTGTATTAAAGGATCTGTTAACATGTATTTAGACAATTTTAAATTATACATTAATGGAAAATGCAAGGCATGTTTCTGACATCTCACAAAGTTATTTAACAGCCTAATCATGAACAATGTTATTAATTGATAGTTCACTATTGTCTATCACACTTCTAAGAGATCCCAGAATGTCTCAAAAACAAAACAAAACAAAACAAAAAACAGAAAACTTGCCCTCTGGAAAATCTCTAAAGGAGAGAGAATACATTTAAACCACAAGACGCACATGATAAAGGCTGAGGCAGTCCCTTTTCTTGCTCTCCTGCCTTCTTTCCAAGAAAAGGTATTTCTTTGAAGTTTCCTGTTTTGTTTATTAAATCCCTGTGGTTCACTCTACAGTATGGCCATGTTAGGCTTAATATAAATATGATTTAAATGACTATTTAATTTGCTTGCTTGCTTTTCAATCTTAAAGTAAAAATGATACTCCAGGAAGATGTGTCGTGTTAATTCCACTGGGGAATACCGTTAGCCAGGATGAGCAGGTGTGGCCATCAGTGAGCTTGCCTCTTATCAGAAGAAACTCTGGTCCGAAGCCGGGCTGCAGACGCACTGTGTGACTTTGGGCAGGTCAGTCCTGTAGCTGCTTTGGTCCTCAGCTTTCTCATGTGTAAAATAAAGGAGTTAGATTAGGCATTTGATCTGTAAACTCTTTTCACTATTTGGATGTTGTAATAATTCTGGTGACACATTTTGTTTTTCAGTAAGAGGAATGGCTACTGAGTAATTAGGGTAGATTAACTCTGTGCATCTTTTCCAATTTAAGGATTGTGAAAGTGCGTGGCCTCCATATGTGAAATGTAAAAATAAAACCCTACTTACTGTTTTGGCAGATTTAATCCTCCAAAAGTTTAAGTAACAAAACCTGGAAAAAAAATCCTACTTGTATTTCCTTTTGCTTTTGTATGTTTAGTAAAACCAAGTTTAATTTGAAACAAGTATTCCTAACCCTTATTAAACAAACCTTTTTCCTGCTGCGTAATTCCAAGAGGAAGATACAGGAAGAAACCAAAAGACTTTTAATTGTTTGTGCTTGTTCATTTTTAAAATGTCTAATTTGTACACAGTTAATCCTTAGACTCAGTGTCCAATACATCCTTAACTGTGGCAGTTTGGTTTCTAGCTCAGGCTCTGGAGTCAACCCTGGGTTGAAATCCTACCTCTATCATTTAGTTATGGTGTTATTTACCTTCTCTAAGCCTCAGTACTCTCATCTGTAAAATACAGTTAATAATAAGACCTCACTGAGTTTGGGGAAGGAAAAATGAGATAATACATGTCAAGTGCTCGGCACAGTGCTTGCTCCAACGTAAGTACCTTATTAATGTTATCTTTTAATACCATTACCACATGGTGAGAACTGATGCTCCCCTTAACATCAAAGGCTC
>NW_012103087.1:1870922-1897285 GCF_000951045.1 Mandrillus leucophaeus | reverse complement strand
TAAAAAATTAAAATATATTGTATTAAAGGATCTGTTAACATGTATTTAGACAATTTTAAATTATACATTAATGGAAAATGCAAGGCATGTTTCTGACATCTCACAAAGTTATTTAACAGCCTAATCATGAACAATGTTATTAATTGATAGTTCACTATTGTCTATCACACTTCTAAGAGATCCCAGAATGTCTCAAAAACAAAACAAAACAAAACAAAAAACAGAAAACTTGCCCTCTGGAAAATCTCTAAAGGAGAGAGAATACATTTAAACCACAAGACGCACATGATAAAGGCTGAGGCAGTCCCTTTTCTTGCTCTCCTGCCTTCTTTCCAAGAAAAGGTATTTCTTTGAAGTTTCCTGTTTTGTTTATTAAATCCCTGTGGTTCACTCTACAGTATGGCCATGTTAGGCTTAATATAAATATGATTTAAATGACTATTTAATTTGCTTGCTTGCTTTTCAATCTTAAAGTAAAAATGATACTCCAGGAAGATGTGTCGTGTTAATTCCACTGGGGAATACCGTTAGCCAGGATGAGCAGGTGTGGCCATCAGTGAGCTTGCCTCTTATCAGAAGAAACTCTGGTCCGAAGCCGGGCTGCAGACGCACTGTGTGACTTTGGGCAGGTCAGTCCTGTAGCTGCTTTGGTCCTCAGCTTTCTCATGTGTAAAATAAAGGAGTTAGATTAGGCATTTGATCTGTAAACTCTTTTCACTATTTGGATGTTGTAATAATTCTGGTGACACATTTTGTTTTTCAGTAAGAGGAATGGCTACTGAGTAATTAGGGTAGATTAACTCTGTGCATCTTTTCCAATTTAAGGATTGTGAAAGTGCGTGGCCTCCATATGTGAAATGTAAAAATAAAACCCTACTTACTGTTTTGGCAGATTTAATCCTCCAAAAGTTTAAGTAACAAAACCTGGAAAAAAATCCTACTTGTATTTCCTTTTGCTTTTGTATGTTTAGTAAAACCAAGTTTAATTTGAAACAAGTATTCCTAACCCTTATTAAACAAACCTTTTTCCTGCTGCGTAATTCCAAGAGGAAGATGCAGGAAGAAACCAAAAGACTTTTAATTGTTTGTGCTTGTTCATTTTTAAAATGTCTAATTTGTACACAGTTAATCCTTAGACTCAGTGTCCAATACATCCTTAACTGTGGCAGTTTGGTTTCTAGCTCAGGCTCTGGAGTCAACCCTGGGTTGAAATCCTACCTCTATCATTTAGTTATGGTGTTATTTACCTTCTCTAAGCCTCAGTACTCTCATCTGTAAAATACAGTTAATAATAAGACCTCACTGAGTTTGGGGAAGGAAAAATGAGATAATACATGTCAAGTGCTCGGCACAGTGCTTGCTCCGACGTAAGTACCTTATTAATGTTATCTTTTAATACCATTACCACATGGTGAGAACTGATGCTCCCCTTAACATCAAAGGCTCACTGTCAAAGTAAAACAGGTTCATGAAGCATACTGGACATTTATAATAGGAAAGTAACTCAGCTCACTTAGCCAAATGTTGTCCAAAAAAATACCGTCCCTGATCAAAAATCTTCAAAAAATACTGTCTTTGATCAAAAACCAAAGGGCTTCCATACTTCCTACCCCACTCGCCTGCATGATCTCACCCCCAAGCCATTATCATGGTGCTCAGCTTATATATAGGACAGTCCCCTCTGCTGGGATGGTGATGACCTGCACTTTCGCCATCAGTCCCTGGAGATCATTTCGAGGTTATTGTCTATCCTAGCTGGCCCAGTGTGACCCACCCTGCAAGCACCCTCAGGCTCAATTGGTCAGATTGCTCATCATGTTTCACCCTCCCCTCTGTGCCATCACCTACATTTCCACCTCCTGTCGCTCCTCTCCAGGGCAACCTTTCTTCCCAGATTTGAGTCTGGCTCTCTTAACTCCTTTATTAGCTCTCTGTTTCACTCAGCATCAAATCTAAACCACTTCACATGGCCTTCAAGTCCCATCCTTCTTCAGCTTCAGTTTCTGTCTCTGCTCTCCACCTACCTCCCAATCTGCAGCTATGGTGATCTACTTAAAGTTCTCGAAACTCCCCATACACACCTTCACCTCCAGGCCTTTAGGGGTCCACTCCTTCCCTGAACTTCTCCCTTTAGACTCCCCTCACTGATTCCTGTTTTGGCCTGAAGTTCTCAGCCTATGTGGAAGCCTGTCCTGACTTTAGATTTAGTTAGGGGCCTGCTCATGTGTTCTATGAAGTTACAGTCTTTACCCTTATCAGAGTTTTTATCAAATATCATTGCAATAGATTACATGCTTGTATCCCCAACGCAGAGTCTTTCACATAGTAAGTCCTCAGCTAAATATTTGTTAAGTAGGTTTCTTTGTTTGTTTGTTTGTTTTTTGAGACAGAGTTTCGCTCTTGTTGCCCAGGTGGGAGTGCAATGGCTCAATTTCAGCTCATTGCAACTTCCATCTCTCGGATTCTTGCAATTCTCCTGTCTCAGCCTCCCGAGTAGCTGGGATTACAGGCATGCACCACCACACCCGGCTAATTTTTTGTATTTAGTAGAGTTGGGGTTTCACCATGTTGGTCAGGCTGGTCTCAAACTCCTGACTTCAGGTGATCCACCCACCTCGGCCTCCCGAAGTGCTGAGATTACAGGTGTGAGCCACCACACTCGGCCTAAGTAGGTTTCTTTTCTGTCACAGTACTTAGAACAATGCTAGGATCATCTTCACTTACCAATATAAAACAGACACATTGATCATAAAAGTCATCCTTAATAAGCTTCATCAGGCCAGGCATGGTGGCTCACACCTGTAGTCCCAGCACTTTGGGAGGCCAAGGCGGGTGGATTACCTGAGGTCAGGAGTTCAAGACCAGTCTGGCCAACATGGCGAAACCTTGTCTCTACTAAAAAATACACAAATTAGCCAGGCGTGGAGGCAGGCACCTGTAATCCCAGCTACTCGGAAGGCTGAGACAGGAGAATCACTTGAACCCAGGAGGCAGAGGTTGCAGTGAGCTGAGATCATGCCACTGCACTCCAGCCTGGTTGACAGAGCAAGACTCCATCTCAAAATAATAATAATAATAATAATAATAATAATAGTAAGCTTCATCAACTTTAGAAACTGCCATTAACCAGCCAACCACAGAACAGATGTAAGCCTAAAGAAACACATCAGCACTCACCATCCTGCCATATTATCCTGGAGAATAAAATCATGGATGTTGTAAAGAAATCATTTTACTAAATTTCTACTGAAATTTCTACTGAAGAAACATTTTCTAGCTTATTTATGCATCTTCGAGGCCATCCCTTCCATCTGAAGCCTGAAGAACACAGTGGGAGGAGTGTCATGGGGAGATAAAGGCAATATAGCCATTAAGAATGACTGGAGGCCAGGCGTGGTGGCTCAAGCCTGTAATCCCAGCACTTTGGGAGGCCGAGACGGGCGGATCACGAGGTCAGGAGATCGAGACCATCCTGGCTAATTCAGTGAAACCCCGTCTCTACTAAAAAAGTACAAAAAAAAACTAGCCGGGCGTGGTGGCGGGCGCCTGTAGCCCCAGCTACTCGGGAGGCTGAGGCAGGAGAATGGAACCCGGGAGGCGGAGCTTGCAGTGAGCAGAGATCGCTCCACTGCAGTCCAGCCTGGGTGACAGAGCCAGACTCTGTCTCAAAAAAAAAAAAAAAGAATGACTGGAAAGATTTACATAGTAAAGTCATAATGGGCTTGTGGAAGGGTTGGGGATGTAAATCTTTAGAAAATGTTTTATTTATAATTAAGAAAAACTGTGAGGTTTACCAATCCTTTTACCTCTATAGTGCATTCGGGTGTGGGTGTATGGAGGTGAGCTGAGGAGTTCTCAGCATTGTGTTTTATGACTCACACTAATTAGCTAAGAATTGCTCTTCTTTCTCTACTCTGATTTTACCCAGTGTTTTACCCAGCCATTCTCTCTTGCACATCACCTGCTACTACATGAATACCTCAGATACCTCAGCTCTGATCACAAATGCTTTTTTTTCTGGAATATCCATCTCAATCCATTTCTGACCATATTTCACCTTCTCCAGACTTTTGATCCCCTTTTGACTCCCCGTTTTAGTTCCTATTATGGCCATTTGGATCCTAGCACTTGTTTCTCCTCATTTTCCCCTTGATATTCTTTGAGAACTTTGGTTTGCTCGGTATTTGACTAATCTACGACTAGACCCCAATTCTCCTGTAAGAGCAATTGTTTTTGTCTCTCTCTTACTAGAAATACATAGTTCATACACATCATGAGCCAACTTTAAAAAATAAATAGCCATTTTAGAGCCAAATATTCATGGTGGACTTCGGGCCACCTGAGCCACAAACAACACACTTGTGTGGAGTACGTTTCCCAAAGCGCAGGACCTGCAATGCGCGGGGACATGCCCCAGGAGGAGAGCGGTATGCAGTGGTCCACTGGCATGGCATTAAATGCCGCTGGTCCACAAAGTGAGAGAGTCGCTCTCTTTTCAGTTCTCTTTTAGTCCTTCTGATCATAGTAAGAACAGAGTCTCAGTGCTCATCTTAAACACCTTTCCTACACTTTACAACACCTCTAACACGAAACAAAGTAACAGCAATTGTTTGCATTTATTTAATTTTTATAGTTACTTTGTCTTTATGGTAAATTGCATTTGTGTACCGTTGATAGAAGTGATATTTTTGTAGCAATTAATTTCTTTTGCAAGTAGATTATATTTAAAAGCAAAGTCCATATAAAGAAAATACTATTTAAACAACAGTTTAGGTATTCGTAGCATGTAGCTGTGATAAAAATCATGACAGTGCTTATGAATAGCTGGATTTTGATAAATAATGAAAAAGGCCAAAGTTGTAGATGAAAATTACAAATTAGCACAGGTGGCAGTAATAGTTTAGATATTTTCTGACTCTCAAAGTATCAGATTTTTTAATTTCAGGAATAAAAGTATTTTTTACTAATTATCTAAGCATTTTTAATGTCATGAAAAAAATAGAATCTCCCCATATTTTTATGCCTCTCCCTTTCTTCCTCAAAACCATGAAATGATTGTTCCATAGTCTAAAGCACTCATGGGTAAAACAAAAAAAAAGAAAAAAGAAAAAGGACCTTTTAGTCTCATAATTACCAAAGGAATAAGCAGAACCTTGAGAAAACAAGCTGGTGTTCAAGAAAATAATTTTCTTTGCCAGCACCTAACCACCAGCCTCTTTCTTAAGAAGAGGATGAGGCCCACAGGGTAATAAAAGGCCCTACAGAACCACATAAAAGTTCCACATGTGCTACTCCCTGAGTGGCCTTCAAGGGGGTTAGGACTGGAGGGGGCCAGGGGACAGGGCTCAGAGTAAAACAAAACAAAAACAACAACAACAACAACAACAAAAATCTTGCTTCCAGAGAAGCAACTCATCTTACACAAAAACTAATTAACATGACAGTTTCCTGTTTGCAGAAGATGTTGTTATCAGTGAAAAACAACAATAATAATTGTAATAATAATATAAGCCCTAGCAGTTGGGGTTTCTGCAATTACAGTGTGAATTGCATGAGAGGATTATATGAAGTGCTCTTGGCTTGGAGGGGGAAGTAAGACGCTTCAGCTTGCAAGTCACAAGCAGCTGCTTGGGGGCCATGCACCTGCCGGTTCCAAGGCTGTTTTCACCTCGAAAGGAAAACAGGCCCCTTCTCTTTCCCATTCACAACCCCCAATCTAAAAACCACCGCAAAGAAGGAGGGAGAAATGGAGAGGAAAATGGAAAGGAGAGAAAGGCGGAAAGAAAATAAAACTAAAGATGTTCATCCATAGCAAGCAAGTCTCCCCCACTTAGGAAGAAAATTGTGGGGCTGGAGAGCAGCAGGGAAGGGGGCAAGTGGGAGGGAATGACTTCATTTTAATGCAGCAACAGACAGAGTGCGATCTGATATTGGCAAAGTTTCAACGAAAATGGGGGGCGAGGGGGTGGGAGGAGAAGAAAGGACTCTTTTACTGTTTCATGCTTCAAGTCTTCCCGAGAAGCATAAGCTCCGCTCGACATTCTGGGAATAGCAATGAGGCACACACAACAATCAAAACACACTAAATCTGTTTGATGATTCAAACACATCATGCATCTGCACCCACAAAATAGGACTTCAATTAAATAACCTTGCAGATTTGAACAGAAAAAGAAGGGAGAGCATGAGGGTTTGTAATTAGTAACTCCGAATACAAGCAGTTTTGTAAAAATTAGGTGTTTGCACACTACCCTTCATGCTAAAGTGAGTTGCAAGCGTGTGCTGTTGGAGAGCTCAAGCGGTTCCTCCCTGACGTTTGCTGGAAGTTGTGTTTTCTGTCCTCACCATGAAAACTATAGGAAGTTGTTTCAACCAGGCCTTTACCAAAGAAGTGAGAAAAAGTCTAAATGAGGCTTTTTTAGATCCACATTCACACAAATAAATGCACATACACAGACTATTCTCAGTATTACAGTAAAACCCTCTGTGGTTTACTAAAACAAAACAAAACACCCCCCCCCCACACACACACACAATAACCAGAAAAAGAATAAAAGCTCCGCATCTCAGATCGGGTCATGTACAAACCACAATTTTTGTTCCCAAGAATTTTTGCTTCCAGGGATTTCTACTTCCACAGTAAGGGAGAAGTTATTTCCCTACATAAACATGATTTGGTCTTTGCACATGTGACCTATCATATATGTTTGTATCCACGCTGAACAGTAACACACACAGTCTGCTCTGAACGATGTGCTTGAGTGCCCCAGAAAAGGCCTTTTTTGTTGTTGTTAGAGAGATCCAGATTCACCTATTTTCAGACTGACCTCCAAATAAGCTTGGCCTGGTCTCTGCTTGCTTTGAAAATATCAAAAAGGAAACAATTCATATTGAAAAGTGGGAAAATGTTTGTAGGGCTCTCTCTTTGGACTCTTAAAAACACTTCTCCCTTTTTTATTGAAAAATTATTCTACCCGGCAACCCAAACAGAAATCTGAAGGAATGGGAAGAAGATTGTGAAACTCACTAGGACTATGCTCCCTCCCCCAAAATGACTCCAAATGCCACCATTCTCTGATTAAATAAAACCTATTTCAAATATAACCACTTTTCTCAGTCTGGATCTCTGGGATTCATAAACAGACTGTTTTGGCACAACAAGAAAGCCAAATTTGGGAATTAGTAAGACATGAAAATTAACTAAATCATTGTTTGGGGTCTGAAAATATAAATGAATCACAAGAAGAGAGGCAAGTTCAAGAGAGGGAGCATATAGCTAAAATGCCTCAGCACATTCCTATTTACAAGAAATTATTTGAGCAACTGGGGAATTTGAGCTATGGTGGAGGTGATGCTTTTTTAGAAAGTATACAACTTTTGGTCAAAAACAGAGTGAAAAGGGGACCCAAGCCAGGGACATTGGACATGCTCATCAGTCCCAGGGAAAATATGCCCATTTTGAAAGCCTGCAAGCCTCGCAGGCCCTTAAAACTGACAATTTGGTTACTCATGGGAGTGAAATTACCTGCACCCATGGTAACTTGTGGAAGTTAAGTAGAAAAGCTAGACAGCATGTTCTTTTCCCTCTGCCATGATTAAAATCCTCAAAGTGGTGAATGTCTAATAATGCACAGCTACAGTGGAAGCTCTTCAGAAAGTGAAGAGCATTTTTAATCTACTCACAACTCCTTTCCCAACTCAAAACTCTCACCGCATAGTAAGGCACTACTGTTAATTGGAGTGTGTCTTATCAGGTGGAAGAAGGAAAAAAAGATGAAAAACCATGATGCTTCCTTACCTCCCACCCAGCCAGATTAAACCTATCTTTCAAGCTTCCGTTTTCCTTCAGAAAGATTTTGGAGCTCATTCCATATTAATCTTTCTTCTTTTCAGATTGGTGCCATGGAGAGCCTGGCACTCATCTGGCATTAATTGTACTTTGTGACATATTTTATTTCATTTTATATTTTTATTTCACTTTTAAAGCAGCACTTGCTCAGGTATATTACGAGGTGTTTCTTAACATGACTTTGTGGTCAGATTCTAGTATAGCTAGATTAAACAAAGTTGGACAAATTTTACGGTAAAAATATTCCAGAGCAATTAATAAACTCATGTACATTATGACATTCCAAGTGGCACAGGTAGCAGTCTTCCCAGCCTTATTTAAATTAAAAGCAAAAAAGAAACCTTTAGCAGAAAAGATTTTCCAATCTCTATAACAGAGTTCCACTTAAGAATTAAGATCCAAAAGTTCACTTCTTTGTTTGATCATTAAGGCTACAAATACTTACCAAGTATCTGCTTTGCATCAGGCACAGCTACGCTAGGCATGGAGATATCACACGGGTAATTCCCAGGCCTCCAGTCCAGTGGGGAAGACATAATAACAGCTTATCATAATGCAATGTGATGACTTTAGTGACCATGCTATGCATACGATAATGTGAATGTCAATGGAGAAGTGCCCACCCGGTAGGAGAAGAATGATAAGGAAATTAGAGAAAGGTTTCTCCATGGGGTGACCTCAAAAGACAGAATGGCAGGGAGCTACCAAATTCCTGACGTATGTGTAACAATTCACAATTTATAACATTTTCTCATATATTACTATAATACTGCCCTTTTCATATCCCATTGAGCACTTGCAATATATTTGATATCGTGAATTTATCTGTGCTTTAGTTTACCTTTCCAAGAAGGTGAATTTCCTTCAGAGTTTTCTCATATATTTTTTTCTATCTGTGAAATCCATCTAATTAAACTCAGCCTTCAACCTGAGGTCATAGTAAAAGACAAATTAAGTTTGGGTCTCCCATATATGTCTTTTTTTCCCCATATATTCCTTAGAGCAAAATTTTTTGAGTGCTATCTATTAAATTTTCAAGAAAAGAGTAAGATAATATTTTTTCAAAAGAGTGAGATTTAAGCATTCAAAGTCTGTGAACAGTTTAAATCACATGAAGAAAGTTTTTGTTTGTTTCTAATGAAGGTTTACTTGGAATTCTTTGGTGAAATACAAAAAGGGAGACCTTGAACCCTGGAGGAGTCTCGCTTGACAAGGAGAAAGTAGTTTTGTCTATGGAAACCCTTAAAGATACTGCACTGCAGGTGGGACTAAGGCTCACCTCATTGACTAATGGGTGAGATTAGAAAGATTGCTAATCTTTCAGCCTACATTGTAGTACCATTTACAGCCCATGTTTTAACCACCCAAATCTATTTGATAATAACCTGTGGTTTATTGACATTCAGTGATACACTGTTAGCAGTTCTCATGATGTGTCATCTACAGAGGTTGGCACCTCTTATTGCTCCTTTAAAATAAAAATTTAAGACCCATCTAATTTTCTTCAGTGACATGTTAGACTCATGACATAACAGCCTACATTCTTCCTTCTTTAGAATAATTTTTGAGAAAGAATATAAGGTGGGTCTTTCCCATCCCTACCAGGTGCAGGAAAGAAGACATCTTTCCCGCTCCCTCATCCCTGCATGTCTGTGTAGAGAAATCTTCTACAGATTTTTTTTTTTTTTGAGGTGGAGTTTCACTCTTGTTGCCCAGGCTGGAGTGCAACGGCTCAATCTTGGCTCACTGCAACCTCCGCCTCTCAGGTTCAAGCAATTCTCCTGCCTCAGCCTTCCAAGTAGCTGGGATTAGAGGCACGAGCCACCATGCCTGGCTAATTACGTATTTTTAGTAGATATGGAGTTTCACCATGTTGGTCAGGCTGGCCTCGAACTCCTGACCTCAGGTGATCCGCACGCCTCGGCCTCCCAAAGTGCTGGGATTACAGGTGTGAGCCACCGCGCCCTGCTCCTTCTATGGATTTTTAAAATCAATTACAGAAACTTGTTGGGATCATGGGGTGGTAGAAGGCAGGGCAGCATGTGGGGAGCATAGCAATCGCTTCTGTGCATGTGGCCGACTCGCCATTCATTCTGCAGTGAAGGGAGCAGCACTACGCTAGAAGTCAAACAGCCCGAGTCCTAGCCCAGCTCTCCCTCTTACTGACTGTGTGACTGTGTGACCTCCCTGCTCTAAAGCTTCATTTTCCTTGTCTTCAAATGGAATGATAATGCCCTGCCAGTGTCATCCCCGGGATGCTTAAGAGAGGTTCAAAAGAGTCAAAACAGGTGAAAGCACTGTGAAAAGTCTAAAGTGCCAAGTGCTGTACCCGAGGCCTCTCTTGATTATGTACACTATTTGGGCAAGAGCCTGGGCCCCAGGGTCGAACCCATCTGAGTTAGAATCCTGGCACTACCTCCTGTCAACCGTATGACCCTGCGCAAGTTTCACTCTCTAAGCTTCATGTTCTTCATGTTTAAAATGGAGAGCACTCACCCTCAAAGAGTTGTAAGGATTTAATGAGATCATAAATGTGGCACCCTGACAGTGTCTGGAATAGAGATTTCTCAATGGATGCTGGCTCATATCATTAGTGAAGAGCTACAGCTGTATGGATCAGATCACCCTTTGCTGCAGTGTGGGAGAATGAGACTCATCAAGTGTGCTTGGAAATCCCATCAGATATAAAATTCATATGTCACTTCCTCGTTGGAAGATTTTTCTCATTCCCCAACCCCTACACAGTTTACTAGTCTCTCTCCCACACCACTTTTGTTTGAATATTCTATTGTTCTTAGTAGGCACTATTTTGTAATTTCTTTACTTACATGTGTCCTCTACTAGACTGTAAGAAACTTGATGCTGGAACTCTGTACTACTCATCTCAGAACTCATTTCAGAATCATTCATGCCTAAGACAGTGCTCACCTCACAGTAGGCACTTAATGAATGCTTTGGAATGGGATATGTGAATATATGCTATTCTGCTATAAGTTAGCCTTCAGATAAGTGATGGAGACATAAATACGAAGAGCTGTGACACAGGAGAAAAAGCAACATCCTCAGGGACTCGTAGAGCGTTCACTCTGGCATTCTCTCCCACTCTTCTCTGTAATGTCAAGTCAGACAGATCTGGTGCCTCTGCTATGCAATTCAAGCAAATATTCATAACTCGATTATTTTACTGGCCCTATAAAAACCAATAAAAATGAAGCAAAACGATGCTAGAAATAAATATTTAAAATTCAGTTAACTCCATATTTTGCCAGATTTTGTATCCCTTATAAAATGTCACAAAATCCTGAACTTCAAAGAGAACAAACAGTGTCAGAATCAGGAAGGCTAAAGCAGAGGATAGTACTAGATGAAGTGGCTGTCTTCCCACACAGCGTGATTTCCAGATATAACCACAAGACCCTGGCCTCTTGAAAATTTATTCCCATTAGTCTTTCCCTCTCTTTCTACCTAGCCTGATGTTCATGCCATCGTAAGTTTATATGTGTTTGTGTGTATCTGAGGTGGGCAGGGGTGGGCTAGATGCAGCATTTTCAGAAAACACTTGCACAAATGCCTGCTTTCTTTTCACATGCCTTTTCCCATTAGCATATTAACATCATCCATGGGAATGTGCCTTATAATCATAAATATTATTACTACTGACACAGAATAATTCATCAGGTCAACTTTTTGGTCCCACAAAAGATAGCTTGGCCTTTAGGGAAGGAGATAGAGAGGTAGATTTTAATCACAGGCCTCAGGTTGCTGTGAGCTTGGAACCAGGTGCAGCCTGGAGAAGGTAGACCAAGGAGAGGTAACTTAATTAAAGCCTGGGCCCTGGGGACCCGGGGAGAAAGCCAAATAATGGAAATCAATGTCAGTCAGTCAGTATTCGATCTTGTTGTCCCTTGAGTCTACTCATGATTCTGGTTTGCTGTTGTTGTTTTCCAGTAAGGCTTACCGAGCACAGTGTGCTAACAGGAGGATGGGCTTGGTGTACAGTAGTATGACTTCTTCTCTTCTTCCAGGAAACTGACCCTACCGCTACTTCAACCATATGACTTCAATAGAAAGTGGCAGTCACAGTTCTTCCTCCCAATTCCCAACCTCAATTGATAGGCTTGGGAATGGGTTCATGACCCATTTGGACCAAACCAAATCCTACCTCCAGAGTTTTCTAACTGGAGCTCAGACGGGATTAGCCCCCTCTCTAGGGGTAAAGCTGAGAGATGTGGGCCTGAGAGCAGTAGAAGATCATCTTTCAAGCCAAGTAGAAGTGGGGCTGAGAAAATACAGTCAGGAATCTAGGAGAAGAGTGGAGAAGAAAGATGAAGAGTGTCCTGGTGATGGTCCCCCAGAGAGCCCTGTTTGAAGGCATCTCTGAGACAAGCTGCTGATTGGAAAAGGGAAAGAGTAAATCCCCCTCTTGCCTAAGTTAGTTCAAGTGGTGGATTTGCTGCTTGGAACCAAATAATCTCCAATATGCTAAATTTGAATGCCTCCTGTGAATCTTTAATCAAGTATAAGCCACCACGCTGGATTCAGGGTTGCTAATAAAGAAGAAAGAAACAAGAGCTGACACATACTGAATGTCCACTACATTCTGGACAGTATATATAAGTTACTATATTCTTCTTCGCATTCTATTCAACTCTAAGAAACAGGTATTGCTTTTAGGAAAATGAATCTTAATGTGGTTGGTAACTTCTACAGGTATTGCTTTTAGGAAAATGAATCTTAATGTGGTTGGTAACTTCTACGCTAAGTTACCAACCACAGTAAGTTCTTATAGAAAGTAAATAGAGACAAAATCTTAATTTAGACATCTGATGCTGTATCCATATCCTGTTTTTATTCCTCTGCTACACATTGCCCTTTATGGGGTCTTATAAAATAATTCAGAAAAGAGAAATTTATACCAAAAAATGTAATAAGATATGAGATAATGCAAATGAGAAGAGAGGAAACATTGAGTATGCATTGACCCACTGTCCAAAGGACCACCCAAATTCTAGGTACCAAATTAGAATGTTGAAGCCCTATTACTGCTTTTAAACCCTGTCCTTGCTATGAACCTAAAAATGTCATTGTTACAAGATGAGAGCCTTAGTCAAGGTTTTTCACCTAAATATGTTCAGATCTGTAAGTTGGAGGTAGAAAATAAAATCTTCAAAGACTTCAGCAATTTTATTGGGAGAGGAGTAATGTTTAACCAAGTCGATAATAAAATGTGGAAAGATCAGCAAAATACAGCCACCCAAAGACAAGGCAGGGAAGATGGGTCTGAACCACAGCAGAAATTACTTAAGTTCTTCCAATGGGAAAACTGCTGGCTGATAGTGAGGGCTGTTAAACAATGAAATGGGTTACCAGGGCAAGCTAAAGAATCTCCTCATCTGGAGGCCTTTAAAATAGTAAAAATTTTCTTGGTCTGAATGGCTTTACGTGTGGTCTTCCTTGAGGCGGGGTGGGGTCAGAGAGCTACAGAGGAGGGATGACCCCTCCAAATCCTTTCCCAAAGGCTGGGATTCTCCCTACCTGACTGTCATCACCTTGGGGAAGGGGGGGCTTTGCCATTTGTCAACTGCCCCCTTTCTTAGTTCTTGCCTACCTTAGTAATGCACTAATTCACAACTGCTGCAGAAATAATTGAAATATTTAGACATAATGGGGGAAGTTTAATAGGGTCCAGTGGGAAACCCAGGTGTTTAGATCAGCTTAAAAATAATAACCACCTCCCCTGCCGGGGGGTTTCCATTCACAATCAGCTCCGCTTTTATTCTTAACCATAAAGGCTACCTCAGACAGGAAATTATTCACGTGATTGGTCTTTACAAGTGCTGTTGGGTTTAAACTGAGGGCTGTAGAGGTCATTAGTGGGCAGCCATGTGATTAACCTTTGCTAGCCTGTTGCTTTTCACACTTTGTTAACAGCTTCCATTATTGCCCCTCTGAGTCTTGAGGAAGCTGTTTATTGACAGTATTAAAAATACATTGCTACAAATTCTTAAGAGCCTTGTGTTAAAGAAAAAATCACCCTCCCAACATCTTATAGCCAGCCGACTGGAGAAATGGGAAACCTCTAATTTGCCATAAAGGTTTATCAAGAAGCACTAAGTAATACTACATTTAACTCAAAGGTAGCACCTGACATCACTCCTTGTCATACTTAGTTGTATGTTATGGTGACACCAGAGAATTTGAGGAGTGAGCTGTAAAACGTCTGGACAAATTTGAGACTCAGACTCAGTTATTTCGAAGGAATTTAGATTGTGCATAAGTTTGGGGGAGAAGGAGGGAAAGAGACTTATAAGAAAAATGTTCCTCTTGAGGAAAATAAAGCCCTTGCCCACATAAGACGACCAAGAGTTTTGGGAAGAATGTGTATGTGTGAGTCAGTACGTAATCTGATGTGAATAAATGATGGTTGTTGTAGTTTTCACCCCACTCCCACCCCCAGCCTGGGCTGTGAAGTGTTTTGGGAGACATTTCCTACAATTGTCTGGGCAAGAAAGACCATATTGATGTTTCCCTACCAGTGATGTGCTTAAAACCTCCTTAAAGGATGGCATTCTTCAAATGATCCTTGGTCCATGACTCCTCCCACTGCCCCCATGACCTTCCTGTAAGAATTCAATGGCCTTTCTATGACCCCCTACCTCAGCATAAGATTTTTTCCCAAGCACTTTCCTTTTACTTTCTGAATTCCATGGGGGAAATCTAACTCCTTGCTCCAAAAGTATCTAAAGCTTTTTCCCTCCTACGTCAGGGTCCATACCCAAGGAAGTGGAAGTAGAAGATGACTCTTCAGGAGATTCATGCCCTGCTGTTACATGTATACATACAAGATATATGTATATAAGGAATGCATAGGAAAGGAAGGCAGAATTCCACATGAATATTCTGTGCTTAAAAGATTAAAGGAGACAGTGTACAAAAAGAGAGATCATTGATTCTCCATCCACTGCCTTGACTCTATGTTTGCTTGTTTTCTATTTTTATACTGTTGCTCCACTTACTCATATGCTGTTTAAAATGTGTAGCTATAGACCCAAACATTTTTCCTGGGAATGATGACATGACAAGTATTATTTCTCTCAAAGAAAAACATAAATTAATTAATGTTCTTAAAAGGAGAGGAGCATAGTAAGTGGGGCTACTCCCTTCTTCCAAAACTGCCTGTTGGACATTCTAATGACCTCTATGTTTGTGTGAATTGTACAATAGCTGGACTTTAGTTCTCACATACACACTCTGGTCAACAAATCCAAACAAACAAACACAAAAGGTTCAATTCCTTTTTAAAATACCTTTATAACTTTTTAAACTGACAAGCCACATATTCCTATATTTCACGATGGAAAGGTGGAGGGGAAATTTTTGCCAGAATAAGATTTTGTATTTCATGTCAAATTGTATCTGGAAGCTCATTTAAAAAGTGGAATTATACACCGCCCACCCCCCAAAAGCAAAGATTTGAGATGAAAATGCCAAAATAACTTTAATTATAGGTTTGTTGGGGGTGTGACATTAAAATATCAGTCAGTGGAAAACTTCGCATTGTTAACATGTCACTCAAAAATTTTGAAATTTGTGTTATACCATTACTATTTATTTGTACATTCTTGGTCTCCAATGCACATACCTTGCTAGGATAAGAGCCCAAGTCATTATAACAAGTGATCCAACATTTTCACATTTATTTTAAAATTAGAATTGAATATAAATTGATGTCTTGTTAATGTAGAACCTTGGTTTCACTTATTGCAGATTTTCAAATTTAGGCTGAAATCATATATAATTTTTCAATACAAAAAATAACAAATTTTAGGCCGGGTGTGGTGGCTCATGCCTGTAATCCCAGCACTTTGGGAGGCCGAGGTGGGCGAATCACAAGGTCAGGAATTTGAGACCAGCCTGGCCAACATGGCGAAACCCCATCTCTACTAAAAATACAAAAATTAGCTGGGCGTGGTGGTGGGTACCTGTAATCCTGGCTCCTCAGGAGGCTGAGGAAGGAGAATCGCTTGAACCCGGGAGGCGGAGGTTGCAGTGAGCTGAGATCACGCCACTGCACTCCAGCCTGGGAAACAGAGCAAGACTCTGTCTCAAAAAAAATAAATAAATAACAATTTTTAATTTGACCTATAATCTGTCAGTTTTTCTACAAAATTTAAAATGATATTGTGGCACCAGGGGAAAAAAAAACATATAGTAGCCTCTAACATCAAGCTAGACTTATTGTAGCTAATAATTGGTTTTCTCTGCTCCCTCTTCCAAACCGCATAAGAAAGGAAACCATGGAAACTGGGCCACCATAAAGCAAAGCTTTCCAACCTCAGCTGAGCTCTCACTGATCCTCAAAAATGATTTTACACATCTCTTGTTGACTAATTATTGCAGGAGGCCACAGTGGCTGTTTTAAACATTCGTCAACCTCCAGGGACCACCCCTTAACTTCCTTCAACTTAACCTCACTCCTGGGAGATGACCTATGGGCCAATTTCACTGAGGAGGGCCAGGCAGCATGAGCTCCTGGTGCTGGTGCATGACCAAACTAGACCTGGGCTTTGGGCTGCCTGGCTGGGTCTAGGAATATAACTGGCTGAAGTTCTCCCTGCCTACATTCCCTGCTCTGATTAGGCAGCCTCAGCTTGACAGTTCATGCTTCCTTAAGGCCTACATGCTGTTGCCTGGTCCCAGCTAACCTTGATCCCTAGTCCATTACAACTTTTTTTTTAATTGACACATAATAACTGTACATATTTATGGGGTATGGTGTGGTGTTTCAATACATGTATGCATTGTATAAAAAAATCAAATCAGAGTATTTTACGTAGTCATCTCCTCATTTATCATTTCTTTGTGGTGAGGAGATTCAAAATCCTCTCTTCTCGTTATTTTGAAATTTAAAATGTATTATTGTTAACCATAGTCACCGTACTGTGCATTTCTAACAGCATTTTCTCTCTTCTGCCGGTGGCCCCATTCTTGTGTCTGAGAACATGGCCAGCTCTTCCTTATCCTTACAGATTTCCTTTGAGGACTCTTCCTCTACCATCATTTCCACTTTTCTAAGGCTTTATCTTTGGCTTTTGTCCTTAGTTCTCTCTCTTTTGCAGCCCTTCACTGTCCTCCTTAGAAATCTGACTACATATAAATGACAATATTTATCAAAATGAAGAAGTGGAGAAGAAGTTCTAGTTTGATGAGGAAAGAGAATTTTAGTTTGAGGGACTAATTTCTCAGTCCCTAAACTCACATTTCTCACTTTCAGAGCCATCAAGTAATTCCTCGAACCGAAATTATTTTTCCCCATCAGACTAGCACTTCTTCTCAGCTTCCTCATTTTGATAAATATTGTTACTAATGTTCCAGAGCCATGAATGTTCTTTCTCTCTCCCTGGTCAGTAAATTACCATCACACTTAGAACAAAATTCAAACTTCTTTCCGTGGCCTAAACCTCTCTATGTGATCTCGGACCTCATACCCATTTACCATCACCTGGTTTGCCATGATTTTGCCATTCTGGCCTTGTTTCTGCTTCTCAGACACACTAAACTTGTTCTTTCCTTGGGGTTTCATGTGGCGCTTCTCTCCTCCAGGTAGTTTCTTGTCACATGGCCAAAATATCACCGCATCAGAGATGGTCCCAGAAACTCTGCCACATCACACTGTTTATACTTTCCCCATCACAACTCTCACGACTGATATTAAACCCTTGTTTATTTTTAAACTTGTTTATTGTTCATCTCTCTTCTCTAGAATAGAAGCTCCCTGACACTAGGAACCTGTATGTTTTGCTCACTACTGTAACTTTGTGGACATCAGTGTCCTATAGATCTCAATAACTATTTGTTCTATGAATTAATATGTAAGTGAAATCTGATGGATTCAACTGTCACAGCACCCCTCAAATCCATCCTGCCTTTGTCTTCCCACTGATACCAGCATGGATCAAGCCCTTACTATGCAATGCGTTGGCACTGCCTGAGACATTTCATGTCCCATCAACACTTCATGCTACCACTAGGTTAATACATAAGCAGCAGTTCTGATCCTATTACCCTCTTGATAAGTGTTTAACAAATGGAATATTTCATAACCCAAATTAAGTATAAACTTATTACCATAGCTTTTAATATCCATCCACTTATTCAGTAAGCATTTTGGGTACAATTGTACAAAGAAGATACTGTGTGGACTGTTGCACTTATGAAGATTAAGCATACCACATTAGAGAGTTCTATTACAGATATGTGCCCCAGATTTGAAGATGAGCAGAAGAGAAAACCCTAAGTTAGCCTGTAGGAAGTGATACTTCAGCTGACTCTTGACCAACCCAGGAAAATACATGAATGCAGGTGTGAGAAATGGGCAACTATTTTCTAGGAAGAGAGACTAGCATATGTAAAAGTAAACAGAGTATTGTGAGCTATGTTTGATTATTATGACAATTGGTCCAGTTTGGCAGGGGAATGGGGGGGTTTTGTCAGTAGAGCAACAAGTGAAGCAGATTGGTCAGTGGAGACCAGATCAGCAAGGACCTTGAATTCTGTGCTAGCAACAAAAAGGCAGAATAGAGTGGCAATTAGAAGCATATGCCCTAGACTAAGACTGTCTGGGCTTACTGCCTACCCCAACGGGGCAAATTCATTACCCTTTCTATGCCCTTGTTTCCTCATCTGTTAAGTGGAGATAAAAATATAGTAACAGTTACCTATCTCATAGGATTATTATGAGAATTAACATATGAATTAATATATGTAAAGCCATTAGAACAGTACCTGGCACACAATAAACACACTATTTTCCATTGTTATTCTATAAATAATGGGAAACTATTGAAGAATTATATGCAGGAAAGCGACCTAAGATTACTATCTCTTAAAGATAATTGTTAGAGTAATATATAAAATGAGTCTTGAGGAGAAAGAAACTGGAAGTACAAAAAATCAGTTAAGATTTAAAATGACGAGTAGCTAAAACACAGCAGGAAAAAATGGGTGGGCAAAAGAAAAGAAAGGTTTGAGAGTCATTTAAGAAGCAAAATCAGGAGAATTTGCTGACAATGATATGTGTGGTAAGGGTGAGAGTTATCGATGATTTCCAAATTTCTGACATAAGAGATCAACTGTGTGGTGGAAGTGATAAGCAGAATCAGAAACACAAGAGGAAGGACTGATTTTGGAGGAGAGACAATAAATTCAGCACATCAGTGATAGGCTGATGTGATATCCACAGAGCAGACGCGAAAGGCTTCCACAAAGCAATTGAAATATGGGTCCAGAGCTCAGGAAAAAAAAAAAGCCTTTGAAACTGCATGAGTCGAACACATTGGGTATGAAAAATAAAATCAGAAGAGCTACCTAGAGATCACCAGAGAACACCAACATGAAAGGGAAAAGACTCTCATGAAGTAGGAGGACAGCAAGGTAAGAAGGAAATTGTGGAAAGGAGTTTTAAGAATAAGGGGGAGATCAGCTGGGTGCAGTGGTTCACGCTTGTAATCCCAGCACTTTGGAAAGCTGAGGCAGGTGGATCCCCTGGAGTCAGGAGTTTGAGACCAGCCTGACCAACATGGAGAAACCCCGTCTCTACTAAAAATTCAAAAATTAGCTGGGCGTGGTGGTGCATGCCTGTTATCTCAGCTACTCAGGAGTCTGAGGCAGGAGAATCACTTGAACTCGGGAGGTGGAGGTTGTGGTGAGCCGAGATCGTGCCATTGCACTGCAGCCTGGTCAATAAGAGCAAAACTCCGTCTAAAGAAGAAGAAGAAGAAGACGAAGAAGGAGAAGGAGAAGGAGAAGGAGAAGAAGGAGGAGGGGAGGAGGAGGAGGAGGAGGAGAAGGGGGAGGAAGAGGAAGAAGAAGGTCAACAAGATCAGACCTTAATGTGTTGCCTGAGATAAGAACTTTAACATGCCCACTAGACTTGCAGTTGTGACATTAACGAATTCAGTGAAATATGTTACAGAGGCAAGGTAGAAGCTCACATCAGGCCACAGTAGATTGAACAGTTTAGAAGCCAAATGTGAGGGTAAGAAAGAGACTTCAGATAAATCTCAGGAAGCTGAGGTATGAAAGAGAAAAGAGAAGGTGACAGTTAAAGAGGAATACAGGATGGAGGTAGGTTCTTTCTTTTTTTTTTTATTTTACTTTAAGTTTTGGCATACATGTGCAGAATGTGCAGCTTTGTTACATAAGTATATATGTGCCATGGTGGTTTGCTGCACCTATCAACCCATCATCTAGGTTTTAAGCCCCACATGCACTAGGTATTTGTCCTAATGCTCTCCCTCGCCTTGATCCCTACCCCTCGACAGGCCCCAGTGTGTGATGTTCCCCTCACTGTGTCCATGTGTTCTCATTGTTCAACCCCTACCTGTGAGAACGTGTGGTGTTTGGTTTTCTGTTCCTGTGTTAGTTTTCTAGGAAGGATGGTTTCCAGCTTCATCCAGGTCCCTGCAAAGAACATGAACTCATTCTTTTTTATGGCTGCATAGTATTCCATGGTGTAGATGTGCCACATTTTCTTTATCCAGTCTATCATTGATGGGCATTTGGGTTAGTTCCAAGTCTTTGCTCTTGTGAATAGTGCTGCAGTAAACATACTTGTGCACTTAGCTGTGTTGGTGTGTTGAGGAAAAAAATGGCAGACTGAGAGACAGAGACTCTCAAGTTCCTTCTGTCTGCCTGTCCCAATATTTCCAGTTTTATCTCACAATTCTCTCCATCTCACTCCAAATGCTTCCAAACTGGAACTATGGAGTTGAAAGAAAACACTGGAAGGGGAGGAGGTAGACAAGAAACCAAGAATCCCTGCCTCATCATTATGCCTCCAGCCAGCGCCAAATACCTGAACTGCAACTGCTGGATGATTCAGCTGTTTCTCCCGGTGTGTTGTCACATGTTTACCCCACCCAGACTGAATGCTGTTTGGGATTCAGAGGGTGTGTAAGGGAATGTGCATGTGCCTTGGAAGAGAAAATGCTCCAAGTGTCTTAAACTTAAAATGATGAAGCTTAATCCCTCCCCCAACTCCCACAAAAACCTCCATTCTTTTTTTTTTTTTAGATGAAATCTTGCTCTGTCCCCCAGGCTGGAGTGCAGTGGTGCTCGGCTCACTGCAACTTCCCCTCCTGGGTTCAAGCAATGCTCTGCCTCAGCCTCCCAAGTAGCTGGGATCACAGGTATCTGCCATCACACCCCACTACTTTTTTTTGTATTTTTAGTAGAGACGGGGTTTTACCATCTTGGCCAGGCTGGTCTTGAACTCCTGACCTCGTGATTCACCAGCCTCAGCCTCCCAAAGTGCTGGGATTACAGGTGTGAGCCACCGCGTCCGGCCAAAACTTCTCCATTCTAAACAAACATTTGTCTATATATTGAAGATTCTTAGTGCACTTTAAATAAATTTCTAACATTTAGCTATAAAATTATTTAATGCTCATTAATATCATCCCCATTAGGGAAGGGAAAAAAATGAAAGAAAAACTAGTCTTTTCAAAGAAGTCAACATCCTTCTTTCTTGTTCTCATGGCACCTATGCTTCTCATAAAAGCATTGTAATCTTATAATCCTCTTCCACATTGGGCCTTCTGGATCTCAGCCTGCTTAATTAGCTCTCAAATAATAGCTACCAACATGGCACCTGAAGCAGATCATCTGGCCGTATGACCTTGAGCAAGTCACTTTACTTCTCAGAGTATAAATTATTTACTCAACCTACTTCCAGCTCAGTTACACTGTGACCCAATCACATGTTAGATCTTTATCACCCGCTCTACTGCAGGTGAGGCATACTGCAAACCTACTGAAAAAAATCGTTTAGGATAGGTAGGAGAATTCCTGTTTCAGTTTCAAAGTCACAGCAGAAAGTTGAAACTTGCAGCCTTGAGGGAGCTTACAAGGTCATTCTAAATAATGGAAAGATCAAATAATGTTACTGCAAGCTGCTATTGTAATTCATTCTTCCATAAAGATTACCTCTGTTGTACTAGCAAGTTCAGCAAGACCTTGGGTTATCAGCCAAATAAATGCCACTTCAGTAAGTTATTGCTGCCTGGGGCCAGCTTTAACTTGCATCGTCAACTTTTTTCCTTTCTAAAGTTGTACTGTAAGTTTTACATTCATAAACCGTATTCCCTCTTGGCTTTATTGCTTGCCCTCTTGACTTTTCCCCTCCTCCTGGTTACTCAAGAGAGCCGCATTGTGTGCACTAACACTCGAGAGCTTCACCCAGTGATGTCAAAGAGTCACATTCAAATATTTTTGGGGGATAGAACAAAATGCAAAGGCCGCTGAATACTTTCTTACTATGTGAAAATTACTGCCTGCATCTTTGCACCACAGTTGTGGGAATTCTATTCAAAGGAGATGTGTTCAAAAGTATATAACTGTGGCTCCCATGTATGATCATGAAACAATAGAGGAAGAATAAGCTCTGTGACAATTTTTCAGATTTATGGTTCTGTGCAAACTTTACCAACTTTCCATTACTTGAACAGAATTCAAAATGGATTCAGAAAATGTGGTTCTTGCCTAAATGACAATAAATGATAAATTTTGTTTCAACAGTCTTTTCCCCCACTCCTTTAAATTGATGGTTAAGTGTATAACAAAAGGAGAAGACAAAAAAAACAACATATACATACTTGTCTGAAAAGGCCAAAAAATGCCACCCACATACACAGAATACCACACACAGTTGCTTTATGAAGAAAAGTCAGATGCCATATAGGGTAACTATTGAATGTTGATGACATTTTTTCAACTCCATACAAATTAATCCTGCTAAAGTGCATCCAGCTTGTTTTTGTCAGTTTCTCTCCATTTAATTGTCAAGTGTAGACTCAAGACACATCCTAGGAACCTTCTTCATAAGAACATTTCTCTCAGTGCTACTTAAACATGGCCTCTCACGTACATGCTCTGTGTCACTGGTCTTTGATAGTCAGTAAAGTGTTTTTGTTTGAAGAAAAATGAGTAGAATAAGCCTCTTCTAGGAAAAATCAATAGGTGTAAATAGGTAGTGGAAGTTGAGAGTACAAAGCCCAGAAACTTAAGATGCACTCTTTTTAAGGACATACTGTTCTCCTATGATATGAAAATGCCTGACATTGCCATAATATGTTCCCCCATGCATCCTAAATTGTTCTAGAGCATCTTCCACTAAGTTGCTGGAACTGACGACTTTAAAAGCATCACCCTAGTCCCTCATGTTAATAAACAGAAACCTGGTTAATCCCCACAAGGCAGATTATACTGATTTGAAGAAGGGAGGAGGGAATTCTTGTACTTACATCAAATAAGAGTATGCCTAGAATGTTTGGGAATTGATAACTCTGCAGAGTTCTCAGCAGAGAAATAAAACCACACTGTAAAGTTTTGTGTTCTCCACTTTGCCTCCTTTGCTTAACTCATTCTCTCTTTCCAACTCCATGCTAAGCATTTATTTATTAATTCAACAAATGTGTATCGTGCACTAACCTGTGCCAGGTACTGTTCTAGGCACAGGAATGAAATAGATAAAAATTCCTGCTTGCATTCCCCACCACTCAGACTTATGTAACAAGTCAAAGTAGAGCTGTCTTTTGTCCCTCAGATCTTGCTGATCTGCACTTTCACTGGGGAAGAGGGTCAATTGTTTAAGAAAAACAGTGTTCTCATTTATTAAACAAAGGTCTCCAACAATTATTCAGTCATTCACTCAACAGTTATTGATGAGCATCATGTAGATGCCAGGATCTGAGCTTCATACTGGGAACAGCAAGATAAAAAATACTCAGTCCTTGGCTTGACAGGAATTACATATATATATTTGTAATGTGTTTCATGTGAACAAATTGACTATTGATAGTTTTCAAATTAAATTTGAAGTTTCAAAGTCTGCTGATAGCTGGGAGTTAACTGCTTTTCCTTTTTCCCAGGCCAAGTATTTCTCATGATGCGCTGAAGTATAGACTCTGGGGATAATGGCCATGTTTTGAAAATATGCTATTGCCCAGCTTAAAAGGGGTAAGATAGACTTGGACGTGCATCTGAGCGTTTTCACTCCATTTTCTATAGTCACAGCTCTTGCTATGTTTTCAATTAGCTACAGTAACTAAAATTAATATTGCATTACACTTTTTTGATCATGCTTTAATTTAAGCAACAATAATGATCAGTGCATGAAATAGCCCAAGTCCTTTGTTTAGGGCTTGGTGAATAGAACCATATGCCTGACCTCAACCCTTTAGGGAATGGACATTCAGACAGTATTTTCACGGCCCCTTAACTTTTTTTGTTGTTATTTTCCTGTTGCTTTTTTGGTCTATGTGACTTTGTTTACTCACTATATGTGGCGGTGAGGGTGGAGTTAGAGGGTTTTACTTTACTTCTGGAATTATGGCATTTGAGAATGTTGGCCATTTGTCATCTATTAGTCCTCTTTTCTGCTAAGTGTTTATTCCAGAAAATTTGGGTCGAATTGTACACAGAAATTAATCCAATTAATCAATTTTTCTTTTCTTTTTTCAGGTTGATTGTGTGTGTGCGTTTGTGTGTGTGTGTGTGTGTATGAATTAGCAGATAAACAGATATACTTTAAAGTGTTGATATCTAGATATTCCACCTAGAGTAGGTGTTTGACAATCTATAATCGAAATGTCCTATGGGAGGCCTGCAGGGCCCTGTTAGAAGATCCCTGTCATTCCTCACCAAGGGATTATGCTATGGATTTGGAGTCAGACATTCCTGAGAGCAAAACCTGGCTCTCCCACTTAGCAGTGTATGGCTGGTCAAGTAATTTATTAACCTCACTGAACCTGTCTGCTCATCTACACAATGAAAACAATAAATATTCCTGACCTTGCTGGCTGGGTTGTAAAGATTAGAGATAACACATGTGCTGAACACAACATGGAACCTCTATGATAGGCATTCAATAACTGGCAGGTATCATAAACATTATTGATTTTGTTTCTTCCTTTCCCTCCATTCTTTTCCTTGCTCGCATCACCTGACTTCTCCCATTTCCCTTTTTTCCCTTCTTCTTGCTTTCTCATCATCCTATTCTCTACTCTGTCCTGCCAGTGTCTCAGCTCTGCGAGTGCTGTCCGTAGGCATTGCTCACCCACCAACAAAGCTCGGAGAGAAAGGTATTGTGGAATCTATTCTATATCACCAGCCAAAGGAGAAACAACCAGAGAGAAAGCCATCCAGGAAATATTGTCTTGTGTAGACAACGCCCAGTATATTCAATCAATGCAGCATAGCTGAAATTATCCTGTTGCCTAAGAATGCAGATTTTTTTCCTATGGGTAATATCAATCCTCAGAAATTTAGCATTTATTTATTCATTATTTATCCATTATAAAATCTCTTAAAGATATATGATGGTCTGGATTCTCTACTAACGTTAAAGCTGTGAAAGGTGTGTTTCTTATTTATCTTTGAATCAACTCACTGTACTGACAGTTGCTGAATAAATCGCAAGTGAATGATGACCCAAAGCTTCCAGGTTTGAAGACACTAAAAAGAAAAAAGTGAAATTTTTATTCATGAATGTAGGTCATACATATTACAGCTTCTTTTTCAATAAAATGAATCAGCAACCTCTACATGTTGGGCTCTGAATTGGATGCCAAAATACAAAGATGAAAAGACAAACATGGTCTCTGCTATTCATTCAATCATTCATTCATTCAGTAAATGTTTTCAAATGCCTACTTTGTGCCAGAACTGAACTAGGGGCTGCAGATACAACAGCCCTAACCAAGATTGATTTGTACCCTAATCTCGTGAACTTTATTTCCTATTATGAAAACTTTAAAGTAAAACAAATGAACCAAAAGAAAAGAAATAAAAGGATTACAAATTATGAGGAGAGCCATAAATGAGGTAACAATGGGCTAAAATGGACAGGACATCTACTATAGATAGCTTAGTAGGAGATGGCATGAATAATCTGATCATTATAATTCAATATTTGCTTCTCTGCCTGAACCTACGGGTTCATCATTCCCTCCTTCACCCTCAAAAAGTTTTGCAGGAGCAATAAAATATTGTAAGCTCAGTAAAGAAGCGAACAGTACGATGTGAACATGACTGAATGAGCAAACAGATCTCTGTGGGCTCTCAATACTAATCCAGAAATACAAGAGACCAAGTAATACATTTAGAATAAAGGCCAAAGGGACCACAAAAACAGGGACAGTAATAGGGATGGGATTGGTGGGAAGCCATCTTCTAGCCCAGGCCTGTGCCAAGTGGTAGCAGCCCTTATCAGATACTGTCATCGAAAGCGTCACTGTGGCACCAAGACCTTGGATCTGCATATGTGATTTCTTTCTTTTTTTAAGACAGTCTTCCTCTGTCACTCAGGCTGAAGTACAGTGGCACAATCTCGGGTGGCTGAAACCTCCACATCCATGGTTCAAGTGATTCTCATGCCTCAGCATCCAGAGTAGTTGGGACTACAGGTGCACACCACCACTCTCAGTTAATTTTTGTGTTTTCAGTAGAGGTGGGG
>NW_012103087.1:1869767-1870357 GCF_000951045.1 Mandrillus leucophaeus | reverse complement strand
AAGTGTTTATTCCAGAAAATTTGGGTCGAATTGTACACAGAAATTAATCCAATTAATCAATTTTTCTTTTCTTTTTTCAGGTTGATTGTGTGTGTTTGTGTGTGTGTGTGTGTGTATGAATTAGCAGATAAACAGATATACTTTAAAGTGTTGATATCTAGATATTCCACCTAGAGTAGGTGTTTGACAATCTATAATCGAAATGTCCTATGGGAGGCCTGCAGGGCCCTGTTAGAAGATCCCTGTCATTCCTCACCAAGGGATTATGCTATGGATTTGGAGTCAGACATTCCTGAGAGCAAAACCTGGCTCTCCCACTTAGCAGTGTATGGCTGGTCAAGTAATTTATTAACCTCACTGAACCTGTCTGCTCATCTACACAATGAAAACAATAAATATTCCTGACCTTGCTGGCTGGGTTGTAAAGATTAGAGATAACACATGTGCTGAACACAACATGGAACCTCTATGATAGGCATTCAATAACTGGCAGGTATCATAAACATTATTGATTTTGTTTCTTCCTTTCCCTCCATTCTTTTCCTTGCTCGCATCACCTGACTTCTCCCATTTCCCTTTTTTCCCTTCTT
>NW_012103087.1:1850889-1865617 GCF_000951045.1 Mandrillus leucophaeus | reverse complement strand
GGGATTACAGGCATGAGCCACCGCGCCCGACCAATTTCTTAATAGCATCTCAGTGACCCTGGGGGTGTCTATCGCCTGATCTCTGAGACTGTCACTTGTCCTGCTGCCGAAGGAGCCCTATTTTGGCATTAGAGGGCCTAGGCTCACAGTCCAGCTCTGACACTCATTAGCAGTGAGATCTTGGGCAAGTTGCTTCCCATCTCCAAGTCTGTTTTCTCTTGTGTGCAATGGATCTATTTGTTAGAGCAGAATACAGAAAACAAAATCCATGCTAACTAATTAAAACAAGAAGAAATGTATTACTGAGTTGCTTTCCAAAGCATTGGAAGGGTTGGATAAATAGGCCTCTGCTGTGTTCTGACACAACCACTTACCTCTGGCATCTTCCTTACTAGCAAGGTAGATGCCTCATGCCAAATCTCTCTCCCTATATTCAACTCTATTACTAACGCAAGTCTTGTGAGAGTACAAGTGGTAAAATTGGAATTGCATCCAACCTCACAGCTGCAAGGGCATGTGGAAAATGTCATCGCTACTTGTACAGCCTCTGTAGATGAAGAAGGCACGCCAGAAGGGGTGAGAAAAAGCAGAGCAAGCCTATCCATACAGTTTGTCATAAGGGACAACAATGTATCCATTACAGGGTTATTAAAGAATTAGTATTTATGAATATGTTTCCATTTAGTAAACACTGACTTGACCTGACGACATCAGCCAGCACTCCTTGTCCCCTGACACCAGGTGCCAAAGGTATTGAGTCCAGCCTGGGAGCCCGACTCTGAAACCCCACACATCTGCCAATGCCCTGAGGCTAGACCTTGCTTCCTGTCTGATGGACCCTGCTGGCTTACAACCTGGACCCCACCCAGAAAGACAGAGATTCCTGCCCCCAAGCAACTTTATGTCCACAAGGTAGAGTGACGAGTGCTCAAAAACCAGAAACCCAGAGAAGGAGTGAAAACATAGAAGGTGAGTCACTAATTCTGCCAGTGTTAGGTGAGACATCACATTTCATCATCCTTGATAATATGTAGTGCAGTTGGTAGAATAGAATATTACTTATCAAGAAAGACCTCGGCCGGGCGCCGGGGCTCACATCTGTAATCCCAGCACTTTGGGAGGCCGAGGCAGGCGGATTATGTGGTCAGGAGATCAAAACCATCCGGGCTAACATGGTGAAACTCCGTCTCTAATAAAAATATAAAAAGTTAGCCGGGCATGATGGCGGGTGTCTGTAGTCCCAGCTACTCGGGAGGCTGAGGCAGGAGAATGGCATGAACCTGGGAAGCAGAGTTTGCAGTGAGCCGAGATCGAGCCCCTGCACTCCAGCCTGGGCGACAGAGCGAGACTCCTCTCAAAAAAAAAAAAAGAAAGACCTCAAAAAGTTTCAGTGCTTCAGCAAAAGAAATAATCAGCAAACAGAAAACCCACAGACCGGGAGAAAATACTCACAAACTATGCATCCAACAAAGGACTCCTATGCAGAATCTACAAGGAATTCAAACAAATCAGCAACAACAACAACAAAACAAATGATCTCATCAAAAAGTGGGCAAAGGACACGAATAGACAATTCTCAAAAGAAGAGATACAAACAGCCAATATATGAAAAAATACTCAAAATCACTAATTATTAAGGAAAGGCAAATCTAAACCACAATGAGAAGCCACCTTACTTCTTCAAGAATGGGCCATAATTAAAAAGTCAAAAACAATGGATGTTGGCACAGATGTGGTGGAAAGGGAACACCTTTACATGACTGGGGATTGGAATGTAAACTAGTACAACCACCATGGAAGTCAGTATGAAAATTCCTTAAAGAACTAAAAGTAGAGCTATCATTCTATCCAGCAATCCCACTACTGGGTATCTATCCAGAGGAAAATAAGTCATTATAGGAAAAAGACACATGCACATGCATGTTTATAGCAGCCCAGTTCACAATATCAAAGATTTGTAACCAACCTAAGTGCCTATCAACCAACAAGTGGATAAAGAAAATCTGGTATATATAAACCGTAGAATACTACCCAGCCATAAAAAGGCACGAAATAATGTCTTTTGCCGCAGCTGGATGGAACTGGAGGCCATTATCCTAAGTGAAGTAACTCAGGAATGGAAAACCAAATAGCATTATGTTCTGATTTATACATGGGAGCTAAGCTATGAGGGCGCAACGGCATAAGAATGATACAATGGACTTTGGGGACTCAGGAGTAAGGGTGGGAGGGGCTGAGGGATAAAAGATTCCACATTGGGCACAGTGAACACTGCTCGGGTAATGGGTGCACCAAAATCTCAGAAATCACCACTAAAGAACTTATCCATGTAACCAAAAACCACCTGTCCCCCCAAAAACTATTAAAACAGAAATTAATTTTTGAAAAGTTTTAGTGGTAAGAGCTACTTGTATGACATATAAACTGTTGCATGAGAATCTAGACCCCGCATACTAAGCTTGATCAAAAAGAAGGATCTCTCTGCACTCTTAATCATTTTTTAAATCAAAATTTTAAAATGTAGTTTTTCTTATTATGAAAATAGTACATGCTTATTAAAGAACTTTTTGAAAATATGGAAAAGCAGAAAGAAAATAATAACTACTTTTTATCTCATTACCCAGCATTAATGACTGTTAACCTTTTGGAAATATTTCCTTCTGAGCAAATATGAACCAAAAGAAGCTGATGAACCTATGTTAATATCATGTAAAATAGACTTTAAGGTCTAATAGTGCTAAAAAGCACTATTAGAAATAAGAATGGTCACTACATAGTAATAAAAGCTTCAATTCACAAGGAACATATAACAATTTTAAACTCTTAGATATGTGTTGTGGCTTCAAAATGTATAAATATAAAATTGAGATATCAGTTAAGGGAAGGTTGTATGTTCATACACTTTAACACACTTCTCTCAGTAATTGATGGATCGAACAATCCAAAAACAGCAAGGATATAGATTTGAACAACACAAAATAACAAGCCTGATCCAAAGGACTTATTTTTAGAACACTGCATCAAACTACTTGTCAAACACACAAGGGCTATTTACCAAAATTAGCCATGCATTAGGCTATAAAGCAAGTCTAATACATTTCAAAGACTCTCTACACACCACATCCTCAGCTCACAATGTAATAAAGATAACTTTTCAAAAACAAGATAACAATCTATTTCATTGGAAATTTTTACATACATTTTAAATAACTCATGGCAAAATAAGAAATCATAATGGAAATTATATTATTGTATAATTTTTCAATAAATTATGTATGAACAATGAACATCAAAACTTGAGGGATGCAGCTAAGATATTTCTTGGAAGAAAATGTATGTTTTGCATGCCTACAGGAAAAAAAAAGAAAGGCTCAAAATTCAGTTAGTTAAACATGTATGTTATGAAATTAGAAAATAATTAGGTTTAAACAAAGCCAGAATGTAGAATGTAGTCACTGAAAAGACTAACAAAATTGAGAAGTTTTTAAGTAATGTTAATGAAGAGGAAAAAGAGAGAACAAATAAATAAACAATACTAAAAATTATGAGGCCATAACTACAGATGTTATGTAAGTTAAAAATGATAAATTAATAGTGTGATAACTATGACAATACATTCAAAAACTTAGGTAAAATAGATACATTCCTACAAATACATAACAAAAGTGAATGAAGAATTTTTTTAAAATAAAGAAAAAAAGGTTAAAAACCTGAATAGGTCCATAACATTATGGTTCAGCCCCAAAATGCAAGGTTGGTTTAATGTTAAGAAATGTTATATTTCAGACAATGCAAGTATCACAATAAATAAAAGAGAACAAATAGTCTCCATAAGTGAAAAATATCATTTGAAGAGAGGTAGAAAAAAAACACAGGAAATAAATGAAACAGTTATTTATGATTTAGAAAAAAAAAAACTTTCAGCAAACTAGAAATAAAAGGACCTTTCTTAACCTAATAGCAGATAATCATAAACACCTACTACAAATGTCATACTTAATGGTGAAATGTTGGAAATATTCCTTGGAAATACATTTCCATCATTAATATAGCATTTATTTATGAATTACAATGACCTCTTTACATGTTCGTCTCACCTCTCCCAGTTCCCTCTACCCTGTCCCCAGTGCTTAGTACAGTTCTTGGCACACTGTGGACATGCCATTCATGTTTGGTGAATGGATGGATGAATGAATAAAGTAGAGTTCTTTAGTGATAATATGCAGGTTACATAAATGTTACCCAGTAAATTCTAATTCCCCAGTTGTATCAATTTAGCTTTCAAGGGCTCTTTAAATGATATTTGAGAACTGCAAATGTATTTCCTTGTAACACTTAAGAAATTCCAGACTATTGGGTAAACATATTCCCAAGTTGTTTTCATTTACTTAGCCTTTCCGAAAATCAGTTCTCTCTCTGTAAATGGGAATATAATAATATGCTTGACTCAGAGTTGTTGTGAGAGTTAAATGAATGCTCATGAAGCAGTTAGCACAGTTCTTGTAATGTAATGCGTATGCAACTAATGTTGGTTATTGTTGTGTGGTTGCAATTATTAGTGGCAGTTGTGATTATTAGTAGCATTAGGCTATTTCAGATTTCCATGGCATCTAGTATCGTGCTTGCACATAAAAGCAACTTCTCAAAAAATACTTGCTAAATGAATGATGAATCTGCAATGCTGAGATTTACTAACGGCTTTCAAAACAACCTGCATTGCCTCATTCATTGATTCATTTAACAAAAATAAATTTCATACCTGCTGTCAGATACTGTACTAAATATTGGGGATACAGAGATGATTAATGATTAAGACATGATTCCAGCCTCTGAGGACTTCATAGAGTATCTAAGAACTAGATAGCATGAATTTATTTTAATTTGAAAAATCTACATTGGCAGGTCTCTACTTTTATGCCTATCTCTCATAAACAAGATACATTGACCCTTATCAAGACAGAATCAGCATGGAGAAAAACCAAGCTATGTAAGAGCAGTGTCCCTCTCAAAATAATTTGAGCCCGTTCTTGGGGGGCTTTGTTTTGTTTGAGTTGTTTGTTTTTAAAAGCCGGCCGGGGATTGGGGGCCTTGTTTTCCAAGGGGGTTCCCAACTTGGGGCTTGGTTCGGAGTTTTTTGGCAGTTGCCGTTTCCTTTTGGGGGTTGGGTTTTGGCCCTTGGGGTTTTGGGTTCCCATTGGAAGTCACCATTAGAATACACATTTCATACATTAATGTCCCCCCAATACATGAGAGAATGAATTTGAGAGAAGAGACAATGTAAGGGAAGTGATAAGGAGTAAGGTCCTTTATTAGGAGAGATGTCAGAAATGGCAGGGGTGGTCCAACCCCAAAAGTCCAGAAAAAGTTTTCACATCCTACTATGTTAGACAGACTAAAATAATTGGCATAATCAAGACATATTGTTTAATATTGGCTAAAATTAAAAATTTAATGCTTATAGAATATATTACATTTTGTCATATTTTCTGTTGCTCAGCTCCTTTTGAGAGTCCTTGTAACATTTGAAACCTTTCTGCCTTATGAATCTTGCCTTCTCAAAGTGGAGGCTAGAAAACAAGTCTCCCCAACTCCGTAGCTCCTAAGGTGTAAGCATGAGACCTAGGATCTGCCAATCACATGCAGCCATGTGAGACATATCCAAAAGTAAACAATGCAAAGAAGATTTGTGAAATTCACCTTCCAGAGAACATGTGACAAACACATCCAAGTCTTAGAGGGCAGCAGGGGCAAAGCTCCTGGTGCCTATTCCCTTACGTTATCAGTGATAGCTGCCCAGTGTTTGTCAAGCCATGGAGCTGTGGCATGAAATGTCATGAGCACTGTTTTTGCCAGTAAAGGTCATTGTAGCATAGTTGGTCATTTTTACTGGTTGTGTAGAACTTCGGCCAGAATTTCCACCCCACTAGAATATGGGGGTCCTTTACCAGCCTTACTGGATTCTTGCAAGCAACAATCTTGACACATACACTGGGTTAGACTGACAACTGAAAAAGGATCAGCCCTGGGAGGAACAGACATGGGCACCTAGGGACTGATATGGACACCTAGGATCACCTCCTGGGTCACTAAGTGCCATCTCCCACTGGTGATAAGGGATACAGAGAATGTGTTTGTTCTATCAATTGTGCCTTGATCACCAAATTCTGTTTCTGCAAAATATGGCTTAACTCAGGGGGTCTCTATATTGTACACTGTTTTCTCCTCTCCAGGAGACTCAGGAGTCGGGGTTAGCCTGTGGTCTGCTGGTCAAAGATCCAGGAAAAAAAGAAAATGAGAACCTGGGGAAGTGAGGCCAATTAAGCCTCCACCTACCTTTCAGAGCTACCCTAACTTCTCCCTATATGAATTCTATGTTAATACTTGGAGAGTTCTTCCTGCAAACAGGTATTTCCAAGAAAAACTGACAACACTTAGAAAAGGGGGAAGAGGAAGCAGAATTTTCTCACTTACTACAAGAGAACCGCCCTGACTGCTTTTAGAGAATGAATGCCTTGCTTTCTGCTTATTCCTGTGGTTGCTCGTTATGAACTTTCAAGGTACATTTGATATAAGACATATTTCAATTTCATTTCTTCACCAGCATTAAAACCTTGATATCAAAAGTCTAACTGCTTATACTTCTGTGATAGAAAAGCTGAAGGCTTCCCCTCTTGTAGTAATCCATGAGCTTAACACAGGGGTATAGAGGTGAAGAAGGCCTAGATTCTACCTTTAAGGAGCTAGATTGAGCAGAAGACACATAAAGGTACCTTAATGAAGTAAGGTGTAATATATACATAAACAAAGTATTATGAAAGCTACTCTTGGCTTCTCCACAAGTGGGGAGGGGAAAGCTTTTGAAGGCTTTGTAGAAAGAAGAGACATTTTGGCCTTTATGCATGAATAGAATTTTGATGAGAAAATGAAGATGTCCCGGGAAGAGGAAGCAACATAAACATAGACATGGAAGTACAAACTTTCAAGTACTTTTCAAGAATCATTGAATACTTTCTGGATTCAAGCATAGTTTGTGTTTGTAATAAAGGAATGGAGTGGTGGGAAGGACAGACTGCTTGAGAGAGGTAGAAAGAAGCCAGATACTACCGGTGTTGATTGAAAGATTATGACACAGAATCACTAAAACTTTGAAATAGAAAAAAGGCAAAAAAAAAAAAAACACAAAAAAACAAAAAAATCCACACAGAACCTTCAACCCAATATCCCATACACTAAACTCTTCAAAAATCTCTGACAAAACTCCCTTTTGTTGCATGTATTTTTGT
This sequence comes from Mandrillus leucophaeus, assembly GCF_000951045.1. Lineage (NCBI taxonomy): Eukaryota > Metazoa > Chordata > Mammalia > Primates > Cercopithecidae > Mandrillus > Mandrillus leucophaeus. Next base: position 1,858,334 of record NW_012103087.1, on the reverse strand, counting down.
AAACTTTTATTTTAGGCCTCGGAGTACATGTGAAGGTTTGTTACAGAGATAAACACATGTCATTGGGGTTTGTTGTACAGATGGTTTCATCACCCAGGTATTAAGTTCAGTACCCAATAGTTATCTTTTCTGCTCCTCTCCCTCCTTGCACCCTCCCCCGCCAAGTAGACCCCAGTGTCTGTTGTTTCCTTCTTAGTAGCCATAAGTTTTTGTCATTTAGCTCCCACTTATAAGTGAGGACATGTGGTATTTGGTTTTCTGCTCCTGCGTTAGTTTGCTAAGGATAATAGCCTTCAGCTCCATCCATGTTTCTGCAAAAGATGTGATCTCATTCTTTTTAATGGCTGCATAGTATTCCATGGTGTACATATACCACATTTTCTTTATCCAATCTGTCATTGATGGGCATTTAGGTTTATTCCATGACTTTGTTATTGTGAGTAGTGCTGCAGTGAACATTCATGTGCATGTTTCTTTATGATCGAATGACTTATATTCCTCTGGGTATATACCCAGTAATGGGATTGCTGGGTCAAATGGTAGTTCTGTTTTTAGTTCTCTGAGGAATCGTCATACTGCTTTCCACAATGGCTGAACTAATTTACACTCCTACCAACAGTATATAATTGTTCCCCTTTCTCTGCAACCTCACCAGCATCCGTATTTTTTGACTGTTTAGTAATAGCCATTCTAACTGGTGTGAGATGGTATCTCATTGTGGTTTTGATTTGCATTTCTCTAATGATCAGTGATATTGAAGCTTTTTTTCATATGCTTATTGGCTGCATGTATGTCTTCTTTTGAGAAATGTCTGTTCATGTCCTTTGCCCAGTTTTTAATGGAGTTGTTTGCTTTTCTTTTGTAGATCTGTTTAAGTTCCTCATAGATGCTGGATACTAGACCTTTGTCAGATGCACAGTTTGCAAATATTTTCTCCCATTCTGTAGGTTGTCAGTTTACTCTTTTGATAGTTTCTTTTGCTGTGCAGAAGCTCTGAAGTTTAATTAGATCCCACTTGTCAATTTTTGCTTTTGTTACGATTGCTTTTGGTGTCTTTGTCATAAAATGTGCGATCGTTCCTATGTCTGACAAAACTCCTGCTTTGCTTGGTAAAACATGAGGTCTTTTTTTTTTTAAGTGGGAGGTTCTTTGATAAGATTTTTGAAGGTATTTTAATTCAGTAAAAGTTAGCATCATGATGATGGCGAGGAAAGCCCAGAATAGATTGAAGTACTGCTGGACTGTGAAGAGAAAGAGGTCCTGAAAGGGAAGTATTCAAACTTGAAACTCTGGACCCTGAAATGGCTAAATGTTCAGCTACTCCAATTTCCTCTTGACTGGTTCACACACTTCTAGTTCCTTCCCTACCTCACCTAAGCCCTCTTTGCCTCCCAGAAAGTGGGAAATGTCCCTCTTAAAGAGATCAAATGAAACAAGAAGAGAAACTATATATTTTGTCTGAATCCCCGATCAGCTCAGAAAGAAGGCAGAGTTGACCTAACTTAGCACCATAAACCTCACCTTTCAGCTGGTACCTTTGTGTACCCTTTCCTGATGCCAGCAACTCAGCCCATGTCTCCCACTCAGCTCTCCCAGGCTTCTTAGAACTCAGATTCCCAAGACAAAGGACAATTGAGGCCCAGTTAGTGCTCAGGTTTACTGAGAATTAAGCCATAGGCAGATACCATCAAAACACATCTCACTTGTGACCTTTCACAGCCAACGAATTGGAAGGATTTTCCTTTGCTGGGGATTGAATTTAAAACGACTTCCCAGGAGTGAAAGGTCAGCCCATGGAACCATGATATCCAGTTAAACACAGCTAAATAGAACGTTTTAGCATGACAATAAATGGAGTTATATTTAGCTGATTCGGGAAACTATCTGGCTGAGGGAAAAGCAGTACAGAGATTCTTCATCTACCACTCCTCCTCCCCTGGCTGGGAAAAGTAATGGAGTAATACAAAGGTGAAGAATTTTACCAAATCTGTCTGGAGAGACCGTTTTTGCTTTCCCAACATCTACCATGTTCTGAGTAGGACATGTTGGTTGAATGGCATAAAGGCTATATTGTTTTCTTGATGCACACATGAAATTCTTATTAGCATGACTAGAGCAAGAGGGGTTCCAAAGGGAGAACATATCCTCAAATAACTCTCTAGGCAGCTTTGATTTCTAGATATGTATGAGGTGAAAGCACATTAGCCAAACTGGCTTTGATAACAAACGCATTCTTCTTTAACAAGGAAAGACTAAAGGGAAAAAATACTTGGCACCCCACTCCCTTAACTTGAAATGCCCCATGCCATTTTGAAATAGCCTCATATTTTGCTGTTGTTAACTACCAGATGGTTTTGTTAGCTGGTGACTGTTTCTCTAAATAACTCCTGACAATAAAAGACTGTGACACATGAGAGCAAAATGGGGACCATAAGTGGTAGCCTTTTACCTCCAGAATCTTACCTCGTCGTTCATTCTGAAACTTGATGTGTGTAATTGCAGCCACTGGGAAGGTGTGGAGTGCTACAGCATCACAGATCTGCCAATAGTTAGAAGAGATTAAAGGTGTATGTTGTTTTTTTAGAAGGAAAAAATATATTTAATTGAAACCGATTTAGAAATCAGGATCCCTGTGAGTTTAGAGTGAGAATGTTTTCAATGAAACACTGTTTCATCTTGGCTATGAAAGACTCATACCGTTTCTCTCCCAGGCTAAGTGTGCTATTTGATAGGGAATCCACTGTTTATGCTTGTCCTGCAAGACCCTCTTTACTACACAATGAATTGGTACTTTCGGTAAATATAATCCCATAGTGATTTAGCAAAACCCATCAGTCTCAGCCTTAGCCTTGTGGATTCCATCTAACATTCAGTTTCACTTGTAGTGGCTGATCTCTTTGCTAACAAAGTCTTTTTCATACAAAGCTGCCATCTTCCATTTTATCTTTATCTTTACCTTTTTTTTTTTTTAATCAAATCTCACCTAATCTGGCTATTTGTACCTTTATTACTAATTTTTTATTCTGCCTTTGGATAATCCAAATTAAGCATGACCCAACCTGTTTGGACATAACAAGGCCACTTTTAAATCTCTAGCTAAGGAAAAGGTATAATCAAAGAACTTAACTAAACTCGTAGAACTGACACTCAGGCTTCAAGCCCTTGGCTCCTAAATGTCTATACTGGCCTAGCCACTTTGAGTCAACTCTCAAAGTCGGAAGACCTTGATACCACATAAACAAGACTACAGTCTATATACAATTCAACAAACATGTCCTACTTAGAACTTGGTAAGTGTTGGGAAAGTAACCATCTTACTTCTCCAATTTTATTTTGTTTTTTTCTTCTGTATTGCTGACCTCCCATTGATCTCTTAATACCTTCACCCAGCCTCTAAGGCATGAAGCACTATTCTGTTATGCCTAGAGTCCAAAGACAGCTGCACTCCCCATTTAATAATTTAATCTCTCATCCTTGGTTCAAAGAGTTCCAGTGACAACTTTAGCCTGGCACTAAAACAAACTGTGCCAATCCGTACTCTTCACCAGTTCTGTGGCAACCCATTATCAGCCAATTTCGCTCTGCTCTGTACCCTCTAGGACCCAAGTCATCCCCAAAAGCCCATGGCTCCAAGAGGTCTGGTTATGCAGAGACAACAGGAGGTATTTCCTTTTAGGTACAGCTAGAATATTGTTGCAGCAATCCCGTCACTGTGGTGGTAGCAGTAGGAAGAAATAAAAAACGTCATATTCAAATGTTATGGTGACAAAACCAGCTGACTGAATGACTGAAGGACATAAAAAAGAGGGAGAAATCAAAAGTGACATTCAGATTTCTGGCGTGGAGAAGGTATTGAATGCTGGATGTGGAAAAAAGAATAAGCAGGTAAAAAGTTCGGGATTTGAAAACGATTGAAACAAGGGCTAAGTAAGCATATGTCTTGGTTTTATCCCATTATTTATCAAGGCTCTTATTTGTTTTGCCAAGTAGGCTTCTCTCTTGAGAAGAGGTTATGGTCACTCATCTACAGAAATAACAAAGTGCCTATTTAAATCGTGTTCAATATAACGTGTGTTTGAGTGAATCTTCTCCAGGCCCTTAAGAAGACCAGCCATGGTTAAGTGGTGGAAAGAGTTCTAGATCAAGTAAGGAAACTCGTGGCTTAGAATTTAAACCACTACTTACAAGCTGTGAGATCAAAGGCATTAAGTAAATAGAGGGTTCAAGAAAATGGTATTTTCCAATTTCAATATTTTATGACTACAATGAATATTTTATGACTCCACTTAGACAAGAAGACGAAGTGGAGTGTTTTAGTGTGCATCTAGTTCTTAGGACTAGAATTCCCAGCCTTTGTTTATTGTGTCTTCTCTCTCCCATCTAACTCATAAATAATGAAAAGGAAAATATTTGGGAGACAGCAGTGGGTCAGAAATTGCAGGCCAGTTGGGCACAGTAGCCCACACCTGTAATCCTAGCACTCTGGAAAGCCGCGGTGGGAGGATCGCTTGAGCCCAGGAATTCAAGACAAGCCTTGGTGACGTGGTGAGATTCTCTACAAAAAAAATGCAAAAATTACCCAGGTGTGGTGGCACACACCTGTGGTCCCAGCTACTCGGGAGACTGAGGTGGAAGGATCACTTGTGCCTGAAAGGTCGAGTCTGCAGTGAGCCATGATCGTACCAGTGCACTCCTAAAAAGTTGCAGGCAACAGAAACGCTTTAAAAACTGAGTTCCTATAAAAATTGGATTCACTTACAGTATTGGCTCTCGGCAAGTACGCACACACTACAGAAGCATAGACATACTGTAATATCTCTGTACAAATATGCAGGACCAGGGCATACTTCATTTGAATAAATATCAAAACGTAGGGCATGGGAATTTTTGATAAAACTTTTATCAAATCACAGAACTTCAAATCCCAGTTCCCTTGTCTATAAGTGTTACCACATCAATATCGACCCAAGATTTTGGTTAACATAAAACACACTTTTTACAAAGCACCTACTACAGTGTCTGGCACCATACTCAATAAATGGTAGCTACTATTGTAGCTATGTTTTGGAATCACTTACTATAATCTGAAGATTAAGTCAGGCAATTTAAAAACCAAAAACTAGCCAGGTGCAGTGGCTCATGCCTGTAATCTAAGCTCTTTGGGAGGCCGAGGCAGGCAGATCATTGAGGTCAGGAGTCCGAGACCAGCCTGGCCAACATGGTAAAACCCCATCTCTACTAAAACTACAAAAATTAGCAGGATGTGGTGGCACACACCTGTAATCCCAGCTACTCAAGAAACTGAGGCACGAGAATAGCTTGAACCCAGGAGGTAGAGGTTGCAGTGAGCCGAGATCACTCCACTGCAGTCCAGCCTGGGCAACATAGTGAGACTCTGTAAAAAAAAAAAACAAACAAAAAAAAAACAAAAAAACAAAAATCCTGAACCAACAATGGAGTGTTGAAGAATGCAAAAGGTACCCAACCTAGACAGTGATCTCATGGAGTCACTACGATTATTTATTGTTTACCTAGCACTTTAGCCCAGCAAAATTCAAGGTCAGTTATTATTGTCTACAGAACACAGGAAATAAAAATAGCACTTCACAAATGGGAAAAACACAGCACTCTTGCTGGTAGGAGTCATATGTTCAACTCAAAGAAGTTCAAACACTTGATGGTCTAAAGCCATTGTCAATAACCATCCCAAGACATCAAAGAAAACAACCCAAAAGTACCTCTGGCCTTTTCCCCCCGCCATGAAAACAGAGGCTGAGTAATTATGTTATATATACAGGATACGCAACCTCAGATAACCTTAGGGCCAGGGTGGTGAAGTTACGCAGGCCTTTCCCTCAAAGATGGCTTTACGCTTTCTCTTTGTGAAAATGACAAAATATGAGCAATCTATCATTTTCATATAAAAATAAATAATTCCAAGCAAACACATAGAAAAGTACATAAAACACATAGAAAAGCAAAGTAAGCTTCCAAAAAAAAAAAGACAACATGTTTTGTGAATAAAAGTAACCCACATTTTTCCCACACACCTTGCGTTGACTGAAATCTTCTTTCAATGAACTGATGATGGCATCATGCAAATGATTTTCAAAATCACTTGCCATGGTTACAGTATAAGCTATGGACGCCCACATAACTACCACTAAAATGAGTGTCTCAGTTAGGATTCTTTGGTGGGAGGTGACAGAAATGGACCCCAGTTAACTTAAGCAAAGTAATAATGATCATAATAATCATTAACAATAAAAAAATTATGAAATCTAAAGAAAAAGTGAACATTCAGGCTTTGGGAAGAATAGGATCAGAGATGCTCCAGGAAATTAGGAAATAGGTATTAAAAGACTATCTCTTTTAGTCTTTAGGGGACAGCCATTGGAAACACTCATGTCAGTGCTTTGTGTCAATGTCCAGTTGGTGAATATTTGAAATTCTGAGAAGGTAGGATAGTCTCACCTCAGACATGTGTCTGAGGAGGCTGAGGATAGTGTACATGACCACCTCATCAGAAAAGCAAGGAAGGAGGGAAGAGAAGTCCCAGAATGAAAAACTGAAGTACTATTAACAAAGAAAGGAGAAACGGCTGCTGGGCAGACCAATATTACAGATTCAATCACAGCTAATCTCAGAAAATATTGGTACTGGACAGAAACAATCCATGGTTTACAAAACCTATTTGTGCAGTTTTATTTTTAAAGTGAATGCAGCATGAAAACATATAATTAAAATTTTTAATTGAGAAAAAATGTGATATAGGCTCAGACTCTTAAAGTTTTTCCCAGCCCTGCCACTAAAATCATTCCACCTGCAGCAACAGCAGTACTTGCATGCACAATGTGCCATCAGGAGCACTCGTAAAGCACGGATTATGTTTTCAAATCACACTCATAGGAACCAGGACTTCGTAAAAAGCACCTGACTTCATGTTTTAGGGTAGGAAAAGTTAGGATGGCAAGGGTATGTCAGCATTTTTTCTAGGATGACAGGGGATGTGCCAGAAAGACAACAAATCCAGCTGAAGAGCTACTACTCACAAGATGTGATAATTCAAACATCCAAAGCAAACAAAAATATGATAATGATTATGGTTAATTAGAATAATTGAATCTGTGAAAGGTAGAATTCATTATGGCCCTGAAAAGAGAAAAGTTTATTTCAAAGGTGTATAAAAGTAATTGTAATATAAAGATAGTATTTTATTTATTTTAACAGATAGTGAAATGTTGATGTATGTGAGCTTTTAATTATTTCCATACATATATATGTGTTTTTAAATCATAGCAATATACTTGTTTTTATCTGTATGTACCGGAAAGAGTGAACACAGGAAGCCATGAATAAGTCAAACAGATCCAGAAAAGCTCACAGTACCGACAACAGGACAGGACTGCTTAACACCAGTGGTCACAGATAATAACCAAGTGAGA
>NW_012103087.1:1835227-1850839 GCF_000951045.1 Mandrillus leucophaeus | reverse complement strand
AAAAATCCTGAACCAACAATGGAGTGTTGAAGAATGCAAAAGGTACCCAACCTAGACAGTGATCTCATGGAGTCACTACGATTATTTATTGTTTACCTAGCACTTTAGCCCAGCAAAATTCAAGGTCAGTTATTATTGTCTACAGAACACAGGAAATAAAAATAGCACTTCACAAATGGGAAAAACACAGCACTCTTGCTGGTAGGAGTCATATGTTCAACTCAAAGAAGTTCAAACACTTGATGGTCTAAAGCCATTGTCAATAACCATCCCAAGACATCAAAGAAAACAACCCAAAAGTACCTCTGGCCTTTTCCCCCCGCCATGAAAACAGAGGCTGAGTAATTATGTTATATATACAGGATACGCAACCTCAGATAACCTTAGGGCCAGGGTGGTGAAGTTACGCAGGCCTTTCCCTCAAAGATGGCTTTACGCTTTCTCTTTGTGAAAATGACAAAATATGAGCAATCTATCATTTTCATATAAAAATAAATAATTCCAAGCAAACACATAGAAAAGTACATAAAACACATAGAAAAGCAAAGTAAGCTTCCAAAAAAAAAAAGACAACATGTTTTGTGAATAAAAGTAACCCACATTTTTCCCACACACCTTGCGTTGACTGAAATCTTCTTTCAATGAACTGATGATGGCATCATGCAAATGATTTTCAAAATCACTTGCCATGGTTACAGTATAAGCTATGGACGCCCACATAACTACCACTAAAATGAGTGTCTCAGTTAGGATTCTTTGGTGGGAGGTGACAGAAATGGACCCCAGTTAACTTAAGCAAAGTAATAATGATCATAATAATCATTAACAATAAAAAAATTATGAAATCTAAAGAAAAAGTGAACATTCAGGCTTTGGGAAGAATAGGATCAGAGATGCTCCAGGAAATTAGGAAATAGGTATTAAAAGACTATCTCTTTTAGTCTTTAGGGGACAGCCATTGGAAACACTCATGTCAGTGCTTTGTGTCAATGTCCAGTTGGTGAATATTTGAAATTCTGAGAAGGTAGGATAGTCTCACCTCAGACATGTGTCTGAGGAGGCTGAGGATAGTGTACATGACCACCTCATCAGAAAAGCAAGGAAGGAGGGAAGAGAAGTCCCAGAATGAAAAACTGAAGTACTATTAACAAAGAAAGGAGAAACGGCTGCTGGGCAGACCAATATTACAGATTCAATCACAGCTAATCTCAGAAAATATTGGTACTGGACAGAAACAATCCATGGTTTACAAAACCTATTTGTGCAGTTTTATTTTTAAAGTGAATGCAGCATGAAAACATATAATTAAAATTTTTAATTGAGAAAAAATGTGATATAGGCTCAGACTCTTAAAGTTTTTCCCAGCCCTGCCACTAAAATCATTCCACCTGCAGCAACAGCAGTACTTGCATGCACAATGTGCCATCAGGAGCACTCGTAAAGCACGGATTATGTTTTCAAATCACACTCATAGGAACCAGGACTTCGTAAAAAGCACCTGACTTCATGTTTTAGGGTAGGAAAAGTTAGGATGGCAAGGGTATGTCAGCATTTTTTCTAGGATGACAGGGGATGTGCCAGAAAGACAACAAATCCAGCTGAAGAGCTACTACTCACAAGATGTGATAATTCAAACATCCAAAGCAAACAAAAATATGATAATGATTATGGTTAATTAGAATAATTGAATCTGTGAAAGGTAGAATTCATTATGGCCCTGAAAAGAGAAAAGTTTATTTCAAAGGTGTATAAAAGTAATTGTAATATAAAGATAGTATTTTATTTATTTTAACAGATAGTGAAATGTTGATGTATGTGAGCTTTTAATTATTTCCATACATATATATGTGTTTTTAAATCATAGCAATATACTTGTTTTTATCTGTATGTACCGGAAAGAGTGAACACAGGAAGCCATGAATAAGTCAAACAGATCCAGAAAAGCTCACAGTACCGACAACAGGACAGGACTGCTTAACACCAGTGGTCACAGATAATAACCAAGTGAGAGAAAAACCATCCATTGGTCAGTCCCAGAGATCATACACAACAGAAATTGAAAAAAGGAGCTCACAGTGTGTTACACAATGAATAATTAAAACAAAATCCCACAGAAGAGAATTAACTGAGCAAACTTGATCCCTCGTTGTCTGTGGAGAAAACCTCTGGGTGACTACTTATTAAAATCAAATACTTACTTGATATATAATTTGATTCCAGTAGTGCTAAAACTAGATAAACATATCACAATGGCAGCACAATACCCAGTTATAGGCAGGGAAGACTCCAAATTCCAAAAAAAGTAAAAAGTAAAGGATTTTAGAATTCGCATTATTAACCACCACGTATGAAACAACCATTAAAAAAAGGTTGCATCCTAATGACCATAGACTTGAGTTTCATTTAAATTGGGCCATGCAATCAATTACTGTCTCTACAAGAATCAGTTCGAATCCTGCAGCCTAAACTGGTCTCAATTTTTTTTCTTTATGTCTGGTAATATTACTACAACTAGGATGATTACTGCAACCCTAGAAATAGTATCTTCTTAGTTATAGCACCCAGGAAGGCAGTGTTGGGAAAGGTATAAAATTAAAGTTTTTAAAATGAATAAAGAGAGAGAGATAATTAAGAAACAAATGCAAATCCATTCCATGGTATTAGAACTTTCATAAACACTTTTAGTGTAAGTTTTTACATGTTTTGTAATCACTGATATTTTGTAATCATTGTGATATTTTTCATGTTTGCTTTGGAGGTATGTTTAAAATATTTAAGAGAGTAATATATATTAAGCTTTGTAGATTCAATTAAAATCAAACAAAGGGATTAAATATGTAATTAATTTTTATTGGTTGGGATACTTATTTTGACAAAGCCATAAGTATTTTCATAGTAAGTGGATCAGCAGTGTAAAAATATTTAGACCAGAAGTTAGCAAACTTAGTCTAAAAAGGGTCAAATAGTAAATATTTTAGACTTGCAAGCCAGACTGTCTCTGTCACAATTACTCAGTTCTACTGTTGTAGCATGAAGGAAACCATAGATAATACCTAAATGAATGGGCATGGTGTGTTCTGATTAAACTTTATTTACAAAAATAGGCAGCAGGCTAGATTTAGTCCTTGGGCTATATTTTTTTCAACTTCTAATTTGGAGGAATAGTAATCGTTTTGTATTTTAAAGATTTTTAAAATAAATTCAAAAAATAGGCATTAAACAAGATACAAATGGTACTGAGTATTTTTTCCACATATGAAATTCCCTGAGGCCGGGTGCGGTGGCTCAAGCCTGTAATCCCAGCACTTTGGGAGGCCGAGACGGGCGGATGACAAGGTCAGGAGATCGAGACCATCCTGGCTAACACGGTGAAACCCCGTCTCTACTAAAAAAAGTACAAAAAACTAGCCGGGCGAGGTGGCGGGCGCCTGTAGTCCCAGCTACTCGGGAGGCTGAGGCAGGAGAATGGCGTAAACCCGGGAGGCGGAGCTTGTAGTGAGCCGAGTTCGCGCCACTGCACTCCAGCCTGGGCGACAGAGCAAAGACTCCGTCTCAAAAAAAAAAAAAAAAAAAAAAGAAAAGAAATTCCCTGAGATTTGAAAGAAATCAATCCGTCTAATCCCAAGTCCAATCCACAGTCAACCGTAGATTTTTAGAGGCCCAACTCCCCCTTCTTTTCCGCTATCCTATGTTGATAACGTATTAGCATTCCCTCATTCTGCCCAAGTTATGAGATACACTTTGCCTGTGATATACTTTGCCTGCTAGATATACTTTGCCTGCTACTTCATAAGTCACAGTCTCAAAATCTACTTCTACATTTTCTTTCATTATACACATATATTATAAATTATTCTGACCAATGAAAGATGGATGGAAAGACAAGGACAAGGTCATGAAGATTCTTTTTGAGACATCAGTTTGCTAAGAATTGGAAAATAGTCATGAACTACACAACCTTATAGAATACTGGATAAATGTAAAAGAATAACTTAGTGCTGTTATAATGTAAGTTCTATTCAAAATATCAATCTTATCTGCTTTGTTTATTCCCATATCACTAATAACTAAAACAGAAGTGCTTTGAACATAGAAAGCACTCAAAAATATTTTAAAATAAGTCATATAAGTGAATTAATTCATGAGTGTGGCTACTTGGGTCCAAATTTGCCATAATGGTTGGTCCATGTGATAGCTAGTCTGCAGCTCTGTCAGTGCCAGCACTTCTGGAGGCAGACACAAAGATGGAATTAGAAGTGCAAAGGTGTACTTCTCTGTGGAGGATAAATAATGCAATTGTAGGAAGGGAAAGACTTTGTATCAAAATGCCGATCTAACATCTATGAAAAGAGTGCAGGAAGGAAGGAGGTTTGAGAAAGAAGTGCTTCAAACAGCACTGTAGCTCGAGAAAGTCCCAGCCAGGCCAAAGAAAGCCACGGAACAGACTGTTTTTTAGAGGAGTCTCTCATTGGGCAGAAGTGGCCTGGCTCACAGAACCCCTCCTCTGCCCAGTTACTCACTGGGAGCAGTTCTAAAAGAGCACAGCCTTGAAGTTGAAGGCTGTGGTGGATTCCAAAGGTGCAGCATCTGGAAGCTGTCTGCTGATCGCACTCTTGAGCAGGCTTTGCCTTGAGGGAAGGTCTGAGTGACCCACCTCCATGACCACAGAAACAAAAAGGTTCCCGGTTTCTAAGGGTGAGCAGATCAGATTCAATTCCAACACTCAATTTTCTCTCCCATTTGTTACCATGAGCTCTGTGAGCTTTTTCTTCTTGAATATAGGAGGGCGGTTCTTGTCATGTCGCTTCACCATTGGTAGTGAGGCAACGCTCAAATCAGTTGGAGAAGGGAGAGCCAATTAAAACAGGTGGAGGTTTTCTTGGAACACAACTTAGGAAGACGACATGTCTAATACATGTCTCTCTTCTCATTCAAATGTGCGCATGGATTTGAAGCCTTTCACTTACAGAAATGTTTCTTTCATCAAGAAAGTTGACAGATGTCGACTTTTAAATTTACACATAGAAACGGCATCTCTAGGTGTCAGCGCCATTAAATGCTACAAAGCCATTCCCTCATCTGACAGATATCCCCCACCTAAGTGCTAAGTTTCCAGTAAATAACCACATCTAGTTTGTAAACCAAAGATGGCAACCCTTTGCTTCTATACCTAATTCTGAGACACTTCCTCCATTAGTCCAAATAAAGTGACAATGTATAGACAAAGTAACTATATATTGTATAGAAATATAGCTATAAAATTATGCAAAATGTGTAACAATCATATACTACTATAGTTAGATAGTAAAAAGCACTAATGAAATTGCAAATAAGTTCTATGGATGTTCAAAAAAATATTATTTCCAACTGTGAAAACTAGGGGAGAGTTTCATGGAGAACATGGCATTTAATCTGGGCCTTGACAGATGAGTAAGATTTGTATACATGGAGATGAGGTAAATGATACTGACAGACAGAATCACAGACAAAAAAGCATGGACCCAGAAAAGCACAATTTTATTTTTAAAATCAGGGCAAAATAGTTTTCATGGCAGCAGGATCTATGACCTAATAAATTTCAGGCAGCTCTCTGGTTCCTAAATTTTAAATCGTAAGACACTGATGCCAGTCACTGATACATACACCATTATTGTTATCTGTTCATAAGTTTGACATCAGAAAAATTCTCTTGAGCATAGAAGATTGTCTCTTGGCCACAAGAGCCATTCTGTCTTGAGGATATATTTTGTTAGCAGGTATGACATAAGTTAAAACAGAACTGAAGACACCCATAAAGTATAGCGATTGCATGACAGACAGAGTGTTTAAAAATAAGTTTAAGAGGTGTCATTAAGTTCAAGTGGTGGCTCTGACACCAAATAGCTCCTCTTTGACGCATCTGAGAATGAACACATTCTCTCTGCACAGTGTTCCATTAGTGATTTTAATTGCACGCTAAGCTTTATAATTTGTTGCTGTCATTGAGGTTCATGTACTGTGCTAATATTTATTCTGCATATTATTTAACACCTAATTAAGTTTATTGCCCTCTTTCTATAAACTTTTTCATCTGACTTGCATGTGAAGAGCTAACTTACATATCTATTAAAAGTAGTGCTTGAGTTACGGGTCCTGTTAATATTCTCGACAGTTGTTTAACTGTTTTAAGTCCATGAAAGGAAAAAAAAAAGGATAGTTTGTTTCCTACATTTTAAAATAAACTATACTTACATCCTATTATGTAATATTTATGCCCTCAGGACCACCAATAATATAAATGCTAACTACCTAGTTGGTTTTTTACACCCTCTCTCCGCCTGCACCCCTGCCATGGAGCTGTTTCTGACAAATGGGACGAGAATATGTACCCTCCTTTAACTCACATCCAATAAGTGAAGGATGCTTTATTTTAAGTGCCTAGCACAGTGTCTCACACATTGTAGATAATTAAGGTTTAATGAAAAAAATAAAATGCAATATATTAAGAGTTACTTTCTAAACATCCCCTGCATCACATCAGATCTTATGTTGTATTCTCAGTACATCACAGTAGTGGCAGAGACACAAATCAAGAAGATAATTACAGAGCAACAACACATTCCTCATCATTATCTCACCACATATCCTTGCCTCTCCCATCGACTTCCTTTAATCCTTTCTCTACTTTTTTCTAAACCTAAATCTTTGATGCACTAACTCTTGCTGAACATCTGCCATCTGAATATTGAGAAAAATGTGTGAGCACTCAAGAATACTTCTGTGAGGCTTCTCTTCTTTCCTTGCTTTCCTCCAATTTCTTTCTCAGCAAACTATCGCAAGAACAGAAAACCAAACACCGCATGTTCTCACTGATAGGTGGGAATCGAACAATGAGATCACTTGGACACAGGAAGGGGAACATCACATACTGGGGCCTATTGTGGGGAGGGGGAAGAGGGGAGGCATAGCATTAAGAGATATACCTAATGTAAATGACGAGTTAATGGGTGCAGCACACCAACATGGCACATGTATACACATGTAACAAACTTGCACGTTGTGCACATGTACCCTAGAACTTAAAGTATAATGATAATAAATAAATAAATAAATAAATAAATAAATTAAAAGAAAAATATCTCGAAAACATGAATGGGTGAGTCCACAGATCTTATTCTTCCTATCAAACAAAAAAATGTAATAGAAATGTTTTTATTCATTATAGGCCAGAGATAATCACCACATGATAGGAAAGTTCCTAAGATGATAGGTGCTCTTTTCTTACAAGTATAAGTTAAATTAGATAAAAGTCTATGAACAGTAAACTTTGTATATTTATGCTCTAGAGATAATGTGATGATTTTGGGGATGCTGATACAGTCATCACTTTTCCATAACTCTACTGACCCACCCAAAGTATCATTCTTACCTTCACTGACTTGTTTGGTAAAAGCAGGGTTCAATGGCAGAGAATGGGCTGGCTTGCGTGACTCCCACCAATAAAAATAAAACGTGTCACTGCTTCCCTGGTAATAAGGGCTGTGGGCACAGAACAAGCATGGGCTCTAGAGCCAAGTATACCAGGTTTGAATCCCAGCTCTTCTGTTTAGTATCTTACTCAACCTCTCTGCAACTCTGGTTCTCGAAGGTATGAGATAAGGTAGTAATACATACTTGATAAGGTTATTGTTAGGGTGAAATGAAAAAAAAATGTGTTATGAAGTGTCGGGCACAGAGCATGTACTCAATAAACGGTTGTTTTCGTTTTTAAGTTATGTTATTTCCTGTCCTTATTCTCCCTCGATTCCTTTAAAATTGCCCTAGAATAGTTTGTTACACACACCTGCAGCGACGGCATTCCTGGAAAACTGTTGTCATGTCACTTCACCATTGGTAGTGTAGCAACCCTCGAATCAGTCGGAGAACGGAGAAGGGAGAGCCAATTCAAACACGTGTAGGCTTTCTTAGAATACAACTTAGTAAGGTGACATGTCTACCGCAAAGTATGTGTTTCAGGTGAGTTTTACATCTTAAAAGAACCCAGAATCTATATTATGAATACATTACTGCTACTTAAATCTTTCTTGAAGTCTTGGGTTTCTTATCATTTCCCACAAGTAAAAATGCTATACAAGTGGAGAGGTGACAGGGAAGAAACTGAATTAATGGCAGTAAGTTATGGCCCTGTTTCATCTGTTGCTAAAGAGCAAATTCAACAGAGAACGGGAAAGGAAGTGCAAGATGGAAAAGAACAAGAGGTGCGTTTGACAGTACGGTATATCAAGATATCAGTATCTAGCTTATTTTTTTCAAAACTCACTAAAAATACACATCATTAGAAGATAAATATAATCCTTATTATCAAGGAGCTTATGAGGAATGAATTAATATTTTTAATTAATTCAGATATGAAGATGTGTTCAGTGGAGAAGCCTAGGTTAATTTCTCACCCCAGATGCTGCCCACATGATCAGAGAGTGGAGAGCGGAACACAGACTATTTCAAGCCTGGCTATGCTGTCAGTTACAAACCTCGAAGTTTCTTGAACGTATCATCACATACTCAAATGTAATTTCTCCAACATGTATGTTCACTTCATGTCATTTTAAATCTATACTAAGCTGTTGAGATAAACAAGCTTTTGGTTTAATTCAAATAAGTCTAAGTTGGTTGATTGTCCTACCTTGTTGCTTTGAAGTAAAAAGAAGATAAGTAGATAATTTTGGAAAAATTAAACTAGTCACTAAAATCTTCAAAATGAGACCTACTTAATATGTTTGTTATGGTGGTGGTTGTTTTATGCTCCTGTTGTTAAAAAAGGAAATCTATTTTTTAAAAGATGTCCAGGATGATCTGAGAGTGATTTAGATCAATACAGTTAAGACCTCATTACAAGGCAACATAATATCTTCAAAGAAAACTGCCAGGCACACCTAGCCAAACCTGAGGGGTTCATTGTTCCGGAGGGTGGAACTGACTGTGATGGTAAAGAAAAACAACCTGTATTATCAAGGCCAATGAACCAGAGGTGCAAATATAGTTAATGATGTGTTTTTACAACAAATTCTCATTTTTCCTTTTAACCCTACTGAGACCATGGTCATTTTGACTTTTCTGTATTTGGTGCTAACCTAACAGCTAGTGTGTGTTTTCAAATGGAATAGCTAAAGAATTTCAGAATAGAAGCTCTACCACAATGCAGCTTTTAAATATACTTTCAACTATTCTTTGATCTTTTTGCAAGGAAAACTTCTTATGAACTCTAAAGTGTTCTTTCATCTATTCTACTTTAGGTGACCTGTTCATTTTATTTCTACCTTCATCATGCATATCCATCACCAAAAGTATATGCTTTATTTGTTTTATCAAGTCACAGCATTTTATTTTCAATTGCCTGATTGTACATGATATAAAAAAAGATGTATTAATATTTGCATGTCTTACCTGACTTGCAATTAGGGTTATTAGCAGCGTTATATCCAAGAAACATTCTGTGTAAAATAGGTTCGGGGCTCCTGGGTAACAGATAAAAAAAAAAAAAAAAGAAATTCAGGACGTTTCCTTCACAACAATCTCTTTCCATCTTCTTGTCTTTTGTTGGGTCTTTTCATTTTAGATTTTCTTCCCCAGAAAGTAGGTAGATACGACTGCTGGCATCCCTACAGCCTTTTGTTAATACAGTAATGACAGAAGTAGACCATTCAAAGGTGTGCTTGAAGTATGCAATTTCCAGTTCCTTTTGAATGGTTCAATACACACCCTTTGCTTTTTATTCAGACTAAACACAATCAAAAATGTCCCTTCAGAAATTGTAGATTTTATGCTTTCCAACTCCACATTTCCCATTTATGTTGAACTAGAAATCAGGAGGTTATCAATATTACACCAAGGAAAATGTGGGAAAGAAGGGATATCCTTTCTTTTAAATAACAACTAAGAACTCTACTATATTCATGGTGATTTTTCTTTATGGCATTTTACTAGGATTCCAAACCACCATGATCCTACTTCACTGTAATAAAGTATCCACATTATTGGATGAAGCAACTAGGACACACGTACTTCTTCTATGTTACCAGAGTAACTTTTACCATTCAAAAGATACTTGGAACCAGGGAAGGTAAAGATGGCATGTTGATTCTAAAATGCATTTTACTGCATATTTCCAAGTTCTTCAAAATCTAAGACTTAGTTCTGGAAATTAGCCAACAAATCATTTTTTACTAATAATTAGAAAAAATACATAATAAATGAATGCATGGTTCATTTTTTATCTCTGATTTATTTTATTTCATTTTATTGATTTTTGGTTAGCCAGCTTATTCTCACATTGAAGAAAATGACACTGACTACTGGGATCACTAGGAGGTCCTAGTCAAAAATATTCCCCTCCAAATTCAGCTTTAACATTTCTTTGGTAAAAGATCGTTTTCCTAGCTGTTCAGTGGTAACAGTTGATACTACTAATAGTCATTTAAGACTGTGCGTGTTTTAGAGGATTTTAGAGAATATTTTGGCAAAGAAATGGGAAATAAAACATGAATGTACTAAGAAATCCAGGAGATCTGGGAAATTGGTGTTGCTCACGTAGGAGCTCCTTTTTCACCACCAATGGATGATGTGTGTGTGTGCATGACCTACCAATCATGACACAGGATTCTCTATAACATAATGAATAACTAATCCAATATTCTATTTGAAAGTTTAATAGAGTTTGCACTTAGGAAAATTACCAAGACCTGGTGAATTTGAGATTAAGCAAATTCACCACGTGACAAGATTAAGGAATGAAGATTATTTATTATCAAGAGTTATTTAATTTTCCATCTATTCTTCAGTCAATTCTGATAATTTAAATTTTCCGAAACAACTGTTCACTTTAAGATTTCAAAGTTATTGATTTAAAGTTCATAGTAGTCATGTTTTTAATCTCTGTAATTAATATCTCCACTTTTATCCTTAGTATTGTTTTACTTTGTACCTTTATCTTTTCATTTTCTTGATTCATTTTTCTAGATCAGTCTATTTTTAAAGTGTGTATTTATAAAACATATAAAAGTTCCCATCTAGTAGGTTACATAGGATACAATGAAAGTAGAAGAAATAGATGTCATATAGGGAGTACTTGGAAAATAATTTCTTTGTGAGGTGCAGAAGCCTATTTCTATATATTAGATAAAGTGTTAACTTTATTGCTCAAAAACACTTTTTGGCCCACTTGATTCATCAGTTTTTGACAAGGATGTGGTAATCTTCACTCTAAATGAAATTTCCGTTTTAATTTAGTACATACCAGTTCGTGGCTAAAATATTTCTCTTCCTAGATTGTTCCATTTATTGTTTGCCATGCCTGTCCTTATTTCTTTTTTAAAAAATTAATTTTATTTTATTTTAGGTTCCAGGATACATGTGCAGGATGTGCAGGTTTGTTACATAGGTAAACATGTGCCATGGTGGTTTGCTGCATCTATCAATCCATCTCCTAGGTATTAAGCCCTGCACACATTAGCTCTTTATCATTATGCTCTCCCTCCCCCAAACCCCCTCACAGGCCCCAGTGTGTGATGTTCCCCTCACTGTCTCCATGTGCTCTCATTGTTTAGTTTCCACTTATAAGAAAGAGCATGCTATGTTTGGTTTTCTGTTCCTGTGTTAGTTTGCTGGGGATAACGGATTCCAGCTCCATCCATGTGCCTGCAAAGGACATGATCTCATTCCTTTTTATGGCTGCATAGTATTCCATGGTGTATATGTACCACAGTTTCTTTATTCAGTCTATCATTGATGGGCATTTGGGTTGATTCCATGTCTTTGTTATTGTGAATAGTGCTGCAATTAACATACGCATGCATGTATCTTTAAAACAGAATGATTTGTATTCCTTTGGGTATATACCCAGTAATGGGATTGCTGGGGCAAATGATATTTCTGGTTCTAGGTCTTTGAGGAATAGCCACAACATCCTCCACAATGGTTGAACTAATTTACATTCCTACCAACAGTGTAAAAGAGTTCCTGTTTCTCCATAGCCTGGCCAGCATCTGTTGTTTCTCGATTTTTCATTATGATCAGTGTGAGATGGTACCATTGTGGTTTTGATTTGCATTTCTCTAATAATCAGTGATGTTGAACATATGTTTGTTGGTCACATAAATGTCTTCTTTTGAGAAATCTGTTCACGTCCTTTGCCTACTTTTTAATGGGGTCGTTTGTTTCTTTCTTGTAAATTTGTTTAAGCTCCTTGTAGACTCTGGATATTAGACCTTTGTCAAATGGATAGATTGCAAAAATTTTCTGCCATTCTCTAGTTTGTCTGCTCACTCTGTGATAGTTTCTTTTGCTGTGCAGAAGCTCTTCAGGTTAATTAGATCCCATTTGTCAGTTTTTGCTTTTGTTGCAATTGCTTTTGGTGATTTCATCAAGTAATCTTTGACCATGCCTATGTCCTGAATGGTATTGCCTAGATTTTCTTCTAGAGTTTTTATAATTTTGGGTTTCACATTTAAGTCTTTAATCCATCTTGAGTTAATTTTTGTATAAGGTATAAGGAAAGGGTCCAGTTTCGATTTTCTGTTTGTGGTTAGCCAGTTTTCCCAACACAATTTATTAAAGAGGGAATCCTTTCCCTATTGCTTGTTTTTGTGAGGTTTGTCAAAGATCAGATGGTTGTAGATGTGTGGTCTTAATTCTGAGACCTCTATTCTGTTCCATTGGTCTACTGCCTGTTTTTGTACCAGTACCATGCTGTTTTGGTTACTGTAGCCCTGTAGTATAGTTTGAAGTTGGGTAGCATGATGCCTCCAGCTTTGTTCTTTTTGCTTAGGATTGTCTTGGCTATACAGGCTCTTTTTTGGTTCTGTATGAATTTTAAAGTAGTTTTTTCTAATTCTGTGAAGAATGTCAATGGTAGTTTAATGGGAATAGCATTGAATCTATAAATTACTTCAGGCAGTATGGCCATTTTCATGATATTGATTCTTTCTATCCATGAGCATGGAATGTTTTTCCATTTGTCTGTGTCCTCTCTGATTTCCTTGAGCAGTGGTTTGTAGTTCTCTTTGAAGAGGTCCTTCACTTCCCCTGTTAGCTGTATTCCTAGGTATTTTATTCTCCTTGTAGCAATTGTGAATGGGGGTTCATTCATGATTTGGCTCTCTCTGTTGGTGTATAGAAATGCTTGTGATTTTTGCACATGGGTTTTGTATCCTGAGACTTTGCTGAAGTTGCTTATGAGCTTAAGGAGCTTTTTTGCTGAGATAATGGGGATTTCTAGATATCGTTATTTCAATGAATGCCTTTATCTTAAATTATTTTTCTTTTGATATTCACGTCACTACACTAGCTTACTTTTGGTTATTTTTTTGTATGACATTTTAACTTTTTTGCTGTTGTTGTTGATGTTTGTTTGTTTGTTTTTTGGACAAGGTCTCACTCTGTCACCCAGGCTGGAGTGCAGTAAACCTCCTAGGCGCTTTATTCTTCTATGTCTTTGCTGAAATTATTTCTTTTCTGAGGCTTTCTATATTTTCATTTGCTTCAAGTGTGTTTGCAGTTGCTCACTGAAGGATATTTTTCATGGCTGCTTTAAATTTATTTTCAGATCATTCTAACATCTTTGTCATCTCAATATTGGCATCTGTTCATTGATATTTTTCATTCATTTTGAGTTCTCTGCAGTTTCTTGTTATAACAAATGATTTTCAATTAAAACCTGGTCTATATATATATACACACAAGGTCTCACCCCATTAGAGTGCAATGGCATGATCATGGGTCACTGCATCCTCAACCTCGCAGGCTCAAGCAATCCTCCCACCTCAGCCCCCTGAGTACTGGAACTACAGGCATATACCACCAAGCCTGGATAATTTTTTGTATTTTTTGTAGTTACAGGGTCTTACTATGTTGCCCAGGCTGGTCTTGAGCTCCTGGGCTGAAATGATCCTCCCACCTTGGCCTTCCAAAGTACTGGGATTATAGGCATGAGCTACAGGGCTACTGTTTAACTTTTAACAGGTTTGTGAGACTTTGTTTTAATCGTATCCTTTAAGGAACATGTAGATGAATGTATTTAAATCTACTTTAATATTCTCTATCGCCTAATATTTAATTCATTAACATATACTATGATTACTGATATAGTTGGCTTTATTTCTACCATTTCATTTTGTGTTTTCTATTTAGTATTCTGTTCTTTTGCTTCCGTTTTTTTCTCCACTCCTACTTTCTGTGAAAGTCATGCATTATTTTCTGTTGCTAATTTTAAAGCTAAACATTAAGTTTCTATTGATTTAGTGCTTACTCTTAATTTTTTATTTCCACGTTTAAATATAAAATTTTATAACAATTACTAAATATATTAAACATGCTTTTCACTTTTCCCAAACACTGAGTTATTTCGTGTGCTGATTATAAAACACCACTCTCCTGTTGACTTTTTATTCTCTAGTTTTAGTTTTACACATTCGAGTTGTTTTGCTTTGTTTTGTTTCACTTTTTACTTGCTATAAGCTATTAAATTTCCAAATGTATTTATATCAGTGTCTATGTTCATTCTTCTCCCTTTTATCTCAAGCTTTCTCTCTGAATTCACTTTTCTTTTTATGGAGGTACATATTTTGCCAGATTTTTTAGTAAGGATGCACGGGTCGTAAGTTCTCTTGAACTACGACTGAAAATGTTTTAATTTTTCTCTCATTCCTGAATTTTGTTTAATTGAATATAAAATCATAATTTGTATTTTCTTTCATCATTCTAAATATATTATTTTGTTGCTTTAAAGATATTTCTCTTTAATCTGTGTTAGTCTAAAGTTTTACTATGATTTGTCCAGGTGTAGATTACATTCATTATATTTCTTGATATTCAGAGAGAAGTTTTAATCTAATGACTCCAATCCCTATTCAGTTTGGGAAAAACTGCATGTGTTTACTCTTCAAAGACTGCTCTTTTGTTTGCTCTTCTGTCTACCATTCTCTTCTTCTGGGATTTCTACTGTACATGTATTGAAGATTTTTCTCCCCTCTATGCCCCTTTTTTATTTCTTTCCTTCTTCCCTCTCTAGATCCCTCCTCTTTCTTCTTTCTTTTCCTTCTTTTTTTAACTCTTTGTCTCTCTGTACATTTTATTGGACAAATTACTCACCAGCAATATTAGAGAGTTCTAGTTGCTTTACATTTATCCCATTGTTAAGTATAGTCCAATGTTAAGTATTGTCAGCTTTTTAATTTTTTTTCTTTTTCTTTTTTTTTTTTTTTTTTTTTGTAGACATGGGGTTTTGCCATGTTGACTAGACGGGTCTCAAACTCCTGAGCTCAAGCCATCTGCCCACCTCAGCCTCCCAAACTGGTGGGACTACGGGCGTGAGCTACCACACCGGGCCAGCGTTTAAATTTTAGTCATTCTAGTAGGTGTGTATATTCATTGTGGTGTAAATTTGCATTTTTCTAATGACTAATTATGTTAGATATCTTTCATTGGTCATTCACATATCTTTGCTGGCAAAGTGTATTTTCAAATCTTTTGCCTATTTTATATTGAGTTGTCTTTTTATTATTGAGTTGTAAGATTGCTTTTTTATTTTTATTTCTTTGTACTCTGGTTATGAGCCTTTTTTAATGTAAGTTTTATAAA
>NW_012103087.1:1797200-1835177 GCF_000951045.1 Mandrillus leucophaeus | reverse complement strand
TTTGAGTTCTCTGCAGTTTCTTGTTATAACAAATGATTTTCAATTAAAACCTGGTCTATATATATATACACACAAGGTCTCACCCCATTAGAGTGCAATGGCATGATCATGGGTCACTGCATCCTCAACCTCGCAGGCTCAAGCAATCCTCCCACCTCAGCCCCCTGAGTACTGGAACTACAGGCATATACCACCAAGCCTGGATAATTTTTTGTATTTTTTGTAGTTACAGGGTCTTACTATGTTGCCCAGGCTGGTCTTGAGCTCCTGGGCTGAAATGATCCTCCCACCTTGGCCTTCCAAAGTACTGGGATTATAGGCATGAGCTACAGGGCTACTGTTTAACTTTTAACAGGTTTGTGAGACTTTGTTTTAATCGTATCCTTTAAGGAACATGTAGATGAATGTATTTAAATCTACTTTAATATTCTCTATCGCCTAATATTTAATTCATTAACATATACTATGATTACTGATATAGTTGGCTTTATTTCTACCATTTCATTTTGTGTTTTCTATTTAGTATTCTGTTCTTTTGCTTCCGTTTTTTTCTCCACTCCTACTTTCTGTGAAAGTCATGCATTATTTTCTGTTGCTAATTTTAAAGCTAAACATTAAGTTTCTATTGATTTAGTGCTTACTCTTAATTTTTTATTTCCACGTTTAAATATAAAATTTTATAACAATTACTAAATATATTAAACATGCTTTTCACTTTTCCCAAACACTGAGTTATTTCGTGTGCTGATTATAAAACACCACTCTCCTGTTGACTTTTTATTCTCTAGTTTTAGTTTTACACATTCGAGTTGTTTTGCTTTGTTTTGTTTCACTTTTTACTTGCTATAAGCTATTAAATTTCCAAATGTATTTATATCAGTGTCTATGTTCATTCTTCTCCCTTTTATCTCAAGCTTTCTCTCTGAATTCACTTTTCTTTTTATGGAGGTACATATTTTGCCAGATTTTTTAGTAAGGATGCACGGGTCGTAAGTTCTCTTGAACTACGACTGAAAATGTTTTAATTTTTCTCTCATTCCTGAATTTTGTTTAATTGAATATAAAATCATAATTTGTATTTTCTTTCATCATTCTAAATATATTATTTTGTTGCTTTAAAGATATTTCTCTTTAATCTGTGTTAGTCTAAAGTTTTACTATGATTTGTCCAGGTGTAGATTACATTCATTATATTTCTTGATATTCAGAGAGAAGTTTTAATCTAATGACTCCAATCCCTATTCAGTTTGGGAAAAACTGCATGTGTTTACTCTTCAAAGACTGCTCTTTTGTTTGCTCTTCTGTCTACCATTCTCTTCTTCTGGGATTTCTACTGTACATGTATTGAAGATTTTTCTCCCCTCTATGCCCCTTTTTTATTTCTTTCCTTCTTCCCTCTCTAGATCCCTCCTCTTTCTTCTTTCTTTTCCTTCTTTTTTTAACTCTTTGTCTCTCTGTACATTTTATTGGACAAATTACTCACCAGCAATATTAGAGAGTTCTAGTTGCTTTACATTTATCCCATTGTTAAGTATAGTCCAATGTTAAGTATTGTCAGCTTTTTAATTTTTTTTCTTTTTCTTTTTTTTTTTTTTTTTTTTTGTAGACATGGGGTTTTGCCATGTTGACTAGACGGGTCTCAAACTCCTGAGCTCAAGCCATCTGCCCACCTCAGCCTCCCAAACTGGTGGGACTACGGGCGTGAGCTACCACACCGGGCCAGCGTTTAAATTTTAGTCATTCTAGTAGGTGTGTATATTCATTGTGGTGTAAATTTGCATTTTTCTAATGACTAATTATGTTAGATATCTTTCATTGGTCATTCACATATCTTTGCTGGCAAAGTGTATTTTCAAATCTTTTGCCTATTTTATATTGAGTTGTCTTTTTATTATTGAGTTGTAAGATTGCTTTTTTATTTTTATTTCTTTGTACTCTGGTTATGAGCCTTTTTTAATGTAAGTTTTATAAATATGTCCTCCTAGTTTGTAGCTTGACTCTTCTTAATGGTGACTTAAAATCAGAAGACTTTCATTTTGTTAAAGACTTTTATTTGAATCAGTTTTTTTCTTTTATGATTAGTGTTTTTCTATGTCCTGCATAAGGAATCTGTGCCTATCTCAATGTCATGAAGATTTTTGTCTATGTTTTATTCTAGATGTTTTTTAGTTTTAGGTTTTATATTAAGCCTGTGATTCATTTGAGTTAATGTTTATATATACTGTGAAATAAAAGTCAAGATTTATTTTCTCCAACAGAATAGCCAGTTGTTCCAGCATAGTCTGTTGAAAAGACTTCTTTTCCCATTGAATTATCTCACAATTTCAGTCAAAAATCTATTGACTTTATATGTGTATATCTATTTCTAGGGCCTTTTTTCTGTTCAGTTAATCTGCATGTTTATTTTAGTGCTAATACTATACTCTCTTGGCTATTTTAACTTTATAGTAAGTCTGAAAGAAAGGTAATATAAATATATCTGCAGTCTACATTCATATATGTTTTAGACTCCGTTTGTCAATTTTTTTTAAAAGTTGCTGAGTTTAGGGGATTTTTTTGTTGAATCTGTACATCAATGTGAAAGAACTGACATTTTAACAAATTTGAATCACCTGATTCATGAATATAGTATATTTCTTTATTTATTTAGATCTTCTTTAATTTCCCTCAGCAATGCTTTATGGTTTCAGTGTACACATTTTTTAAAGATATCCCTAAGTATCTCATGTTTTTATCTATTATAAACAATATAGTTTTTATGGTTTCTATCTTTAATGATTTGGTTGCTAATATTTTTGTATTAAATTTTAATCCATGACTTTGCTAAACGTATTTACTGGTTCTAGCAGTTTTTTGTGGATTTTTTTAGAATTTTTGCATACATGGTCATGCCATTCTTGAATTGAGTTTTACATCTTTATTTCAAAAACATATGCTTTTTATCTTTTTTTCTTGCGTGTTGCACTGACTAGAACCTTCAGTAGTAGGAAAACAAATGTCTTTGTCTTGTTCTTAATCTTGGGAGGAAAGCATTCATTCTTCTACCATGAAGTATGGTGTTAGCTCTAGGTTTTTAGTAGATGCTCTTCATCAAATTGAGAAAACACCTTTTTATCTTAGTTTGCTAAGAGATTTTAGCCTGAGTGAATGTTATATTTTGTCAAATGCTTTTTATAAATATGTTTGAAAAAATTATATAAATTTCCTATTTTATTCTGTTAATATGAATTATATTGGTTATTTTTGCATGTTCAGTTAAATTTGCAGTCCTCAGATAAATCCCTCTTAGTTATGATATATTGTCAATTTTATATGTTGCAATTCAATGTTAGCTACATTATTATATTTAAAAAATTATTTCATTTATGTTGCAACATAGATGAAAAATATTGACTAAAATTTTTTTCTTATAATGTCTGTTTAATTTTAGTATCAGATTAATGTTGTCATTAAAAAATGCTAAGAAGTCTTCTCTTGTATATTTTGAAAGTTTGTTTAAAGTAATACCATTTCTTTCTTAAATAGAGGGAATTTATCAGTTGAAAGAACCTAGGTCTACTGGTTTTTTTGATGTGAAAAAAATTTAAATCATGAATGCAAATCCTTTAATAGGGCTTCTGATATTTTCTAATTCTTCTTGTGTCCATTTTGGTAAACTGTGTCTTTCAAGGAAATTGTTTATTACATATAAGTTGTGGGATTTATTGACATTATTCTGATATCTTATTATGATTTTAATGTCTATAGTATCTATAGTGTGTCTTCACTTTTCATTTTTGATAACTGGCAATATGTGTCTTCTCTCTTTTAATTTTGAACTTTGCAGTTAGAGTTTATACATTTTTTAAAATGTTTTCAAAGTACCAGCATTTGGTTTCATTGATTTTCTCTATTGTTTGTTATCTGTTGCATTGGTTTTATTACCTTTTTTAAACCACATATCTGTAGCATTTAGAGATTTAACTTTCTTTATTGCTTTCTTTTTCCACACACTAAGCTCTTCTTTTTCTAGTTTGATTTGCTCTTCTTTTTCTAGTTGTTAGAGCAAAAGCTTAGAAGCTTCTATACCTTCCATTTTTCCACTGTAGAAGTATTCACTGATACAAATTTCT
This sequence comes from Mandrillus leucophaeus, assembly GCF_000951045.1. Lineage (NCBI taxonomy): Eukaryota > Metazoa > Chordata > Mammalia > Primates > Cercopithecidae > Mandrillus > Mandrillus leucophaeus. The sequence continues at coordinate 1,831,065 of NW_012103087.1, read as the reverse complement.
CTCAAAACACTGCTTTACCTACACCCTATCAATTTTGAAATGTTGTATAGTATCATTTCTTTTGTGACTTTTTTGACCCAGGAGTTGTGGAGAAATGTGTTGTTTAAGTTCTAAATATTTCATGACCTTCCAGATATGTTTTTGTTATATTCACTTTTATTTTAATTCTGCTATGGGCATATAACATATTTTACATAATTTCAACCCTTTAAAATTTGTTTGTTTTTTGGCCCAGAATGTGATCTATTTTGGCTAATGTTTCATATAAACTTGAAAATAATGCATATTCTGCTATTACTTGGTGAAATGTTCTTAAAATGCAAATTAGTTGATTAGTAGCATTGTTCAAGTCATATATATGATTTCTGATTTTTATCTAGCAATTACTGAGAGGGAGTCTAAAATGTTTGACTATAATTTGGAATTATGTATTTCTCCCTTTACTTCAAGAGTTCTTTTATCAGATATTTTAAAGATCTGTCATTAAGCATATACACATTTAGGCTTTTTATGTCTTCTTGATGAATTGACCCTTTAATCATTATGAAATCTCCTTATTTATTCTTTTAATCAAAGAGTATAGTCCACGTATTGATATGGCTGGTCCTAAGTCTGCTATGTTGCTATTTGTTTTGCATTGGTCTCGTTTGTCTTTGTTATTATTTTGTGCTGTTACAATTTCTGGAAGATTAATTAGGTTCTTTGTGATTTCATTTTGTCCCTCTATTGGCTTATTAGCTGTAATGGTTTTAATTCTTAATGTTTTCTGTTTTGAAAAAAGTCAAAATATGCATGTTTAACTTTTCACAGTCTGCATGCAAGTATATCATACCACTTCATATATAATATAAGATCATTACAACAGTAATCTTCCACTTAACACTGCCTTGTCTTTTTTTTGTGGTATTGTCATACACTTCCACACATGTTATAATCAATCTCCTTAATATATTGCTTCTATTTTTGCTTTAGACATTACTTTATCTTTTAAAGAGATTTTTAAAAAAAAAAAAAAGTCTTTCATATTACCCACATATTTTCTATTCCTGGCAGAATAGAAATTTTAGAACAGAAAATAGAAATTCATTCCTGGTACAATGAAATTTTCTACTGGGAATAGAAAACATGTGGGTAATATAAAAGATATTTTCATTAAAATTTTTCCTTTAATATTTTCACAATGCTCACATAATATTTGGTAATGCTGGTATCAGTACTCTCACCTTTGGTTTTTGAAATATGTCTTTATTTTACCTCCTTTTTAAAAGATAGCTTTGCTTTATACAGAATTCTAGGTTGATGTTATGGATCGAATGCTTATGTCAGCACCCCTCCCCCAACCCCCCATCCCAGCACACAAAATACCTATGTTGAAGCACTAACCCCATTGTGGCTATACTTGGAGATATGTCCTTTAAGGAAGTAATCAGGATTAAATGAGATCATAGGGTAGGGCCTTATTCTAATGGGATTAGTGCCCTAATAAGAAGGGACACCAGAGTATTCTCTGTCTCTTTTCCTCTCTTTCTGTCTCTGTCTCTCTCATTTTCTCTCACTCTACCTCATTCTCTCTCTCTCTCTCTCTCTCTCTCTCTCTGTCTGCCTCTCTCTCTCCCACCATGCATATGCACTGAGGAAAGGCCATGTGATGACCTTAATAGAAGGCAGCCATCTACAAGCCAAGGACAAAGACCTCACCAAAAGTCTAAGCAGCTGGCACCTTGATTGGAGACTTCTAGCCTCCAGAATTATGGCAACATGAATCTCTGTTATTTAAACCACCCAATCTATGGTATTTTGTTATGGAAGCCTAAGCTAACCAATACAGTTGATCTTTATCTTTTTTATACATTGTAAACATGTTTTTCCTTTTCTTTTTGCTTGCATTATTTCTAATGAGAAGACATTTGTCATTCGTATCTTTGTCCTCCTGTATATAATGAGCATATTTTCTCTGGCTTCTTTCCAGATTTTTCTCTTTATCATTGGTTTCTGGAAATTTTATTATGTTGTCTCTGTGTGTGATTTCATTTGTGTTTATCATGCTCGGAATGTATGGATCTCTTACAAATATAGATTTATAGTTTTAAATTAGTAAGTTTTTGACCATTTTCTTCAAATATTTTCTGCATCATTTCTCCATACTTTTTTCTGTCCACATGGGTTAAGTGGCTTGATATTTTCCCATAGGTCTTTGAAGTTCTACACCTTTGTTTGCCAGCCATTTTCCTCTCTGTGCCTCAATCTGGAGAGCTACTACTGCCCCACACTTCAAGTTCACCGATATTTCTTCTGCACTGTCTAATAAACTGTTAGCCTCATCCAGTAAATTTTTCATTTCAAATTTTGTATTTTTTAACCTATGAGTTGATTAAATTTTTCAAAAATACTTTTATATTAATTTGCTAGGACTGCCATAACAAATACCACAGACTGGGTGACTAAACAATAGAAATTTATTTCTTCATAGTTCTGGAAGCTACAAGTTCAAGATCAAGATGTCAGCATGGTTGATTTCTTCTGAGGCCCCTCTCCTTGCCTCCCTGTGTTTTCAGAGGGTCTTCACTCTATGTACCTGGGTTCTAATCGCCTCGTCTTATGAGGACACCAGTTGTATTGGATTAGAGCCCACCCCAAATACCTCATTTAACCTTAACTACCTCTTTAAAGACTCTATCTCCAAATACAGTTACATTCTGAGGTACAGGAGGTTAGGACTTCAGCATACAAATATTCAAGGAACACAATTCAGCTCAAACAACATTCCATTTCACTTTTCATTATTTTTGTATTTTCATACTTTGATTTAAATCTTTGTGCATACTTGTAATAGCATTTTTGATACCTTTGTCTGCTAATTTCATCACCTGTGTCACTTCTGGGTCTATTTCTATTACCTGACTTTTTTCCTGGTTATGGATCACATCTCCCGTTTCTTTGCCTGTGTAGTAATTTTTTCTTTTTTTTCCCCCTTCAACTTTTATTTTAAGTTCAGGGGTACATGTGCAGGATGTGCAGGTTTGCTACACAGGTAAACGTGTGCCATGGTGGTTTGCTGCACAGATCATCCCATCACCTAGGTATTAAGCCCAGCATCCATTAGCTATTCTTCCTGATGCTGTCCTTACCTGTACAGTAATTTTAAATGACTCCACAAATTTTTTCTTTGTCATCTCGAGTGTCTGGATTTTGTTCAGTCTCTGGATTTTGTTTTCTTCCTTTAAAGAGTGTTGAATTTTGTTTTGTCAGTCAGTGAAGCCACTTGCAGATAAGCCTGATCCTTTTAAGGATTACATTTAGGCTTTTCTAGGATGGATCTAGAGTAACCTTCGTTATAGAGCTATTTGAGCCCTAGAACTAAGGTGTAACTTTCTTGAAGTCATTATTAATAAACTGGGTATGTGAAGAAATCTCTTTGCTCTGTCTGTTTCAACTTAAACATTTCCTAGCCCCAGGTTGAGCTCCCTTGTGGTTGTTCTTTCCCTAGTAATTTTTCTTTGTCCATCCTCATGGATTCTCCTTCTATGAATATGTAGCTTATTCAGCCAGAGTCAAAGGAACCCATGTGCAGATCTCTGGAGTTCTTTCTCTGCACAGCTCTTGTCTCTCTAATACTCTCCTCTGAAAATTCCAGGTGCTTCAAACCCCTGAAACTTTGATTTCTGTCTTCAAATCAGTGAGATGGCTCTGCTCCTCCTCCTGAGTTTCCCATTTCTGTGCTGCAAAGTTTAAATTGCCTCCAGGAAGAAATCCAATGCAGTCATCAAGCAAATGTCATTTGTTTCCCTCCTCTCAGAGATCATAGACCTATGTTGCCCTATTGTCTAGTATCTGAGAACAATTATTTCATATATTTTGTTCAGTTTCCTATCTGTTTTACAGAGGAAGGTTAGTCTAGTACCAGTTACTCAATTACAGATTAGTCAACAACAATGTAATGAAGTCAATGACTATGTTTTTATTTCACTTGATACAGAACAATCCTGCCCTTGGAGTTTTCATTATTTTGATTGGTAACAAATTGACTTTTATAATGTTTAAGGGTGATTTGCTATACTAAATAATTTGCTTATCAACTAGAAAATAAGTTAGGGGCATTACTATAAACCTGTGAATCACCCATTGTTCCAATGTGGGTGAAAATTAGTAACCCTGAATGAAAATGGCCTAATAAGTTAATCTACTTAGAGGCTTATTTGTCCTGCTCACCAATGCTATGATAGTGAGGAGGACTGCTGACTGACAGGTTTTCTATACCTCAGCTCTCAGTATTTAACACTGCATCATTGTGGCTTGATGTGGAATGGCATGAGTACCACCAAGATATTACAAAATGACACAAGTTACAATGATAATAACTTTTACCACTTAATCTCCCAAAGTAAAATAGTACAAGGAAACCAAACTTTGTTTTTAGTCTTTACCCAGTGGAGATCTTTGGGATAAAGCAATTTAAAAGTTTATCATACTAAGTGTTTGGGAAGTGTACAGAAAAAATCTATTCTAACATTTATAAAAGATAAAAAGTTATGAAAACTAGAACATAAAAACATAAGATTTCTTTGGTCTGAATGAGTAAGACCTAATGGAAACAGAGTCACTAAAACTGGCAGGGTGGTGTGTGTGTGTTTGTATGTATGTGTGTTAAGCCTGCTAATAATGAACAAATTCCCAGCAATGCCTCCACTGTGACTAGCATGGCTCACTAGCACATGACTAACAGTCACTCCTTAGTAACTACTTAAAATCTTTCAACCATCACTTGTTTAACACTACGAGAAACTTTTACTATATTCATATTTCATCATCTCTGCAAAGAGTTGTCCGTATAAGATTAAAATAAGAAGAAAATGATCAGAGGAAAAGCAAAGATGAAATGTATTGGTAAGAAGCAAAAAGAATAATGAAACATTTGTAGAGATGCTATTTGCTCTCTGTTTTTGAAAAAGTCTGAAAGCCAAAGCTAATTGGATTAGTGTAAAAGATGAACCACCATTTGGGGGAGACTGATAAAATAAGGCTCAGACTACCTGGATTTCAAAGGCTGTCTCTACATTTAGTATTTGTGTAATCTTGGCTGAATCACTTAACTTTGCTGAAATCCTGTTTCTTTATAAAATGACAAAGTATTAATGATTTTCAAACTGCTCTACAGAGGCCTAGGAGTTTTTTGGCAACAATTTTTTGGAGTTCAGCAGGAAGGGGTGAAGTTAAGAGGAAGTCCCTACTTATCCTCAACTTCAACCAAAGGAGCTCTACTTTCTCATACATTGGGCTTCCAAATATAATTTTTGTTTCCTAAAGTATTTTGAAACCACTAAACTGGCAAAGGCAAAGAAAAAAATCAGCATGATGTTACGTATCTGGATTGAAGAAGAGCTATCATAGTGCAACAATAGAAAATCTAGATGATCTCAACATGTGAATGTCAAGAATTTCCGCTATATGAAGATGATGTGATGGAGACATCTTGCTGAGCTCCAGCTGAGACACAGGGATGGCTCTAGTAATCAGACAGTGCTGGGTGAGGGAGTTAGCTAGGATGCAAGAAATGAAAGCCGCCCTGGGAAACGTTTCTGTTTAAACATTTTAAATTTCATAATAATGCAGAAATAAATTACTGTAAAAGAGTCAAAGAATATAGAAATATGTAAAATGTAAAATTTCCTGTTTATCTGCCCATCCCACAATACCACCCTTTTCACCATAGGTAACCACTCTTTTCATTTGGTCTGTGCTTTCACAAACCTTTCTTTCTATGCATATGTATTTTATACATGTATATATACACATTAATCTTTTTTAAAAATAAATGAAACCACATGCATTGCTGTGCAATTTGCTTTATTTACTTCTTAATATGTCTGGGAAATTTTTTGTATCAGGACACGTCTATCTGTCTTATTCTTTCTAAAAGAATTTTATTGTATTTCATAATATATACAAACCATATTCATTTAATGATTCCCAAATGAATGGGCTTTATGATTGTTTCCAGTTTTTCATTACTATAAACAATGAACATCATTGTACATAGAGCTTTATGTACAAATGTGAATTCTTCTATAGGATAAATTATTAGAAGTGGAATTAAAATGTTTAAGATTGTGAAAAAAAATTTAACTGCATCTATTTACACAAACACCAATACGGTGTTTTCCAACAAATAAATTTTCTTAATTTTTATCAAATTGATAAAGAAAATCTTTGTATTTTAATTTGCATACCTCTGATTACTAGTGATATTGATAATTATTTTATCTATTTGTTGACCATTTATGTTTGCATTAGTTAAAGAAAGCACTAACAATGGGAATTTAAAGACTAGGTTTGGTGCTACATTTATAATTAGGTTTGCAGACTTTGATAAACTAAACTCACCTTTCTGATCCTCATTTCTTAATCTGACAGAAATAATCATTCTAGCTCTGCCTTAATTTAGAAAGTTATTGTGTTTATTAAAATAATGGATGAAAAAGCAAGTATAAAACCCTAAAATTCTAGAAATGGGATTTCTTTTAGTTTAAAAAAAGTGCAACATTGTGGAACAATTCTGTAACTGGGAGTTTTCTAAACAAAAGGTAGTTGATAAGTGCAGCTACTCGTTTACAGACCAACTTGAGTGTCTCCTCAGAAAAGTCTGTGGGCAGAGTAGAAGGCAAAGATATTTGTTCAGGTCCAAAATTGCTCCCCATCCCCACCTGGCCTGGATGAAGACAGGAGAAAGCTTTCTCCTTATTAGATTTTTAATCTAAGTTTGGCGTTTCAAGGAGTGTGGGTGGGGGTGGATACCCTCCTACTTCTTCGGTTCATCCATCAGCAACAACAATGCCATCTGGTTACCGGGGACCAGTGAGGCATAAAAACCCCAGAAAAGCAGCTGTCTTCTCCTTTACCTGTGTCAGAATTACTAATTAAATGACAAATTTGCCTTTAGCCATAAATGAAATTTTGTACTGTTGAAACTAGTGCAGCTCTTACTCTTAATTAACTATACTTTTTTGTAACTACAATGCGTCCCTTAAAAGAAATGTGTACCTCAATTAAACAAGGATGAAAATTCTCATCTGACTCTCTTTTTTCTTTCTTTTAGGATGATGTATGTAGTAATTTGTATAAACTTTTAAATGTCATCTTGCCTTCATGTTTTACCCTGAAGTAAAACCAAATTGCCTGTTTATGCTGCTTCCTTTCCGCAGTTTGGGTTTCTAAGATTGCACATGACAGAATTTTCATTTCCATTTTTGTTCCGCCAATTCAAATTGCCAGCATATCACATATGCCTGGATGTGAAGGTGGTATGACTGAGACCTTAGTCATATGACCCTTCACAAACTTTGTAAAATTTCATATAAATATAAATAGGCTATCTCATACTCACAAAATGTCAGCACTAATGTTACTGGAATTCACTGGTAAACCAGAAATTACAAAATCTGAATTGGATTAGATTTTAGATACTTTTCACAATCAACAATTCTACTGAACAATCTAAATATTTTTGGTAACTCATATGCAAAAAAGAGCAATACATTTTTCAATGTCCAGCACAAATACATTTATTTCCCAAATGTCAGCTTCTTCATGTGTAGCAAACTCTTTCACCTCACGCTCCAGGTTGCAACTCTGGTTTTTCTTACACCTTAGTGGAAAGTTAACAGAACCATGAAAATAATATCTCCTTCACTTTTAAGATTTTCTCCTTCGTTTTGATAATTTTGGGTAGACATGTAACCCCTGGATGCCCAAAATCAAAAGGATGCCCTCAGATTATGATATCTTTTGTTACTGCCTTGAAAACCTTTTCTATTTGGTAACTTCCCTCAAGGCAGGATTAATTTGGATCAGACCGTACATTTTGTGATGTAACCCAAATCCCTAGAGTCACCAAGGCACTTTCCTCTCTGTGATTTGTGTTATATAATTATTGAGCACTTTATTTTCCCTAGAAAGAGCAATGTTGTGACCCTTTTAAACATACTGCATCTACAGGCAATAGTTACCAATTCAATGCAACCATCACTTCTTGAGCTTTGGTTATGATAAAAAGTCCTGGGCTAGTCAGTTGAAGGGGATAAATATGAGCACTTTACCCACTTCAGTAAGTTTGTTATCTAACAAAAAAGCTGTCCTGCTATGTACAACTATAGTATAAGACAAAATGCAGAGTTTTCCCTAAGATGGGTGCCAACCAGACACCCAGCATAAGAAAGTCATCTGATCACCTACTGGATCCTCTGGAACTACTGGGTTGTCCTGTCTGCAAACACCAAGTTAATGCTCACTCAGTCTCTACTGCTGTGCTCCAGTCTCTTTTATTTCACTCCTATGGCTCAGCCTCTAAGTTCACCTCAGTACCATTGAGAGTGGGGAGTGCTTAATGGTGTTTTAGAGAAAATGTCAGTAAGAAGATTCATTTTCAGCTAGCACTCCCAACAGGAAGTAAGTCATTAAACCAAAAAGATTTACAATGCTTCTCAAACTTCACTGTGCATATGAATCATCTGAGTAACTCATTAAAATAAAGATTCTAATTCAGTAGTTCTTCGGAGGAGCCTGAGAGTCTGTAGTTCTAACAAGCACCCAGGTGATGTCAGTGCTGCTGGTCTGCAGCCCACACTTTGAGCAGCAAAGATTTTGAACATTGCTCCCACAGCTGCAGAAGATGCTGATCATGACCGAGAAAATGTTGTCAAAGAGAGTTCAGACTGAAGAGAAATGGAAGAAAGCAGAACCCCACAGTCACCCTCATTAACTAATAAAGCCGCAGTCAACATTTCACACACATAATGGGAGGAGGCAAGGGCTTGCACACAAATCAACTGAAAAGGACTCAGTACTTAAAAGCTACATTTTGGGCAAGACATGGGCAAATGTTCAGAGCAACTTCATCATTAGAAATATGGGATATGAAGCAAAAAGCTGGCATCCCGGACAACAACAAGCCTGTGGACACAGGAAACATAATTGAAACTGTATCACAACAATTCTCCCCACCACAAGTTTCCAAGTCTCACTAGTTCCTTGGTAAGCAAGAGTTGAAGCCTGATCTAAGAACACACTCTACATCCTCATGCACTGCTGTACATACGTGGAGTAAACTTTACAGGGTTGTTATTGAAGAGCGAGGAGTCAGTCACCTTCAACAAGTTGTTTTGCTGTCTTCATGAAGTACTGAGCAAAAGGACCTCCTCTGTTATTAACACAGAGATAGGAACCTGGTAGAATTTAAGTGCTAAAAATCAAGATCCTGGTGCCTAGATTATTGATTTGATATATTTGTGTTCAAATATGGCTATTTACTTCAGAAACAAGAAAATTAAAGTAAGATGTTTTTAGATCTGGTCTTTTTGTTCTAAAGTACATGGCAAAACAAAAGGATCTTGTTGTAAGATTCTTATACTTCTAAGGAAAAAGACCATGGCATGGACCTGGAGGTGGATTTTATAACCATGTTGCAGAGTAGCATATTTTCTTAATGATAATAGCCGTTGTGCCTGGCTGCTAACTCTGAGTAGAAGTCAAAGCCAGACAAAGCAGATTTACTCTCTTTCTGAAGGGAGAGTTTTATCATATTATTTTCAGGGAAGAGGCTAAGCATGATCTTCAGTTGAATTCTGAACTTATTACCCAATAGACTTAAAGTTTCTTCTACTACCCAAAGGTTGAGAATATTTTATCTAATGTGGAAAAATAAAGGGATAGTTATATCAATCTTAGATTGCTTTAAGACAACTACTTTAAAAGTTCAGTTTAAATAGTTTCAATAAAAACTGGCCCATCATCACATTCTGTTGAATCCTTTCGACCTCCAATTAACAAATGGGAATTATGGTTTATTCTTTAATGTACATTAATTTGGTTCAAGCAGGATCCAGACTGCACAGCTCAGCATTCTACTTGAATAAAGAAGAAAGCATTCAATCCCCCTCCATAGCAAATTCAGCCTTCCACAAGTCAGTTCTGCCAGTCAGTGATGGCTGCATTGCAAAAACTGCTTTGCAAATGTTTTGCTGGGTTTTGTTGCTAGGTGATGACTGGGAAAACTTTGCAATTCCTGCTGAGAGGTTTAAAAAAATGTGCCTGTAACCAGTTTCATATTAAAGAGGAGGAAAAAAAATAGGGCAGCCTGCACCTTAATTCCTCCAGGTTTACTCCTTGCCCTATACTCCCCCTTAGCTGCCACATAGAGAAATTGTGACCATCAGGAAATGTATACATACAACACTTGAGGAAAAAAAAAAAGAAAGAAAGAATGTTCAATTTATCGCCAACCAAACCAGAGTAGAGTTAATAACACAGAACTTGTCAAAATGTCTTCCTTCCTTTTACTCTGAACTAGACTTTAAATAATGGGATGGGGGAGGGAATAGCAGAGGAAGTGGGTGAACAGAGCAGAACCAACCCATTCTCCCAATGTTCTTTTCTATTCTACACATTAGCAAAGACCCTCTGCTTAAGAAATTGGCCTGAAGCTAGAGTCAGCTTGTACCTGAGCTGTGCTTCAGAAACCCTTGGCCTGGATGCGACTTTCCAGCCAAGCAGCAGGGATTCCTGGGAAAGCCTGGAGGCCTGTCTGAGGCCTGGTCCTATGTCAATGATTGATGAGGACAAGTGCGAGAGGTGACGCACTGTGAAATCAGACTGTGGCACAAAGAGTTAATCCTTGGGCTTTTTCCAAACTGGATCCTTTGAGAGAAAACATAATATTTATTCCTTCCTTTGTTAATTTTGCAGCTAAAAAAGCACTCGATATCTTATTCACTAGGCGAGATGCCAGCCTGCAACCTCCATAAAATTTCAGGAGATAAATACCACACTAGTGGCAGTAATTATTTGTCCTTGCATTATCATCATCAAATTATTTTAAACTGCTGATTTAACAAGTACTGTATTATAACCAATAGAAAGAGAAAAGCAGTTATTTCTGCATACAAATTTCTTTCCACAAATTAAAGAACCTACCTACAAATCACAAAAAAGAAAAAAAAAAACTGAGAAATTACAACTCTGCCACCTTGGGCTTCTCTATTCTTAGAAACTTGGAAACAGCTTGGTGGTAAGAGTTCCTTTTCTCCCCTGCGCTAACTCATTCACTCTTTCTCACTCCCCACTGGGTTCTCTCCTGGGAGGACAGGGAAGGCCATGTGTGGTTTTGACTTGGCTGCAAAGGCGAGTTTCTCGTACTTTCGCACCCTCCATAGCAGATGCACAAACTTCGGCAGAGTCTTTTTAACACTTCATTAATTATTGAGCTGTGCCAAGAGTAATTATTGGGCTATGCCAGGAGTCCTTTTCTCCCACATCAGTAAACAGTAATTTAGAGAAGGGGGGTTATAACCTTAGGGTGAGCAACGTTTTCCCCCCACAGCTGTGTGGTGAGCTCAACAATGATGGATATGCTTCAACAAATGAGGAGGTCCACAGCCCAGCCTCTGTTACATGCAGGAAATGTTATGGGCCAGCAAAAAGAACCCACCATGCTAATTCTGTGACGCAAAATTTGGAACATGTCATTTGCTAACAGATCCAAGATATCTGTTCTGACTTTGTGCTTTTGCCCTAATTTAATAATAATAATGATATCCAATAACAGCGAGGGAATTGACTTTCAGGATATTCCCGATATGTTGTAACGGGAACACGCTAACATTGATATAACACTTTCTCTTAATTACTAAGATTTCTTTTCTTTTGCCATTATTCAGTAAAATGTTAATTATCTACATGTCCTTCAATTAACAAATGTCATTTCATGGTCACTTGACAACCCTAACCAACTCTGAGACTCGGCAAAATAGAAATGCCTTTTTTCAACATTTTAAAAGACAAATCAGACACAGGAAAGGTTAGTTTGAGCTCTTGTTCCTCGGGCTACTTACAGCAGTGGTGAGAGTTTGCGGTTTGCATTTCAGAAAAACAGAACCATGGAGTTAGAAGGTTACTTAGTGCAACACTCTTCCCATGCCATATGACAGTAAAATTCCCTCCAAACAACCCCCCAAAACATGATTATCTAGTCTCTTTTTCAATGGAAGAGAATTCTTTTCTGTAAGATACAATTCATTCTACTTTCAAATGTTCAGCATTTGAGTGTTGTTCATTCTCCTAAAGTAAAATGAATTTGTCTACTTTTAGCTTCTATTCATCAGTCCCTTAGTGGAGATGTAAAACAACTTTGGAAATATTTCATGTCAGCTAGCCATCCCTAAATTGGTAGTTTTCAAACTTAAGGGTGAATAAGAAACACATACTGCTAAAAATGCAGATTCCAGGGCCCCATAACCTAGAGGTTTGATCGTAGGAGTTCTTCAGGTGGTCCACAATAACACCTTGAGAAACTCCACTCTAAAGCTTTTCTTCCCGAGGCTAGATTTATTTTGATTAATTCTGAGGGACTACAGGTCACCAAAGAGTTCCATGTTGCCATATCAAATGACCAGTTTTCTGCTCTCATCTTATTCATGTTGGTCATTCTGTCCTTCTTGAAATGCTTTATTTACTTTTCCTCCTGCATCATTGTCTACTAACATATCACAATGGCTTCCCTGGGTACCCTCCAGAACGTATGGAGCAAACTCCCACCTCAGGGTTTTGTCCTTTCTTTTTCCTCTGCATAAAATTGTCTTCTTCCATTTATCTTCTATTTATGATGCCCTCCCTTAGCTATTTAAGGTTTCTGATCAAATAGCAACTCTTCAGAAATGGCTTTCCTGACCAACTTATCTGCAACAGCTCCTGACTCATTCTCTACCCCCTCACACTGCTTAATTCTCCATTACCAGTCATCATTGACACAATATTTATTTGCTCACGTGTTTTCTTTTGCCTCTCCAGTGAGACTAATGTAAGCAACAAACACACTGTTTCGTAAATTGCCATTCCCTCAGTGCCTAACACATGCCTGCACATAAGCCCTCAAAAAAAAAAAATACATGTCGACAAAATGAAAGAAAAGTGGTACTGAGTCCTTTCACGAGTCTAGTTAAGCCTGTCTATGTCCCCCGCAAAGGTGTGCTGCCCAGAACACCTCACAAATTCCACATTGGCCTGACCAGAATAAAATGGAATAATCTATCCCCTTGTTTGCAATACTAGATTTGTACAAACATGGCATCCATTTTCATTCACTTTTAGGGCAGCTATGTCACATTATTGAATCACATTGAGCTTATGCAGCTGCTAAGCCACATTGCCCTGTGCAGCTGGATATTTGGAACCAAGCTCAGGATTTCACATGCATCCCCTGTTAAATGTTCTCTGATTAAATTTGCTCCAGCCCATTAAAATTCTTTGGGACACTAATTCTGTCGTTAAGCACGTTCCTACAGCAGTAGCTCTTCCACATTCATTTCATATGCCTACTGATGCATTTTCTTGTTCTAATCATTATTGAAAAACCTAGGCAGTGAAGAGGAGTTAAAAACCAAAGTTTGTATCTGAGCACTACCATTTACTAGTTGTGTGACCAACCCTGGCGAAGCTAATTAAGTTCTCTGACTCCCTTTTCCTCATATATAAAATGGAGATAATAACTGTGATAAGGTTATTGCATAATTAAATAAGATAATGAAATGTTTAGTACCGTACCTGACATGTACAAGGCAGTGTTATCCTAACACTCAGTGCAGTGCCTGACACACAGTGTGCACTAAATAAACTTTTGTTGGTTTTTGACCAGGACAAGGACACAATCTGTGTGGTAGGACTCTAGAATTGTGTATCAGGTTATCAACTATCCATTAATTAGCATGCTTTGACATTCAATTAGTCCCTTGACTGGTTATGAATATATACCCTAGTGTTAGCATCCTATTTGCCTTTTTCCATTTTATTTTTTAAAAGTTCAAGAGAAACAGTCAAATGCAATGTTGAAGTAAGGATACTCTATGTTTGGTGCAGTCTCCAGAGCTACCAAATATCCCTGTCAAAACCACAAAATTTGATGGACAAGGTCAACAAGTTCCTAACTAGGCATCCCTGGTGCTCATCATCCCCCACAAAAGAGGACCAAGGCAACAAATAAACAGCTAAGAGTTGACTGCTGTGTTGAAGGGATAGCACTGGAGTGCAGTGGAGGAGTAAAGACACAGGTGTGGTGATTGGAAGCCAGAGGGCAGCATGAAGGTACTTGGCCTCTGCAGTGCCATCTCCCTTGCCTGGATCAGATTTTCCTGGAGTCAAGAGGGAGGTAGAAACACATCAAACAAGAAAATGTAAGCAGAAGAATCCCAACTGCCCCACCACCACCACAAAAGCCTACTCTCCTTACTGTAAGAGAATCCCACAGTCCTCACAAGCCCTGAACCCAGTTAGGAGAGCTGCTGGGAATTTATGCAGCTACATTGTCCCAGATTAGAAGTACAAGGTTGTGCATTATCCCCCTCCCACCCAGGCCCTGTGGGCCAAGTTGCTGCAGCATAGCACTATGTTGAGACCAGAGCCACCTCTGGGGTATGCCATGCTCTGAGGCCTAGTAGCCACTGCACCTCTCCAGCATTGGGCCTCCATCTTCTTTCTACCAAACCCAAACTGGGGGCTGAACACCACAACCCCAGCAGTGCAGAGGCTGGGCCCAGGATTGGCTGTGACTCTGGACCTGCACAGCAGGGAACCAAACCTTGCCATCCACACTTCCAGCTGGAGAAATAGTCTGCCAGTACCACCTAAGGCAAACCCACCCTTGAGCTGACCAAATTGTTGTATACGTTCTCCTAAGCAGGAAAGGCCTTCTAGCCTCCAAGCAGCTGACACTCTCCAGGCCAGCATAGCAGCTACATATTCATACCCAGGACTTGCTTAATAGCCCTGCAGGGCCCCCACCCCCTGCCAACAAGTCTCTGGTATGACCAATGACTCTATACCTGCAATCGGGGTCTGAGAAACAGCTCTGAGGGCAGCCCCTGGCAGACACACCCCCAGGCTGGTCAAGCAACTGTGCATCCACATCCTGGGCCTGAGAAACATTTCTGCAGGCTACCCCTGGCAGGCAGGCTCCCTGATCAGCCAAGAAGCATGGTGCCCACATCCCAGGCCTGAGAAGCAGCCACATGGGCCATGCCTGGAAGGCATGCCCACAGGCCATCCAGATAACTGCATGCATACACTCCCAGTCAGAGTAACTTCCCTGTAGCTCCAACCCCAGCCCCAAGTTGGTTAACCCACTACATGAACACACGCACTCTTGAAATGAGAAATAGGCTGGCAAGCCCACCCCTGGCAAAGCCACACCACCTCTGCCACAAAGTCTCTCAGCCTAGGCCACTGAGACACTCACAAACATCGCTAGTGTGGATTACAGCTAAAGAAATTACGTGGAGAATATACTACCGCATCCACATAGAACTAAAGCCAATACATCCCAGTAAAGTGACATTTTAAGACCCATTTACTTAAATGAGTCTTTCCTGATGAAACCTACTTCCTAAAATTGGAAGAAACAGCTCTTTCACCAGATGCATAGAAATCAAAATAGGGACACATTTAACATGAAGAAGCAAGAAAACATGCCACTTCCAAAGGAACATGTAAGTTTTTGGTAACAGATGCTAATCATAAGGAAATATACAAACTGCCACAAAAAGAATTCAAAACAATAATCTTAAGGAAATTCAGTGAGATACGATAGAACACAGATAGAAAATTTAATGAAATCAGGAAAGCAATTCATGCATGATTTGAAGGAAAACATTCAACAAAAAGATAGATATAATTAAAAAGAACCAAACAGAAAATCTATAGCTGAAGAACTCAATGAATGAAATAAAAAATACAATTGACAGTTTCAACAATAGACTAGATCAAGCAGAAGAAAGAATTTTTGAAACATGAAGACAGATCATTAGAAATAACACAGGCAGACAAAGAGAAAAAGAATGAAGAAAGCCTACAGGATTTATGGGACATGGTTAAGTGAACAAATATTCACATTTGGGCATCCCAGAAGGAAAACAGAATGGAAATGGTGTAGAAAACGTATACAAGGAAATGGTAGCTGAAAACTTCCCAAGTCATGGGAGAGAGATGGACATTCAGATTCAGGAAGCTCAAAGAATCTCAAATCCATTCAACCCACACAGATCCTCCCTAAGGCACATTATAGTCAAATTTTCAAAAGTCAAAATAAAGAAAGAATTCTAAAAGCAGCAAAAGAAAAGCATCAAATCATATATACAGGCATCCCCATTAGATTGACACTAAATTTCTCAGCAGAAACTTTACAGACTAGGAGAGAATGGAATGATATATATGTTCAAAATACTGAAAGAAAAACACTCTCAATCAAAATATTATACCCAACAAATATACCTTTCCGAAGTGAAGGAGAAATAAAATCTTTCACAGACAAGCAAAAACAAGAAATTAATCTCCACTAAACCAGCCTTACCAGAAATGCTCAAGGGAATCTTACATCTGGAAGTGAAAAGACAACTACCACTTATGAAAGCATGTGAAACTATAAAACTCACCAGCAGAACTAATAAACGAAGGGGAAAGAAAAAGTAATCAAGTCTTATTGATACAGAAAACCACCCAACCACAAAAATAAATAATAAGAGAGAAAGTAAGGAAGAAAGGATATATAAAACAATCAGAAAACAATCAATAAAATGACAGGAATAGTTCTCACTTATCATTAATAACCTTGAATATAGACTGATTAAATTCCCCATTTAAAAGATATCAACTGTCTAAATGGATTTTTTAAAAACCAAGACTCAACTATATGCTGCCTACAAGAAAGTCACCTCAATTGTAATGACACACATAGACTGAAAGTGAGGGAATAGAAAAATATATTCCATGCGAATGGAAACCAAAAGTGAGCAGGAGTAGCTATACTTATATCAGGAAAAAAAAAAAAACAGACTTTAAGTCAAAAAGACAGTAGGAAGGACATTATACAATAATAAAGGGACCAATTCAACAAGAGACTATAACAACTGTAGGTATATATGCACCCAAAACCAGAGCATCCAGATATAAAAGCAAATATTATTATATTGAAAAAGAGAGATAGACCCCAATACAATTATAGTTAACGACTTCAGCACTCCAATCTGAGCATTAGACAGATCATCTACACAGAAAAATCAAAAAAGAAACATCAGATTTCAGTGACACCATAGACCAAAAGGACCTAGCAGACATTTATAGAACATTTCACCCAACAACAGCAGAATACATATTATTTTCATCAGCACATAGAACATTCTCTAGAATTGACCATACATTAGAACACAAAACAAGTTTCAAAAATTTTTTTAATTGAAATCGTGCCAAGTATCCTATCTGGCCACAGTGGAATAAAATCAATAATCAATAACAAGAGGAACATTTGAAACTATAATAATACATTGAAATTAAACAGCACGCTCCTGAAAGTTAAAACATCACATGTTCTCACTTATATATGGAAACTAAAAGAAAAAGTTGATATCATAGAGGGAAAAAGTAGAACAGATAATATTAGAGACTGGGAAGGATGGGGGAAGGTCAGATACGGAGACATTTGTTAAAGGCTACAAAGTTACAGCTAGATGAGAGGAATACATTCTATTGTTCTATAGTACTATAGGATGACTATAGCTAACAATAGTATATTATATAATTTCAAGTAGCTAGAAGAAGGATATTAAATGTTCCCAAAACAATGATAAATGTTTGAGAGGATGGATATGTTAATTACCCTTATCTGATTACTTACATTATACATATCACATCACTACCACACAGGTATGTAGTATTAATTTATTTATTGAGTATTAATTTTGAAATTTTAAAAAAGAAAGAAAATTTAGTTTATTTGGCATGACTTAGTGAACCCACTGCTTTCTTTTCTATATATCCATAAATCCTACTTTCTTCTGGGATTGATACTTGGATTACTAGTTTGTCACTAAGTCATACGTCCCTCTTCTAATGCTTTTTCCATTCTCCATAGTTCCCTAAGTACTAAGCTCATGCACGGTTTTTCTCAGTGCCCTGGAATAGGTAGCCCAAAATAGAAAACTAGTACTTATTTGTTGCCACTAAGATGCTCCCTTACAAATTTAACATACCTGAAGTTTCAAGAGTCTCTTACCAATATCATTCCTGCATTTGTTAGTTTATTTCCAGCCATTTCTAAGAAAAGTATGTATCTACACGGGCACTTCAAGAATATGTATCAGAGAAGCAGAGTTTGTATAGTATGAGCTTCTCTTCCCCTTTTCATCATATTTCAAAAACAGAAAGGCAGAGATCTTCCTATTTTTCTGAATAAATATTTTGAATACATAGTCAGAATTGTTTATTTCATTAACTGAGACTGAAATCTTCATGCCAGGCTGCATTGTTGAACAGCCTCTCTACCCACAGGCAGGGAAGATTCCTATCAGCTTTGATGGTAATCCTTCCAGATCCAGGCTTTCTAAGACTAGTCACTTACTGGGTGATATGGTTTGGTTGCTGCCTAAATCTCATCTTGAATTGTAGTTTCCATAATTCCCTCATGTTGTGGGAGGGACCCAGTGGGAGATAATTGAATCATGAGGGCGGTTTCCCCCATACAGTTCTCTCAGTAGTGAATAAGTCTCGTGAGATCTGATGGTTTTACAAAGGGAAATCCCTTTCACTTGGCTCTTATTCTCTTCTCTTGTCTGCTGCCAGGTGAGATGTGCCTTTCACCTTCCACCATGATTGTGAAGTCTCCCCAGCCACGTGGAACCATGAGTCCATTAAACCTCTTTTATTTGTAAACTGCCCAGTCTTGGGTATATCTTTATCAGCAGCGTGAAAATGGACTGAAACACTAGGCACCCTGTAAATATCAGTTTTCATTATTAGGACTAACTAGTCTTCAGAAAACGTAATATTGATCTCTTCTAAACTCTCGTAACATTTTATCCACACTTCATATGAGAGCTTAGTCTGATATTTTCTGTATTGTAACAGCCTCAAGTACAGAGACTGCAGTTTATTCTTTACATTAAAAATTCCATAGTAAGTGAATCCAAAAATTACAACTGTGACTTTATTAATATCTTTATTGTTTGCAATAACTAAATATTTCTAAATTATCTTAAAGGATACTCTTTTTTTGATTGTT
The DNA here is from genome assembly GCF_000951045.1 of Mandrillus leucophaeus. NCBI lineage: Eukaryota > Metazoa > Chordata > Mammalia > Primates > Cercopithecidae > Mandrillus > Mandrillus leucophaeus. Next base: position 1,811,975 of record NW_012103087.1, on the reverse strand, counting down.
TTAAACAGTTAATCTTCATTTCCTTGGTGAATAATTTTGTGACGTAGAATACAAAAGTGAATTTTATTTCAGGATATTCTGAATTATAGTAACTGTTGGAGGTTAGCGGACTGCTACCGGCTACAGTTTATTTATTTACATAGCTTTTAAAGGTGTGCCCATTCAGCCTCTGGGCTCACCACCAGAGAATGCAAATTTTTGTCACTTTGAAAATTAATTAAATGAACTAGGAAGATAAAAAAATGTTTTCCATCACCATATGGTAGCTTTTTTGTTCTTATTGATGGATTTTAACTTTGATAGAAAATAGTCTGCACATTTCATTTCACCTCTCCAGAGCAATTAGGAGCCAATTTACAAGAAATGCTCCTACTAATAGTAGGCCATTGATAGCCACGTAACTTTTCTGAACCTATATTTCTAGGCAAGATGAACAAAACATGCATATGTATGAGCAGTCATGTTCACCTCAAAGAGCTAACACAATTCTGAATGATGTTTCTGTGACTATTGACTGGTTTGTTCCCTGGGTGATTTTACTCTAAAGCCAAGGACCTTCCCACCACACCACATTAGCACTCTGAAAGAATGCAACATGGCCTCTGAGCACCAAAAGCTTCATTCATCTAAAACAACATTAAGAAAATCTGTTAAAACACATCAACCAATGGAATACAATAGAGAGCCTAGAATAAACCCACACATATGTGGTCAATTGATTTTTGTTAAAAGTGCCAGGAACACACAATGGAGAGAAGACAGTATCTCCAATAAGTGGTGCTGGGAAAACTGGATATCCACATGCAGAAGAATAAAATTGAATCCTTATCTCATCTCATACAAAAACTGAGTCAAAATAGATGAAAGACTTGAATGTAAGACATGAAATTGTAAAACTACTAGAAGAAAATATAGGGGGAGATTTTCACAGCATCGGTCTGGACAATAATTTTTTTGACATGATCTCAAAAGCACAGGCAACAAAAGCAAACCTAGACAAACAGAATTGCATCAAACTAAAAAGCTTCTGAACAACAAGGGAGACAACAGAGTGAAGAGACAACCTACAGACTAGGAGAAAATGCTTGCAAACCATACATCTGATAAGGGGTTAATATCCAAAATATCCAAGGAACTCAACAACTCAATAGTAAGAAACAATCCAATGAAAAAATGGTCAAAGGGCCTGAATAGACATTTCTCAAAAGACGTGCAAAAGACCAAGTATATGAAAGAATGCTCAACATCACTAAATACTAAGGAAAATACAAATTAAAATCATAATGAGATATCACCTCATATGTATTACAATGTCTGTCATCAAAAAGATGAAAGATAAATAAGTGTTGGTGAGGATGTGGGGGGGAAAGGAGCTCCTATACACTGTTCTTGGGGAGGACTGCCATTATTAGGACTGCCGTTATGAAAAATAATATGGAAGTTTTTCAAAAAAATTTAAGAGTAGAATTACCATATGATCCAGTAATCTCACTACTGGGTACGTATCCAAAGGAAATGAAATCACTATCTCAAAGAGATATCTCCATTCCCATGTAGATTGCAGCATTATTAGCCAAGATATGAAATCAACCTAAACGTTCATTAATGGATGAATGTATAAAGGAAATGTGGTATATATACACAGTAGAATACTATTCAGCCTTAAAAAAAAAAAAAAAGACATTCTGTCATTTACAACAACACAGGTGAAACTGCAGGCCATTACGCTAAGTGTAATAAGCCAGGCTCAAATCTCATTTATATGTGGAATCTAAAAAAGTAACTCACAGAAGTAGAGAGTAGAATCCAGTGGGGGAGGAATGGGGAGATATTGGTCAAAGGGTACAAAGTTTCAGTTAGACAGAAGGAATAAGTTTTTGAGCTCTATTACACAGCATGGTGACTATAGTTAAAAATAATGTAATGCATATTTCAAAATTGCTAAGAGAATAGATTTTAAGGGTTCACACCACAAAAAAAGTATGTGAGGTGATGAATATATGCTAGCTTAATTTAATTATTTTATGCTGTATACTTGTATCAAAATATCACGTTGCACTCCATATACATATCACTTGTCAATTAAAAATAGAAATTTTAAAAGAAAATCTGTGAAAAGACACCTTGTTATTAGCGACAATTATTTAATTTTATGAGGAAAAAATTTACTGACCATTTAAACATACACTTCAAGATGCCAGGTACATGGTGGTGCGTAGTCATTTGAGATTTTGCATTGTAGTTACAATGTTTACAGTAGTGGAAAGAATTGTGTCTTCACTGCTTTTCTTACAGTGGGAATTATGGCTGAAGTCAAATTTCGCATGCATTGACATGAACAAATACTTGGCGCTTTTCTTGATATCTTATTTGCATTAGTTTGTTTTGCATTGCTATCAATAAATACCAGAGACTGGGTAATTTATAAAGAAAAGGTTCGCAGGCTGTGCAAGCACGAGACCAGCATCTGCTCAGCTTCTTGTGACGCCTCAGGCAGCTTTTACTCACGGCAAAAAGTGAAGGGGGAACAGGCATATTGCACGGTGAGAGAAGGCGCAAGAGAGAGGAGAGAAGGTGCCAGGCTCTTTTAGCAATCAGATCTCACAATAACTGATAGAGTGAGAACTCATTCATTACTCTGAGGACAGCACCAAGCAGTTCATGAAGGATCTACCCCAATAACCCAAACACAAACACCTCCGACTAGGCCCCCACCTCCAACATTAGGGATTATATCTCCATGAGATTTGAAGGGGACAAACATTCAAACTATATTACTATTACTATTACTACTACTATTACTATTAATTTGTCCTTGGAGTTTTCCTGCTTTATGTGTGGTCCAGGGTCAGCTAAAGATTTCAGAGGAGTTTATGTGCAGATTATGACATTACATAATAGAGAGAAATGATGATAGGAATGATAGGTGACTTAATTTTTCTGCCTAGATGCCATAAAGTTCAATAACTTAATCATTATATATCTTTATATAGATGATTTTGTGTCAGTTTTCTCTGGTATGTGATGTGCCCTTTTGATCTTCAGATTCAGTTTATGGGGCATTTCTCTGTGATCCAGTTTCTTGGATTTCCCTTTACTCACTTTTTCACTTTTTAGCTGCTTTGGTAGCTTCAAACTCCATTCTCTGACTCCTGAGCCAGGAAGACGGTAGCTTCCTACTTAGAAATAGTTGTGATGTCCTGTGTAAAACCGATGGTGATAATAAGTGATAAGCTACATAAAAATGTAAATGTTGCCCAGAAAATGTTCCTTTTATCAAAGATCAACTCCTCTCTAGTTTTTCCTACCTCTTCAATATATTAAACTCATTAAAATAACTTTTGCCTAGATTTTGTAATTTTATCTGTGGAAGGGTTAGTCTGATAAGAGATACTCTGCTATTACTGAAAACAGAAACTTGATATTAACTTTCACAATGTCAGTTATATTATAATATTTTCATTTATTTCTGCATCCAAAGTTCCCCAAAGAATAGTCTTTGTTATATATTTAAATGAATTAAAATATCACCATTGTTTCTTTTACCATATTTTATTTAAGGACGATTTCTTTATTTAGGTTTCACACTATATTATGAGTATTTTGTTTCCTGAGTTCTTTCATGTTTAAATATATATGGCCTGCAAACTTTCTATTTGAATGGTAACATAGATGGATATAATATTCTTGGTCACTGATATTTTTCCCTTCAACTTTGCAGCTTTTTCTTCATTCTTCAGACATTGAGTGATGATCAAGGGATGCTAAAACTAGAGGGCAACATTTTGATGAGTCATAGAATATAAAATAATCTCAGAATATTTCTGTTCAATATACTTAATAATTAGAAAGGGGGAAATGTTTCCTTTACAGAAGAGAAATTTCGTGAACACCATCTTAATTATGTAATTAAAATTAGCATTACCAATGCTAAGACAAACGGACATCTTATGCCTGCTAATCTGATGCCCTGAAAAAGACACATTGGCTCATGGTATTCTTGCCAAAAATATATAACCTGAATCTAATAATGAGGCAACATTAGACAAATCCAAACTGAGAGACATTCCACAAAATAACTGCCCTGTACTCCTCAAAAATGTCAACATCAAGAAAACTGAAAGGTGGAAGAATTGCTTTGGATTAAAGGAGACTAAAAAGACAGGATAACTAGGCAATGCACAGTCCTCAATTGGATTCTATGAGGAAAACATCTCAATAAACAGTACATTATGACAAATGACAAAATTTGAATATAAACTGCAGACTTAAAAATGGTGTGGTAACAATGTTACCTGCTTTTGAAAATTGCCCTGTGATTATTTAAGATAACATCCTTGTTCTTTGGAAATATATAACTATGTATCAAGTATGCTTCAGACAAAAATTATATACATCTATGTAAAATATATAGAGAGAATAATAAAAATGGGGCAAAATATTAAAAATTGATAATTTGGGGTAAAGCATATATAGGAGTGCCTCTCATTATTCTTACAACATTAGAGAAAAATTAAAATTATATTAAAATGAATACAATCAGAACAAAAAATACAGGTGAAGCAGAGAGAGTTAGAAAGTAGAGTAAAAATATTAAAGGCTTTACCTTTCATAGGAGGAAATCAGTCAGTACTGTCAAAAATTGAAATATTTTCATTTCAAAAAGTAATATTGCTGATATCTTAATGGTTTTTAAAATCTTTCTTTAAGCTTTGGATCTTTGAGGAAGTAATATGTCTTGTGGAGAAAAACATCAAAAACTCAAAAATCCTGCATTTCAAGTTCTAGTAAATTAGGATAAAATTAAATGTATTTTTACTAACTGGTAGGTTGTGATTCTATTTTTATGAAACTATTTCTGTATATGTATATGTATCAGTCTATTGCTCCACCTATCAATGCATCTGTCAATCTCTATATGTGCACACAGGTTTGACTGTAGTAATGTTCACCAAATCTTATACTACGTTACTTCTAAGTAATTTTTTCTTTGTACTTTTCATACGGCTTAAAATTTTGAAAAGTATGTATTATTCTTATAAAACTAAAGTGTGTACTCTAACATATATAAAGGCACTTACATCACATTTACATTTTGATCCTTAAAACATAATGGTATTAATTTTAATTTGATAAAATATTAACATGCTAAAGTCATTTCCAGTTCTATAAACAAACTAAAAACCCAACACAAAGTATCTGCACCACATTTCAAGAGTAATGAGTTCAATCATGTTAAGGTTATAATTTTGTTAGTCTGTTCATTTTTTTCCTCTCAATGCAACTAGAAATTAATTCTTTGTCAGTCTTAACAATTAGTGTTCTTATCTTTTTTTCTGAAATAAAGATGACATTAGATCAAAATCTTTTTATTTTTCTTCCTTTAAAAAAATTCACTGTAATAGCCTAGTCGTGACAAGCATTTGATAATATCATCTGCATAGAAAAATAAAATTCAGTGATTTTACAATCATTGCTACCAACTACTCCATTTGGTATATGGCTAAATTAAAAGTTCTCTCTCAGATTCATCTTCAATTCATCCTTTATTTGAATTATCCCATGTAAGCTACAGCACCCATTTTTGAGTTGTAATTTCTTTCTGCATCCACCTAGTGCATCTGATGAATTCTAACTGGACTCTAAGTTCCTTGAGAGGAGGCACTTTATCATAATCATGTGTATACCCCCAGATAATTAAGATAAATTCTGACATTGAAAGGCCTCTTTACTGGTTGACCAAGAGCAGTCTGCTTGCAAAAACTAACAGACACAATGGCTCTATGTAACTCCAGTGTTGGGGCCAAATGTATGTATCTGCCTTCTATAAAATGAATATCACACGTTGTGGGAATTATGTCCTCCTAAACAGATCAGAGAGGTTTGAGTGACCAATTACTGCTTCATTTTGTGTGTGTGTCTGTGACAGAAACTTGCTCTATTGCCCAGGCTGAAGTGCAGTGGTGTGATCGTAACCCATTTCAGGCTCTACTCCTGGGTTCAAGCAATCCTCCCACTTCAGCCTCCTGAGTAGCTGTGCCCAGCCGAATTACTGCTTTTGTGTTCAGCCCAAGAAACAATTGAATGTTCACTGTATACCAGGCACTGTGTAAGACACAAGGAATATAGCTATAACTAGTAGTACCTTCCCAGAAGGACTTCCCAGGCTGGTGAGTGAGATGGATAAGTAAAACAGTTGTCCGAACCAGGTCAGAGCCCTCCCTCACTGCCCATAAAGGCTACAACCACCCTTTAATAAATAATTGTGCTTGCCCTCTGTAGTCTAGGAAATCCTGGAAATTAAGCAAGGCCTGATAAAGTGACTCCTTCAAGAGTCACCTGTGATGTTCAGTGAATCAACAAAGCCTTGACAGTTTTCTTACAGCCTCTACATCCTATCTATAACCACATTCTTTCCAGTCTCTCTCCAATTCCTCTTAGATTCATTCCCTCTTTTGCTTTCCCACCTATACTTCACAACTTTATTACGTTGTATCTCCATCACTTTCATCCTTTCACGGCAATGTAAGGTTCATGTTTTGATTCACCCTCAAGATCTTTTTATTAGAGAAGAGGGCCCATGCCTACTTTGCCTCTGTTCCCTGGCAGAGCCTGTTCCAGAGTCCTGTGTGCCGTAAGAATTTCATAAACTCTGTTGAATGAATCAGAATTCTAACATAATATCATCTCCAATAACCAATATTGATTATGAAGCTGATTTAAAAAATGGGTTTGTCCAACTGGAGTCACCTGGAACGTTTCCAGTGACCCCAAAGATGAAAATTACCACATGTACTGCTAAGCAACCATAAAATCCAGCAAGCAAAAACCATCCAAACTGTCTCATGACTCATAGCTCAGTTCATCAGTAGGACTGCATCTTTGTCTACTCTAGTTGTTGACTCACTTTCATCTCTGGATATTAGATTATTGGTCCCTTATAAAATAGCTTCTAGTATCTCCTCATACGACACTCAGAACCCACTGATGTACCCACTATGACACTACCTCCCAGATCTTGGCCAAATCCTGATGTTGGAAAGAATACTAGGTCCTAAATCATCATGCCTTTGTATTTCATTTATGTCACATTCTAAGTCTGATTTGCACTTATTGATAAGAATTGCCCAGTCTTCAGTTTTAAATACTGATTTATGTGTCCCATTAAAATCTCCTGGGCTAACATTGTGCTTGATGATACAGAACACAGAATCTTCACATCTTAAAGACCTTTCATCAGAGTTGAGACAATAATTATTTTCTTTACTGATACATACTTTTATTTATAAAATTAATTCATGAAGATGTACACATATAATCTCAGAAATATAGAGAATAATAATGGGTGTCTAGTTTCACTTCCCCTCCAGTCAATCTTATTCCCAGAGGTAACCACCAATAACAATTTAGCATATATTCTCCCAAACATTGTTCTATGCATTTAAATATATAAATAAATATTCATAACTATACATGCAACCTACTCTATAACTTGTTCCTATATAGTTATTTTATATAAATGTAGTAATATGATAGATTATTCATTCATTCAACATGTTGCATCCGTTCCTACTATGTGCTGTGTAGTGCTATAGGTACTGAGATACAATGATGAACCAATGAACAAAAGAATGCCCTTGGCCTCAAGGAGCTTACATTCTGTTCACATACTTACACACTGAAGTATACTTACATACTTTACATACATATTATGCATAAATGGTTTTTTACCAAAATAGATTATACTACATCTTTTTTAGTACTCTTGGAGCTTCTTCGGAGCATATCAGCTCTATCAGAACATAAAGTACATCTACATCTACATCACTGTAAACAAATAATAGATTGATTAAAAATTGCATCTTATAAAATAGACTAAGATTTTATATCCAGAATATACGTTTAAATCCTACAAATTAATATAAAAATATATAAATAAAAACAGGTAGAAGCAACCTAAGTGTCCACCAATGGATGAATGGATAAAGAAAATTTTATATATATACACACACATATGTAGAGAGAGAGTATACACACATATATAAACAAAATATATATAAACATTTTATATGTAGCATATATATATAACATTTATATATATATAGTATACACATACATACACACAATGGGATATCATTGTGTGTATATAAAAAACCACCAAAATAATGAAATTGTGTCATTTGCAGCAACATGAATGGAACTGGAGGTCATTATATTAAGTGAAATAAGCCAAGCACAAAAATGCAAACATCACATGTTCTTACTCATATGTGGAAGCTAAAAAAGGTGGATCTCATTAAGATAGAAAGTAGATTGGTGGTTACCAGAGGCCAGGAAGGGCAGAGGGGAGGGGGGATAAAAAGCGGTTAATTAATGGGTATAAATATACAGTTAGATAGAAGACATAAGATGTAGTATTAGATAGATCAGTAGAGTGACTATAGTTTGTAATAATCTATTGTACATTTCAGAAGAGCTAGAAGATAGTAATTTAAATGTTTCTATCACAAAGAAAAATTAAATATTTAAGGTAATGAATATCCCAACTACCCTGATTGATCTTGACACATTATATGAGTATATTAAAATATTACATGTACCCCCAAAATATGTACATCTATTATGTATCATTAAAATAAATATATGAATAAAATCCAAAAAAACTGAAAAATATGAAAAAATAATTCACATTTTTAAAACTAAATATATAAATCTCAAAAACTACCTGACATTACTATAAATAAGGAAAATTAAAATTAAAATCAAAACACTTGGAACTTCTACTTCTAACAAAAATGAAGTAACAGGGACCAGAGTTAGCCTCTGTCCAAAACAACTTTAAAAACTAGACAAAATATACGCACATAAAAGGACAGCTTTAAGACATTAGAATCAGGTGGCACAAGAAAGAGGGGAAATAAGGTAAGTCCAACAATCATTCCAGCTTACTGTCTGGAGGAATATTCCAGGTCAAAGTGCAGGGAGAACTCAGAACTCAAATGTTGCCCAGACATCTTTCTGAATAAAAGACAATGAAGAAATGGAGTTGACAGTCTGGGAGATCAAGGGGAAGTACAGAGGAGAAAGCTGAACAGAGAGAGAACTCTAGAGATCTTCAGAGGGTCCTCTTTGAGTCTTTTAGCTAAGTACTGATCAGCACATGCTTGTGAGGAAACTGAGGCCAGGAAAATAATTACTTGAAATGATTAAAAGGTATAAGCCCAAGAACTTACACAGGGCTAAAAGCAGTTCCTATTCTCATCATCAGATTGAATTAAAAAGTAAAATCAAACTATATGTTGTCTGCAGTAAACTTGTTTTGAATAGAAAGATACAAGGAGATTAAAGTTAAAGGATATACCAGGCTAACACTAATTGAAAGAAATCTGGAGTCCCTACATTAATCTAAGAAGATCAATACACTAAAAGGACATAATAATCCTAAGTGTTTATGCACCTAATAGAGCTTCAAAATATATGAAGTAAAACTGATGAAACTAAAAATAAACTATTTATAAATAATTTAATTATTTAAATAAATATTTTATTTAAAATGTTAAGCAAATAAACTCACAATATAAAATTTGTTTTAACAACTTTGTTTTCAGAATTGACAAAAGAAGTAACAGAAAATCTTTAAGGACATAGAAGACTTGAACAACACTATCAATCAATTTGACTTAATTAACATTTGTAGAAGACTCCAACCAATGAAACCAGAATATATTTTTTTCCAAAGACAAACAGAACATTTACCAAAATAGACCATATTCTGTGCAATAAAGCAAGTCTCAATACATTTTAAAAGACTCAAATCATACAAAATATATTCCCTGTCTAAAACAGAATTAAATTAGAAATCAACAACATAAAGACAACTGAAAAATCTTCAAATATTTGGAAACTATACAATATACTTCTAAATAATCCATATATCAGGAGAAAATCAAAGGAGAAATCAGAATGTAATTTAAACTGCATAAAAACAAAAACATGCCATGTCAAAATTTGTTGTATGCTACTAAAGCAGAACTTAGAGAAAAATGTATAATACTAAGCATTTATATTAGAAAGAAGAAAGATCTCAAAGAGTTCTCCATGTTACAATGAGCAAAAAAGAAAGGCAAGTTAAACCCAAAGTTGGCAGAGAAACATAAATAATAAAGAAAAGAATAGAGACAAATTACTTGTAAACAGAAAAACAATAGAAAGCCATCAATAAAATTAAAAACCTGGTTATTCTTAAAGACAAATGAAATTAACAACACTCTAGCTAGGCTGATCAGGAAACAAAGAGAAGACACAAATTACCAATAATAAGAATTTGAGAAATGACATAATTATAGATAGTTTTGATTATAAAAGAACAGAAAGGTAATGTTATTTAAAAAATTATGTCGATAAATTTAACCACTTAGATAACATAGGCAAATACCTTGAAAAAGTAGCCTTCCAAAGCTCACTGAAGAAGAAACAGCCTGAGCAGCCCTATATCTATTAAAGAAGTTAAGTGGATAGTTTAAAATCTTCTCACTAAGAAAACCTCAGGCATAGAAGTCTCCACTGGTGAACTCCACTGATCATTTAAGTACTCTTTTAGAAAATTGAAGAGATGGTAGTGTTTTCCAATTTATTCTATGAGGTGAGCATTTCCGTGTTATCAATACCTAATAAAGGCATTGCAAAACAAGAAAATGATAGATCACTATCCCTCACTGACATAAATGCAATCATCCTTTACAAAGTTTTAGCAAACTGAATTCAATATAAACAGAAGAGATAGTACATCATGGCCAAGTGGAGTGGTCTTATTCCAGGAATATAAAGTTGATATGCCATCCAAAGTCAATCAATGTGATTTATCATATTAACAAACTTTTTTTAAAAGACCATATAATCATCTCAACAAATGCAAAAAAAAAAAAAGAATTTGTCAAAATTCAACATCTATTACTGATTAAAATTTCTCAGACAACTAAAAACAGAAGCAAATTTCTCAAATTCTCAAAAGGGCCTCTATGAAAAATCTATAGCTAACATAGAATATATGAATATCTTTATATAATATACATATATATTATATATCTGTAGCTAACATAGAAAAATCTATAGCTAAAATTTAATGATGAGAGGCTGAATGCTTTCCCCCCTAAATCAGGAAAGCGATAAGGATGTTCACTCTTACTTCTAGTCAACATTATTCTAGATATTCTAGACAATACAGTAAGTCAAGAAAACGAAATAAAATCTTCCATATTAGAAAGAAGTCTACAAAAAGCTATTAGAACTAACAAGTTTAGTACATTTGAAAGAGACATGGTGACTATATAAAAATCAATTTTATTTCTGTATACTAGTAGAGAAAATCAGAAACCAAAATTAGAAAAACAGTTCTACTGTTGCTGTAGCAAATTACCACAAACTCTGTGGCTTATAACAACATAAATTTATGATCTTAAAGTTCTGTATGTTAGAAGTCTGACACGGGTCTCATTTGGGGTAAAATGAAAGTGTTGCCAAGGCTGTTTTCTTTTCTGGAAGTATGAGTGAATCTTTTCTAGCTCCAGAGGCTTCTGGTTCCTTGGATTGCAGACCACATTCTCTACCTCCAAAGCCAGAAAGTGACCTTGAGGTTGGCAATAATTTCTTAAATACAACACAAAAGCACAAACTATGAAAGAAAATAATAAAATAAATTTGATGAAAGTTAAAAACAGTTGCTCTTTGAAAGACACCATTGCCAAAAAAGAAGACATGTCACAAATTGGAAGAAAATATATACAAAAGAGATCCAACAGAAGACTTGTATCTAGAATATATAAAGAATTGTTACAACTCCATAATAAGACATACAATTGAAAAAATCAATGGGGAAGAGATTCAGATACATCACCAAAGAAGATATATGAATGAAAAATAAGCAGCTGAAAAGATGTGCAATATAATTAGTCTTTGGAGAAATACAAATTAAAATGACAATGACATACTACTACACATCTACTATTAATAGAATAGCTAAAATTTGAAAGATTGAGTGTTGAAGAGGATGTGGATCAACTGGAACTCTCACTGTGGGAATGTAAAATGTTACCATCACTTTGAAAACAATCTGACAGTTTCTTTAAAAGTTCAACATAAACCTGCCATACAACCCAGCCCTTCCACTCCTAGGCACCCAAGAGAAATAAAAGTATACAGACACACAATTCTAATAGCAAAGAAATTTGAAAACAACCCAGATGTACATGAATAGGTGAGTGGAAAGTAAATTGTGGTATGTCCATACAATGGGATACTACTCCTCAATTAAAAAGTTATAAACTATTAACACACAATATGGACGAATCTCAAAATAATTATGCTGAAGGGAAGAAGCAGACTATCAAGAAAATATAAGGTTTGATTCCATTTAAAGAAAGACTTGAAAATAGAATAGTGATAGAAAGGAGATCATTGGTTACCTGGGGACAGTGGCAGCGGGGGGGAGGGAGGAAATAAGGAAGAATTACAAAAGGCACAAAGAAACCTTTAGAGGTAATAGTAATGTTTATTAACTTGGTTGTGGTAATAGTTTCTCTCTCTGTCTCTCTCTCTCTCTCTCTCTCACACACACACACACACACACACACATTAAATTACAAGTCAAGTTTATTGTATGTCAATTATACTTCAATAAAATTATAAAACAAAAAAATGAAACTACAGGAAGTTGTATTCACTCATCAAATGACCAAAACCTAAGAGTCCAGCAGTGGAGAATATAAGGGTATGAAGATTCTCATGCTGTGTTCATGGAAGGTTAAATCTCACAAAATCTGTCAATTAAAATACACAATCCCTTTAAAACAGCAATTTCACTTTCAGAATAGAATCTTATAGAAACATTTCCACCTGGGTACAAATATAAACCTTGTCTATAATCATATAATAGATCACTCTTAAATGTCTATCAATAACAGAATAGTTAAATAAATTATGAATAATTAGATGATGGAAAACAATTCTTTTCTAAAATAGGTTTTCTTTTACCTCACTATATAAACACCTATTTTATTTTTATAGGCATTGCATAACTAAATTAGTTTTGTCCCCAAGTTGGATTTTGCTTAATAGGTGAGGGGTGTGTGTGTGTGTGTGTGTGCGCGCGTAGGATCAAATTTTATCTGACAGATGTAAGTTACTTGGAAGAGCTCATTTGATTTATTGGGCACAGAATAATATGTTCTTGAAAAAAAAGTCCATGAATATTTGCTTGACAGATTGAAATGCTACACAACTAGCACTTTTTTCATATATATATGAATGTTCTCCTGGCCTAATCACTCAAATAAACCCAAAGAAGTTATTTCAGCATCTTGAATAAATATCACCCATTTTGTAACTTTTCATTAAAGTGAAATATAAATATCACCTACACATTGCATACATTGTCTATAAACCTGTCATTGGAGTACAGATATATGCAAATTATTTACAGTCATGTATTCATACCTACTATCAAAAAGCCAAACAATAGCTAGAACATAAGAGTGGAATTTTCTTTTTAAATTGTGAGGCTTGTATCACATTTCTTTTTGCATATTGGTTCTCCTATGCTATGTCTCAAGCTGGCAACCGTGTAAATTTCGCTGTTCTTCATTTGCCTCACCAGACTTTGCAGTTTGATGAGCCTTAATATATTTAATTATATGATTGCTCTTCCTCAGGAAGGGTCAAGAGAAAATAGCACACTTCCTGATTCACTAATTTCTTGGAAAGGTGGTGGTGAAATATCCACGATCATAACTGCAGTGGAATTGTGCTTGAGATGAAAGTGAACCTGTCTTCCTTAGCCTCTGTTGGCATTTAGCTTCACACTGCTTTTTCTTGATGCCCTGTTTCTCCAAAATGTGGTAAATAGCCCTAGAGAATCTTGTAAGACCTGACAGGAGGCCAGCACCAAGGAGAAAGAGAGACAAACTAAATTCAAGACGGATGTGAGAAGCAATAATCAAAACAGATGCCACAGTCTGAGGCTTGGAGCACGGATGAAAGCCAAATGATTCCAGTGACAAACTGGAGGGAAAGTTGTCGTAATTCAGCTGTGTAGACTCAGAGATGAAACACCATAGTTCTCTTAGCCACACAGAGCAAGACAAGGCAAAGTGAAATGGGCCTCAGAAAAGCAGCTCCAAAGGTAATTGTAGATGACTAGCTAGAAGTCAGGCAAGACGTAAGGGCAGAGTTCCTAATTATATTGAAGACAAAGGCAGAGAAATAAGTGTTAATAGGTTCAGACTGGGACCTTTTCCCAACTAGACAAGGATTCTGGAATTTATTTATTCAAATATTTCTTTTTTTTTCATTTCCATTTTATTTATTTATTTATTTATTTATTATACTTTAAGTTCTAGGGTACATGTGCACAACGTGCAGGTTTGTTACATGTGTACACATGTGCCATGCTGGTGTGCTGCACCCATTAACTCATCATTTACATTAGGTATATCTCCTAATGCTATCCCTCCCCCCTACCGCCTCCCCACAATAGGACCTGGTGTGTGATGTTCCCCTTCCTGTGTCCAAGTGATCTCATTGTTCAATTCCCATCTATGAGTGAGAACATGTGGTATTTGGTTTTCTGTTCTTCTGATAGTTTGCTGAGAATGATGGTTTCCAGTTGCATCCATGTCCCTACAAAGGACAAGAACTCATCCTTTTTTATGGCTGCATAGTATTCCATGGTGTATATGTGCCACATTTTCTTAATCCAGTCTGTCACTGAGGGACATTTGG
>NW_012103087.1:1792433-1793749 GCF_000951045.1 Mandrillus leucophaeus | reverse complement strand
GGTTGAAAATTCTTTTCTTTAAGAATGTTGAATATTGGCCCCCACTCTCTTCTGGCTTGGAGAGTTTCTGCCAAGAGATCTGCTGTTAGTCTGATGGGCTTCCCTTTGTGGTAACCCGACCTCTCTCTCTGGCTGTCCTTAACATTTTTTCCCTCATTTCAATTTTGGTGAATCTGACAATTATGTGTCTTGGAGTTGCTCTTCTCGAGGAGTATCTTTGTAGTGTTCTCTGTATTTCCTGAATTTGAATGTTGGCCTGCCTTACTAGGTTGGGGAAGTTCTCCTGGATGATATCTTGCAGAGTGTTTTCCAACTTGGTTCCATTTTCCCTGTCACTTTCAGGCACACCAATCAGACGTAGATTTGGTCTTTTCACCTAATCCCATATTTCTTGGAGGCTTTGTTCATTTCTTTTTACTCTTTTTTCTCTACACTTCTCTTCTCGCTTCCTTTCATTTTTTTGATCTTCAGTCGCTGATATTCTTTCTTCCAGTTGATCGAGTCAATTACTGAAGCTTGTGCATTCGTCACGTAGTTCTCGTGTTATGGTTTTCATCTCTATCAGTTCTTTTAAGGACTTCTGTACATTGGTTATTCTAGTTAGCCATTCATCAAATCTTTTTTCAAGGTTTTTAGTTTCTTTGTGCTGGTTACATAGTTCCTCCTTTAGCTCTGAGAAGTTTGATCAACTGAAGCCTTCTTCTCTTAGCTCGTCAAAGTCATTCTCTGTCCAGCTTTGTTCTGTTGCTGGCGATGAGCTGTGTCCTTTGGAGGGGGAGACGCGCTCTGATTGTTTGGATTTCTAGCTTTTCTGCACTGCTTTTTCCCCATCTTTGTGGCTTTATCTGCCTTTGGTCTTTGATGCTGGTGACGTACTGTTGGGGTTTTGGTGTGGGTGTCCTTTCTGCTTGTTAGTTTTCCTTCTAACAGTCAGGACCCTCAGCTGCACGTCTGTTGGAGTTTGCTTGAGGTCCACTACAGACCCTGTTTGCCTGGGTATCAGCAGCGGAGGCTGCAGAAGGTAGAATATTGCTGAACAGTGAGTGTTGCTGTCTAATTCTTGCTCTGGAAGCTTCGTCTCAGGGGTGTACCCAGCCGTGTGAGGTGTGAGGTGTCGGTCTGCACCTAGTGGGGGATGTCTTCCAGTTAGGCTACTCAGGGGTCAGGGACCCACTTGAGCAGGCAGTGTGTCCGTTCTCAGATCTCAACCTCCATGCTGGGAGATCCACTGCTCTCTTCAAAGCTGTCAGACAGGGACATTTACCTCTGCCGAGGTTTCTGCTGCTTTTTGTTTAGCTATGCCCTGTCCCCAGAGG
>NW_012103087.1:1731352-1792158 GCF_000951045.1 Mandrillus leucophaeus | reverse complement strand
AATCTCCTGGTGTGCCGTTTGCTAAGACCCTTGGTAAAGTGCAGTATTAGGGTGGGAGTTACCCAATTTTCCAGGTGTTGTGTGTCTCAATTTCCTTTGGCTAGGAAAAGGAATTCCCTTCCCCCTTGTGCTTCCCAGGTGAGGCGATGCCTCACCCTGCTTTAGCTCTCGCTGGTTGGGCTGCACCCGCGGACCAGCGCCAACTGTCCAAAATGCCCCAGTGAGATGAACCTGGTACCTCAGTTGAAAATGCAGAAATCATCCATCTTCTGTGTCTCTCATGCTGGTAGCTGGAGGCTGGAGCTCTTCCTATTCGGTCATCTTGGGTGTGCCCCGATGTATCTCAAATATTTCTTCAGTATCTCTTACATGCCAGTCATTGTTCCAAGCACAGGCGATACAGTGTGAACAAAACAAAGGCTGTGCCCACATGAAGCTTACTTTCTTACAGAGAAAGACAGACAATAAAGGTGTAAACAATCCAAAACAATTTTTTAGAAAGTCAGCAGTGATTCACACTAGAGAGGAAAAAATACAGGATAATTTGAATGAGAGTGACTTTAGGTAAGTTTCGGGAAAGGCCTTTCTGAAAAGGCGATGTTTGAGTTACAGCCTTAACTACAAGGCAGAGGCAGCCATGCAATCATATGGGGAAGAGCATTCTGGAAGAAGGAAGCAATAAATGCAAGGGCTTTGCTGTAGGAGAAACCTGACCATTTCAGGGAGGAGAAGAAAAAAAAAGCATGAAATGATACCAGAAAGTGAGAAGGGATTGGATTAAGTGGGGCCTATGGGTCAGCGAAAGGTGTTCAGATGTTATTCTAAGTGCAGTGGAAAGCCATAGGGGTTAAGACAGGAAATGATATGATCCTGATGGATTTTTGCTGTTAAAAGAGCACCCTGCCTGCTCTGTGGACAACAGACTGAAGGAGCAAGAGCAGAATCAGGAAAAATTAGTCAGGAGGCTGTTACCATAGTCTAGCGGAGAGACAAGAGGGGCTTGGAACAAAACAAAAGGTGACACATTGGAAATACATTTTGGATAGAGAAACACCAGGACTCACAGATGGATTGGATATGGGGGTAAGGAAAAGAGAATAATCAAAAATAATTCCTAGGTTTTTAACCTTAGCAGCTAGATGCAGCTATTAACTAAGAAAGGGAAGAAAAGAGCAAAACAGTTTTCAGGAAGGAAAGTCTAAGTTCTTTTTAAGTTAAGCTCTTAAGCCTAAGTTCTTTTTAAGATGGCCATTCTACCCTAACATATTGATTATGAATTTGGCTATATGTGTCTGAAGCCCAGGAGAAAGGTTTAGATTAGAGATACTACATGGAGAGACATCAGTGTGTACAAATGGGATTTATTTTTTTATTTTGTTTATTTTTTGAGACAGTGTCTCACTCTGTCTCCCAGGCTGGAGTGCAGTGGTGCAGTCTCCGCTCACTGCAACCTCTGCATCCTGGGTTCACGGGATTCTCCTGCCTCAGCCTCCTGAGCAGCTGGGATTACAGGCGCCCACCACTACACCCAGCTAATTTTTGTATTTTTAGTAGAGACAGGGTTTCACCATATTGGTCAGGCTGATCTCGAACTCCTGACCTCAGGTGATCCACCTGCCTTGGCCTCCCAAAGTGCTGGGATTACAGGCGTGAGCCACTGAGCCCAGCCTGTACAGATGGGATTTTAAACCCTAGGGCCAAATGAGAGCACCTAGATGGAGAAGGGAAGAAAATTTTTAAAATAATAATAATAATAATGAGATTGGCATAGGATTAGTTCATGGTCTCCCCAACCTTTAGAGAATGGGAAGAAACAGTTAGTAAGATAGGAAGAAAACACAGCAATTTTGATGTCAAGGAAGCTAAGAAGGGACGGTAACAATGGCAGCCAATCAGGAACCCAGAAGGGCCATCTGAACAGAATTGTAACCCTGTGTCTTGAAGAGCTGAAGGGAGTCTGTGATTGAGGTGACAGATATATGGAGCCCAGGCTTGCTCTGACAGAAGCAGTCCATGGGTCTCTTTGGCAGCCAAGGAGAGTTTGTGAAAATGGAAACCCAGCAATTGTAATGTGCTGTGCAGTAGTTTAGTTAAGACAGCAAAACTTTAATAAAATTATGCATGTGCAATTTAGGGAAGACTGCTTACACACATCCTACCTTGTGGACATCAGCTTTGGAATTGGGCTATGTTTGAGCCTACGTTAGTGGTACGGATTGGGGGTGGGAGGGCCAGCAATAGCTAATCTGATTGCCAAAATTCAGGGGAAATGGCAACAGGAGAAATGAGATAGGAGATGACACAAAGGAACTAGAACGTCTAAGCCCTGGCCAAGAGAAACCAGGAGATTGGCAGGATGTTAAGAGAGCAGAACAGGTAGACAAGCCTACTTGCAAACATCAGGTGCCAGGTAGTGCTCAGGAAGAAAGGACGGTTACCCAGTTGCCTTAACCTGAAGTTCTGTAATAAGCCCAAGAAGGGAAAGAAAGTCTGCAATTAGAGTTGGGAAGGAAGAGACCACAATGGCAAACATACAGCACGTAGCACAGTACCAGGCACGTTGTAGGGCTTCAGTTTATGAGACTCACATTCATTAATTATTGTTACTGTTTTAGTCAGAACAAAGCCCCCCTATATACCAGATAATCACAGATTCCGTATTTAAAGCCTATAAGAGAATAGCCTGCCTAAGATTTTGACCCTGAAATTACTTTCTTTATAGAAAAAAAAAACTTTGAAATTCTATTTCAGAGTTCCTACTGAGTCATTGTGTGCTAAGAATACATAAATATGTTCCTGCTCTCTTCAAAGGTTAAGATTATCTTCTTCCAAGCATACCTTCAACTTTACATGCAGCTTCTAACAATGTTGCTAGGGAAGAAGATTAAATCAAAAGGCATTGGTGAGCCCTGAGGATTACTTACAGATTTCATTCATGAAGGCTCTATTTCTTCCCATTAATACTGGTAACAGAGAGACCCCTGCTCAATATGCTGTGTGCATGTTACATGAGGCTGCTAATGTTCTCATGGGCCAAGGAAAGAAATCCAGAACTTGGTTGTAGTGGAATTTAATAGTCTTTAGTTCCACTAGTGTGCACCCCAGCTGCACACGTGTATTTGGAAAGACTACTAACTAGGGTGAACCACTGAGCTTTTCTTTACCCAGTCTTAAAAGGCCTCCCCTCTCCTCACATTGACCTACAGTATCCCTTTAATAGTCTTCCTCTACAAATACAGAATGACAACGTTTCATTTCCCGCCAACCCCGAGACAGAGTCTTGCCCTGTCACCCAGACTGGAGTGCAGTGGCGCGATCTCAGTTCACTGCAACCGCCGCCTCCCAGGTTCAAGCAATTCTCGGGCCTCAGCTTCCTGAGTAGCTGGGATTATAGGCGTCCACCACAATGCCAGGCTAATTTTTGTATTTTTTAGTAGAGACAGCGTTTCACCATGTTGGCCAGGCTTGTCTCAAACTTCTGACCTCGTGATCTACCTGCCTCTCCCTCCCAAAGTGCTGGGATTACAGGTGTGCGCCACTGCATCCAGCCAACAACGTTTAATTTTAAAAGGCGGATTTCTAAGTTCCTCCAAGGACTAGCAAAATCAAATTAACATTGAGAATCTTTTAGGAAACAAACTTCTTTGTAGCTGAACTCTCAGCATGAGATGCTACCCAGATTTCTATTTCATCTTGTGCCCGAGGTTTGGACTAGATACAGAACTGGCTTCTCTCTTCTGTGACTATCAAAACTCCAAGGTGTCATTTAGTGCAATGCATTAACCTATTGGCCAAGCATAGCTAAGTAAAGCAATGGCAAAGTCGAGGTGAGCTGCGTGTTAGGAGGCATCTGAACAACTGTATTTGTCCAGCAAAATCTATGCGGATGCCTTATACCTCCGAGAGCAGAAGTACAAAGGACATGGAAACAGCCGGTGGGGAAGGTGCCATGGATAGCTGTGCTTCCCCAACCTAGAAAATTCACATTATCGTTAAAAGGTAGCAAGTGCAGAAAGTTTTGAAGTCAGCATTTAGCCTTTTTTCTAAATCCTGCTGATAGTGAGCAGAGTGGTAGGAAATCCTAAAACAGCCACTGTTTTCTTTATGTTGGCATTAACAGGCAACATGAAGGGTTTAAGAAAAACTTTGTTGGAAAATGTCCACTTTGAACAGCAAGGGATTTGGTGTCTATTCCAATTTCTTTCTCGCCCCCTCCCTTTCTGAGAGGGGAATTCACTCTTAAGTTGAAAAGCAAACAGCCACAAAAGCATTTCCAGGTACAAAGCCACTGGGTATGTTCTAGCCTTTTGGTAAAGTCTCCTAGGTCTCTAGCCACAGTTGGTTTTATGTTCCAGGCATCAATCCACGCTCATGATTGATACCATACACCTGTATGTCATTCGGAGGTTCACCCAGCTCGAGCAAATTATATTTTAAAACTGCACTGATCAAAAAAAAAAAAAAAAAATCAGGGGAAGGGATTTCCTAGCTCTCAAATAAAAATGTGCAATGGAGCGCTTACTAAGTAAACAGAAAACATGGGCAGCTGAGAAATCAATTTAGCTGAACAAACAATGTTCCATGTAATGAACTACTAATTATCCTTTTATGCCATGTCAGTCTGAGTGATTACAGAGCTGTGCAGTTTAATTTGACGTTTGAGCATTGCCTTGCTCCATTAGCTTCATATAAAGCTACAACACATTCAAAAGCGGGGGGGTGGGGGGTTCTGTATTTATCTGGAACTAAGTAAGCACCTGTATTAATAATAAGACTAGAATCTCAGAATCTTTTTAAAAATGTGCTTTTAATATGAGGATGAATAAAGCATGGAGAACCGGAGGGAGTGTGAAGATCAAACCAGGTGTCTTTTGGTCAGTGGAGGAAACACCCGGAAGCAGTGAAATGCACTGGACTTATTGCAACAACCCCAGCTACTGAAAATGCCACCCTCTCCACGACGAAGCACCACCAAATCCCAAGCTCCAAGCAGCTGCTGGGCTGGGAGGCCGAAAAGGCAAGAAGACACAGAGCAGGGTTGAAATGAAGAAGGAACTCTTTTTCAATGAGACTCATTACATTATGCAAATCCTAAAAAATTGTACCCTGTGTTGTAATGAGAATATGACTGCATGGGAAATGTGGGTTACAACTCTTGACTTTACCTGCTTTTCACATATTTTCACATAGTGAGTAAAATCGCTGTGGGAGGAAACGGCAATGTGGGGATTTTTATTTTTAATTCCATCCAATTCAACAAATAACTCACTGAGTTCCTGCCATGTGCCTGACCTGTGCTAAATGTATGGAGGATGAAGAGAGAAGTAAAAATACGCAAATCCTTCAAGGATTGGGCAGTCTTTATATCTGAGCCACATTCCATTTCTTTAACTTGCTGAGCAAAAAAACTGGCCTTCTAAGGCAGTGGTTCTCAACTTTGGCTGCACATTGGGATTACCTGGGGACGCTTAAAAAACCCAAAACCTGGATTCCATTTCCAGACATTCTAATTTGATGGCTCTGGGAGAGTCATTACTTTTAGACCTACTTAGGTAAATCTAATGAGAAGCCATTATTGCAATCCACTGCCATGTTGACTAAAGTTTTATCTTCAAATTATGCCATTTACTCAACCCACAAATATTTATTGAGTACGTATGAGGCATTTGCACTGCACTGAGGCTTGTGAAACTCTGTGCAGTGTTTTCATCTGAGCAACAGGTTATACCTCCAAAGTGTCGGCTCTGGTCACTAGACCGCTGGAATTAGGATCTTCAGTGAGCAAGGGTTTCATAACTCACTTTTTTTATCCCCAAATCAGACAATGATTAAGAAAACAAATTCACTGCTTAGCACTCATTTTTCGAGCCAGTTTTTTTTTTAAAGTAAATAGAATAATATTGTCAGTTAAATCTATGATAAAGAGTCTTACGAAAGATGTAAAGCTGTGATACAAGGATTCCCCAACCAAGAGAGGAAAGAATCACCCATCTTTTCAGAGAACATTACAGGTAGAATTGCACAGCACTTCAGAAAGGAAGATCTCAGTGTCCACAAGTATTCCTATCCCTACTCAGCAGATAGACAAATGGGGTTGGCAGGATCAAGTGGCTCCCTTGAGGTCAAACATTTAGTAAGTAACAAACTGGGATTTTAAAGGTAGTTTTGGGCCCAGCGCGGTGGCTCATGCCTGTAATCCCAGCACTTTGGGAGGCCAAGGCAGGTGGATCACCTGAGGTCAGGAGTTCGAGACCAGCCTGGCCAACATGGCGAAACCCTGTCTCTACTAAAAATACAAAAATTAGCTGGGTGTGGTGGCAGTCACCTGAAATCCCAGCTACTTGGGAGGCTGAGGCAGGAGAATCACTTGAACCCGGGAGGCAGAGGTTGCAGTGAGCCAAGATTGCACCATTGCACTCCAGCCTGAGCAACAAGAGTGAAACTCCATCTCAAAAAAAAAAAAAGAAAAGACAGTCTTCTGACTCCTTGAATCACAGAATCTCAGAGCTGGAGGAGATCTGTCATGACTTAATTCAAACCCTTT
This sequence comes from Mandrillus leucophaeus, assembly GCF_000951045.1. NCBI lineage: Eukaryota > Metazoa > Chordata > Mammalia > Primates > Cercopithecidae > Mandrillus > Mandrillus leucophaeus. Next base: position 1,785,614 of record NW_012103087.1, on the reverse strand, counting down.
CTGGTGAGTTCCCTGAGTTCCAAAGAATATGAGTGACTTGGTCAGTCAGCCAGTGGCCAAATAGCATTTAAAACCTTAAGACTGAAATTCTGTCTCCCAACTCTCAGGGTAGTGTTTTTGTCTCAGCAATAGATTATATTAATACCTCTGATGGGCCAGCTCTGGTGACTAGACACTGAAATTAGGATATTCAGTGATCAAGGGCAACTCACTCGTTTTAATCCCAAATCAGATGATGATTAAGAAAACAAATTCACTGCCTAGCACTCAATTCTCAAGTTAAGAAAAGTAAGTAACTAGAATAATACCATCAGTTAAATCTATAATAAAGAGACTTTTTCAGGATCCCAAATCTTTAACTAATTTGTGTACCTGGAGCCTACTCCTTCTCCATGGCTATATCTAGGACACATAGGCAAGTATGTTCTTTATTACTAGTTAAGTCTGAAGTTCTCCATCCAGGCTGCCCATTAGAATCACCTGGTGTGCTATTTTAACATATCCATGCCTGGACCACATCCCCAGAAATTTTGATTTAATTGGTCTTGGTGGGTTCTAGGTATCAGTATTTTTGGAAAAGCTCCCCAAGTGATTCTGACGTGTAGCAGGGTGAGACCACTAACTCAAGGAGTTGCCCTCAAATATATTGGGCCACCTATTATTTCAGGTGCTCCTCTTCCCCCTGAGCAGACGGTCAGTATGGGAGAAGCTCCATTCTCCTTCTCCAGGCCTTCTCTCCCCCAGGATCTACCAGGATTCCTTTTTGGCCTTTTAAGACAAAATAGCTTCTCCCAAGCAAGGGATGATCAGGCCTCACGTTAAAAGAGAGACTTTTTTTTTTAATCCTAAAAATATCTGGCCAATACTCCTTAAAACTGTCAAGGTCATGAAAAACAGGGAAAGACTGAGAAACTGCCACAGACCAGAGAGGACTAAGGAAAAAATGACAAATAAATAAAATACAGCATCCTGATTGGATCCTGTAGCAGAAAAATAAAATACATTATTAGAAAAATGGGTGAAATTCAAAGGAAGTCTAGAGTTAATAGTAATGTATCAAAAAATTGATCTCTTACTTTTGATAAATTACCAAGATAATATAAGATGATAATATAGGGAAAGCTGAAACTGGTTGAGGGGTAAAAGAAAATGTTCTATACTATCTGTAATTTTTCTGTAAGTATAAAACTATTTCAAAATTTCAAAAAAAGCTTATTTTTAAAAAAGAGGGAGTGGCTGGTCACAGGGGTTCACACCTGTAATCCCAGCATTTTGGGAGGCCTAGGTGAGTGGATTACTTGTGGTCAGAAGTTCAAGACCAAGCCTGATCAACATGGTGAAATCCCATCTCTACTAAAAATACAAAAATCAGCCTGGTGTGGTGGCGTGCACCTGTAATCCCAGCTACTCGGGAGGCCAATGCAGGAGAACCGCTTGAACCTGGGAGGCAGAGGTTGCAGGGAGCCAGATCGCACCACTGCACTCCAGCCTGGGTAACAAAGCAAGACTCCCTCTCAAAAACCAAACAAACAAACAAAAACAGAGGGAGCAACTTTTTTAGGTGCACTCAAATATATTGGGCCACCTATGATCTTCAGGGGCTCCTCTTTCCCCTGAGCAGAAGGTCAGTATAGGAGGAGCTCTCTCAAATGTAAGAATATGACAGATTGCTTACCTCACCTGGTTTTAGTCATGATACCATTTGCTCTCCCTCTCAAAGCTTTACCCCTTGGTAGCATAGCTAATTGCCTGTGTCTGAGGACTCCACTTAGTCCTTAAACTATTCCATAGCTCCAGGAGGAGATCTGACTTCTCCCCAGAGGTTAGAAGCTATCACAGACAATTCTATCAGTTACAAGTATAGTGTTGTGTATTAGTCACATGGAAAAAGCAGAGGATTGTAGCATTATACCAAATTTCAACTCAGAAGAATATAGCCAGGCTGCCATACTCTGAGACATGAAGCTACACGGTGTAGTCGTCATAACAGTATCTCCATTGTGTTGGCAGCACCATTTCTACTGTCATGTTCTTACCACGCTCACATGCATATTTTATGATCTTACTGAATGCAATGTGTTCTGTACATATTACATATGTAGTCTCCAAGCACATTAAAAACAGCTGCTGCCTAGCTTCCTGTCTGTTTTCCCAGCCTGTGAGCCTGGTTCCCAGGCTGACTTCCAAGATTCTTCTCCTTAAGAAAAAAAATGAATGAACTATTAGCAAGTGATATTTGGCCACTAGATCTTCAGAACGATCTTCATGGGAGCTTACTGTAGCTGAAAGGAGTATAACTTCCTAACAGAAGAAAGAAGAGCTAGCTCCCTTCATTTCTATTTGAAGAGAAACCAGCTCATGGCCAGTGCAGTAGTTTTGTTACTAAAAATACAAACCCACTTGGTTCTGATCTGACACCCACTAGAATTATACTACCTGTATCCCACCGGCAAAGAATGTCCTAGGAGCTTGCTAGACAGTGTCTCTTGGAGGTAAAACAAAAATAAGAGGCTGGGAGAAGAAGATGCTAAAATGTGGCCTTAAAACAAGGCTTTTTTATCCAGTCGAGTCTGTTCTCTCCCTAGAGCAGAATAGGGTGTTTTAGCTTTGACCAGAACTTGGATAATGTTTTAAATTAAACCTCTCCATTGGGCCTGCTTCTGACTTTCCATCAGCCAGGACAGGATTTCGGTTGCAGTATGTTCCAGTGCGGAACCTAGAGGCTAGGTGGTCTGTAATTGGACCATGCACAAATTGTCTCTCCACTCAGCCTCCCGCATCCTTGTGTTGTGCGTATCTACGTTCTCCACTAGATTATAAACCCCCATGAAGGAAAGAATCATATATTATTCATTTTGAGGTCCTTTGCTATGCCTGCCACAGTGCCTGTCAAATAGCAAGTGTTCAACACATGTTTGTGGAATATGTCTTGTAGTTCCTTAAGTGGCAAGGCTTCCTGTGGAGCTCGTTTACAGCTGCAGTCAGGATCCCTGTAGTCACGCCAGCAGGGGAGGTCAGGGCAATGCTCAGTCAAAACTCAAATGGATGACCCTATGTTTCGCTGCCCACCCTGGAGAGAGTATGGGTTGATTCATTGGAGACTGAAGGGAATGCTAGAAGCATCTCAGAGGCATGCACTATGGTCCCACATGTTTTCTCGTCTTTAAGTCAAAGGGAAATCATCGTTATTTTACTCCATGGTGCAGAATTCATTACCCAAAATGCAATGTTACAAGTATGTGTCAGAAAGGAGACACAGAATACAAGGGCACTGGGGACTAAGGCAAAGAAGAGACAGAAACTCTTTTAGCACAATGGTATACAGATGACTTGGAAGTAAGAGATTGCGGTGACATCGTCCATAACAAATGGACTTACAGTAAAGCACACAAAACAAAGCCAGGAGAAAACATATTCTTTTTTTTTTTTTTTTTTTTCCTGAGAAGAAGTCTCACTCTGTTGCCCAAAATTTTTTTAAAGAGAGAGAAGGAGAGTAGAAAATAATATCACCCAGGCCAGAGTGCAGTGACACAATCTTGGCTCACTGCAACCTCCACCTCCTGGGTTCCAGCGATTCTCCTGCCTCGGGCTCCCGAGTAGCTGGGACTACAGGCATGCACCACCATGCCCAGCTAATTTTTGTATTTTTAGTAGAGATGCTCTTTCACTATGTTGGCCAGGCTGGTCTTGAACTCCTGACCTCGCGATCCGCCCACCTCAGCCTCACAAAGTGATGGGATTACAGGCGTGAGCCACCATGCCCAACCAAAAACACATTCTTTTACTGTTAAGTTGGAGACATCATCCAACCTGAGTCCACAAGGGATACAGACTAAAGAAAGGAATTTCTATTCCATTCCACCCATCTCCAACCACTTCAACTGGCATAAAGTTTCAGTTTTATACTCTAGGACCTTCCTAAGAAGGTCCCCCCTCCTTTCTTACAGAGCCGCCCACTCAATCTTTTTTCTTCCACACCTCTTTGGCTTTAAAAATACTTTATTTCCTCCCACCAGGGCTCTACCTTGAGCTAAGCATCCAGGTGCTTGTCAATCACCAACAATATGCATTTATGTTGCTGGACTCTGAAGGTAGCCAACTAAAGAACATAGAGAACCCTTAGTAATTACCTTTCATCAGGATACAGTATTTATAAATTAACCATACCCGTCATACTGCCAGGTTAACCTCTTGCTAGCATATCTCCTTTATGTCATGAAGCTAAAAAAGCGTCAGATTCTTTCCTTACTTTAAATCTTGCTGCTTTCTTGTGTTCAAGCACTCCCCTTGTATTTCCTGTGTACACATCTATCTTGCTTATTCAACTGACTGTAAGGTTGTTTGAGGGAAGAACCGCGTCCCTAATGTTTATTGTAGATTTAGTATGTGCTGGGCCCCAGTAAAGAGTAAAATACTTTGGGAGGCCGAGAAGGGTGGATCACCTGAGGTCGGGAGTTCAAGACCAGCTTGACCAACATGGTGGAATCCCATCACTACTAAAAATACAAACATTAGCCAGGCGTGGTGGCAGGCACCTGTAATCTCAGTTACTCGGCAGGCTGAGGCAGGAGAATTGCTTGAACCCGGGAGGCGGAGGTTGCAGCGAGCCGAGATCATGCCACTACACTCCAGCCTGGGCAACAAGAGTGAGATGCTATCTCAAAAATAAATAAATAAATAAATAGAGTAAAATGGTGAGGAAGAAAAGGAAAAATACCTGAGACATTCTGTGCTTTTATTTCAAGTCCTTAATTTTGTGTATTTTAAAATAAATCGTATATAAGATGCTTGTAAAATAATCTTGGCCATTTTGGCTGCCAAAATCCAACAAAGTCTGAGTCATCTTATTCATTATTTTCATGTGTTAAAAATTCTTCTCTGCACACAGGTGCAGGCTTGCATGTATATTCTTCAGCCAATCTAGACAACTAGTTTCTCTTCTAACTTGGCCTATCCTTTTTGGCCTAATATTAATCAGATTTCTGCTGAGATTATTCTGTGTAACAGGCAACCCGCAAAATCCCAGGAATTCATAAAAACTAATATTTATTTTCACTCACAGGTTTGTATAGCTGCTGTCATTTGACTGATTTCAGCTGCGCTGATCCGGGCAAGGCTGGACTTAAGCCAGAGCACTTTCAGGTTTGTTTCCACGTGCCTTCATCCCAGACCTCAGGCGGAAGGGGCAACAGTCACCTGAGATGAGCTGTTCTCGAGACAGACGGAAGAAGCTTCAAGAGGGCTGGCAGAACTTACCATGCGTCTTTTGAAGTCTGTACTCACAAACACCATGCGGCTACTTCCACCCACATTTCATTGGTCTAAGACAGTTACAGGGCCAAGCCCAAAGTCACTGGAGGTAAGGGAGCATGCTCCTGCCTGAACAGTTTGGAAAATAAGATGAATATCTGCTGTTTAGTGATCTAGTCTATCATAAGCCTATCCAATTTTATGCTTACTATTTCATTTGACTGAAATGCCCCTACTATCCACAAACCTACCCATTTAAATCTGGCCAATCCTTCAAGTCTCAGTTCAAATGTCACCTCTTCCATCAAACTCTCTCTGGTGTCACTGGGCAAATATAAGCATTCTTTTTTCAAAACTCCAAAATCTGTATAGCTCTGGAAGAACTGCACTGCAACCCTCTTTATGTGTAATATCCCCTATAAAATCCTAAACACCTTTTAAAAAAAGGTGGGGGATGTAAGCAACTCATCTTTTTAAAACTAAAACCAACATCATCTAATGCCTCTAGCATGGTAGACAGCATATGTGACATAAAGAAATTAATATGGGCCGGGCACAGTGGCTCATGCCTGTAATCCCAGCACTTTGGGAGGCTGAGGCGGGCAGATCACAAGGTCAGGAGTTCAAGACCAGCCTGGCCAAGATGATGAAACCCTGTCTCCACTAAAAATGCAAAAATTAGCCAGGCACAGTGGCGGGCACCTGTAATCCCAGCTACTTGGGAGGCTGAGGCAGGAGAATTGCTTGAACCTGGGAGGCAGAGGTTGCAGTGAGCCAAGATAGGGCCACTGTACTCCAGCCTGGGTGACAGAGCAAGACTCTGTCTCAAAAAAAAAAAAAAAAGACAAGAAAAAAGAAAGAAATTAATATGTATGCCTGTGTATGAACATATGACTGGAGGGTGGGAGTGTCTACATAAAGGAGAAAATGTAACAATGATTAAAGATTCCAACTCTGGCATCAGACAGATCTCAGTTCAAATCCTGTCTTCCCCTGTCCTTGGCTGTGTATCTTCTGGAAACGTAGTCAACCTATTTGTACCTCAGTTTTCTCAGCCATAAAATGGAAATTATAACAATCCACGTAAAAGTTGAATACAGGATAAGCATCTAATAAGGGGGGCTATTTTATTATTACCATATACATTATGGTAAAATGTTATTTCTCTTATTATATACAACGTGATGAAAATATTTTCTAAATAAGTACATACTGACAGGGACTAAAAGGGAACATGTGTTAGGGTAGTAGGATTGTAAGTAAAACATCCTCTTTTTTATTTCCTTCATGGATAATATGGTTTTGTTTATGTAATTAAAAAAATTAAACATCTATTTTCCTTGGTGTTCAGCCAACTCCGGGGGGGGACACCCATATGGACCTACCCTGCTCCATAGAAATGACTTTTTGAACAGATGCTCTGTGTCAGGCCCATTATAAATCCTTTTTCTTATTCTCACAATAATCACATGAGGTAAATAATTTGCCCATTTTATAGAAGAGAAAGGTGAGATTCTGAGAGGTTACATTATTTGTTCAGGGCTCTGCAGTTAGTAAGTGGGAAATATGGGAAATAGATATCAGGCCTGACTCTGAAGCTCAGACTTCCTTCTCCACCCCACATTCCTGTCCAGACTATTTCACAGGCAATTTATAGTGTGAAAAACAAACCAGCAGAACTACACAGATCCTGGCTCCCAGTACCATTCTCTAAAAAACAGGAGAAACGGCTGATTCTAGAACTATAGCAGGAAAAATACAAGGTCAGCCTGGACCATCTTGTAGGGCCAAAAGGTAAGGAAGTACTGGAGAAAAAAAAGTTTTGAAGAAGACACACACACATACAAACACACACAGATACAGTTATGTCTAAGGGGCATGAGAGCCAACTGAAAGAGCTTCCAGTCAAAGGTAGAACAATTTGAGACACAAAGTTAAATAGTGTTGGATTATAGCCCAAAGCATAAAATAAATATCCGTGAGTCAATACTGATATAAATAAATGATTGACTAAAGAAATAAATGAGGAAGAATAGACAAGTTTACCATGCAGAAGACTGCCAAATAGCTTGTATGGATACTCCACCCTAAAGGAGGTGAAATATAACTCCTTAAGTACAGACTGCACATGGTAACTTCCTTCAAAAAGCACAGTATGAAAAGGGGTGGGGAAGAGTAACTTTATAGCAGAGAAACCTGACAAACACTACCTCAGCCAGGCAATTAAGGTCAACATCAATAATGACAAGCAATGTTGATAGTAAGTATGCTTGATATGATGTCATGAGAATGGCACTTTACCTCTGTAGTTTCCCTCCCAGAACCTCGTAACCCCAGTCTAATCATGAGAAAATTCTGAGGGTTCCCTTAATGAGACATCCTACAAAATTCCTGACCAGTACTTCTCAAAAACCATCAAGGTCATCAAAAACAAGAAAAATCTGAGAAACTGCCAAAGTCAAGGAAACTAAACTGGACAGGATTCTGGAGCAAAAGGAACAGTAGGTGAAACCTGAGGAAATCTAAATAAAAGCATGAACTTTGCTTAATAATAGTGTATCCATATTAGTTCATTAATTGTGACAAACGTACCATTTTAACATAAAATGTCAGGGGAAACAGGGTGGGGTGTATATGGGAACTCTCTGTACTATCTTCGCAACTTTTCTGTACATCTAAAACTATTCTAAAATTAAATTTTTATTTAGAAAAACAAAATCCAGAGCCTATTCAGGCTACGTAATAAGTAAAAACGAGTTTCAACTCTGGAATTGGCCCTGGAAGAATCTAGACTACAGGCTAGAAAAGGATTTTCTCGTTTTCTTGGAAAACAAGAAAGTACCACGTGACAAAACGCTTGCATTCCGTCACATTTTAAAGCCGACTGGCCTAACCAAGTGGCTATCTGATGATCCCAAATGAGGAAGCAATTTGCCAAGTCATAAAGCAATCTATTCCATGGTTATCTGATGACATCTATCAAAGTCCCCCCTGTTATCTTTCTTACAGCACACATTATTCACTTCTCTTTTAGAGCTTACCCCTTGTGAATAAGTATTTCAACACTTATCTGCTCAATGTCTGTCTTCCACAGGGCACTGGAGTTTTAAGAGGAAAGAAACCTCTTTCCGCACTGTATTCCCAGAACTTAGCAGAGTGGTACCTGCTAGGTGCTCAATTACTATTTACTGAATGCTTGAATGCCAGTGCAGCCTAGAGGAGCAATGATCAACATTGCTAACTGTGGTGCAGGGAGAATGACAAGCCTGAGCTTTCCAAAGATTGAGGGGCCACTGGGACAAATGTAGCTTCTCTCTCAATCTTACTATCTCTTAGTTCACCCTCCAAGTCACCAAATACAATTATTGCTCTTTTTTTAACTTAAGGTCAGGGGTACATGTGCAGGTTTGTTACCTAGGTAATAATGTGTGTCATGGGGGTTTGTTGCACAGATTATTTCATCACCCAGGTATTAAACCTAGTATCCATTCGTTATTTTTTCTGATCCTCTTCCTCCTCCCACCCTTTGCTTCCAGTACGCGCCAGTGTGTGTTGCTTCCCTCTATGTGTTCACGTATTCTCATCATTTGGCTCCCACTCATAAGTGAGAACATGCAGTATTTGGTTTTCTGTTCCTGCGTGAGTTTGCTAAGGATGATGGCCTCCAGCTCCATCTATATCCCTGCAAAGGACATGATCTTGTTTTTTTATGGCTGCATTGTATTCCATGGTATTTATGTACCACATTTTCTTTATCTAGTCTACCACTGATGGGCATTTAGGTGGATTCCATGTCTGTGCTATTGTGAATAGTGCTGCAATGAATATACGCGTGCATGTATCTTTATAATAGAACAGTTTATATTCCTTTGGGTATATACCCACTAATGGGATTGCTGGATCAAACGGTATTTCTGTCTTTAGGTCTCTGAGGAATTGCCACACTGTCTTCCACAATGACTGAAATAATTTATACTCCCACCAACAGTGCAAATACAATTATTTCAAAGGCTTTCAAACAAGATCAAGGAGTGAAATTTAACCTGTTTTAATCAAATCTAGTCCTAGAAAACACTAAAGTTTCCTAAAATGCAAGGAAATTATAAGATCCACATATTTTCTTTTATATGGCTCATCTGTGCTCTCAGAACTGAGTCTAGTCCAGGCATCACAAGGAAAACCAAGACCCCTAAAAACCACAGGAAACATGTGGCAAAAAGCACTGTGGGGAAAAACCAAAAGCACAGCACAGATTTCAGTAGGGACACTTGGTATTAAGTCTCTCTGGTATATCAATCTTCATTACTATTATTTTATTCTATAAGTGCATTCCAGATCACAGCAAGTCAGTAGTTTTGCCATATCTTTCACTGCCTGGCTTTATGTAAGTGCTGCTAAGAATAAAATTAAGCAGTGGGAGAAAAACATCAGTTTGGTGTCTAAATTTAGAAAACTTGATGAATAAATCTATTAAATCCATCATGGGGAGAGAGAAGAGCAAATCATGTCTTATTGGAAAGATAAAATAAATAGAAAATAAAAGGTGATTGTCTTTATAATTTAGAACAACAAATTTAAATGTACAGCCCCCCCCCTTTTATTTACAAATGAGTATATTGGTTGATTGTGTTATTTTCATTCACATAACCCTCAACTTGAATTTTTAAAAAGACATACTGTGAGGCAAGAAACCATGCAGAGGATCATTATTGGAGCCCTGAATTCTGTATTTATTGGGGAGGGGGGAACCTTTATGAGATCCTACTTATGTGATATAAATCATCCTCTGAAGATCATGGAAAGCAGGTGCCTAACATTCTGCACTGCAGACATCTGGCAGGCTTTTATCCTCACACTCCACCCTCCCGCTCAACATCTGGCAGCCCCTTCATCCCTGCTCCCCACCCCCACCCCCAACTGCCTCCCAACATCTGCCACACACTTCTCTTAACCTCAGAAGCAAATCCAGTCCAAAGCTCAAAGGCACAATGTTCCAGGGGTGGTGACCTGGAGTTACACGCTGGGTGGGAGTAAAGCAGGGTTTGTTTTTATTTTTTTCCTAAACTTTAAATGAATACACAATTCACTTGGAAGTATGCTTTCATGTCACACTGGTTCTCACTGAGAAGCTTGTTTAAAATTGAAATCCATCGTTAATATGAACCTCTTTTTATAAGTTTTAAATCACCTTGGGAATTGGAGGCCACAATCAAAAAAGTATGGGGAGGACAATAATTTTATGCTGATGACATGCATCTTATGAGCAGGGAGAATTAATTCTGATTGGGGAAAAATGGACAGAATGCTTGTGGTTTGTCTATGAAATACAAATCACTTAAAGGAGCTGTCTTAAACCTAATCCAGAACGTTTTGAAACCTATTTAAAGAAGTGAGTGCCATTTGAATTCCACATTAGTTTAGAAATTCTGCCTTATGGCACTCACTGGTTTTAGAACCATCTCACTCATAATCTCCCCCGGTTCTGAACAGGAAGGCAACTTCCTAGTTAGGGCTCACCCTGTAGTACTGCTCCTCACCTGAGTAAATCACCTGACTTAATGCTTCCTACTAACACATTTGTATTCCAGCTACACTACTCTGACAGTTTGCTGTTAACCATTTCACGGTATTTACCTTAGGGTTACCTGAATGAGTAAACTCCCCAACTATTTCCTCCCACACCCACTCTCAGCCACCCATACACACATAATTCTCCTTCTCCTCCCTTCTTCAGACCAACTATTCCTTTCCTTCGAATGAAGAAATGCTCACTGTTTCTTTTTCCAGGGGAACATGAATAAAACCACGTAACCCTGAGTGATCTGGGCACAGGTGACTTCCTGAGGTGGTCCTGGCTCCTGATGAAATAAACATTCCAAACTCAAAGCCACTCTGGGCCTTGGATGGCTGCCAAGATGCTGGATGTATCACAGAGACTCCGCAGGCCAGAGCTCTATCAAAGCATTTTATCATTTCATTCCACACTTAAATTAGTAATTACTTCTGGGATATTATTTAGATTCTGTTGCAGTGTGCAATTTCTTGTTTAAAAGTTTAAATATGTTTAGTGACTATTCCTTTTTTGAAATTCCTTGCACATATGTTTGTCTGGGTTTTTTCCCCCTAACAATCCTTTATTTTGGTTCCAAAGAATGCTAGAACAAAGAGATACATCAACATTGTTTTCTCTTTTGATAGTTACCTGGAGTAGGGAAATTTTTATGCTTATTAAAATCACAGGGGATGGTAAAGTTAGATTGGAAGTAGACTAGAATTGTTAATGGCCTTTGCATGTTGAAGTTATTATTACCAGGATGATGGTGACAAAAATTAAGTCTACAGGGAGAGCACAACAAGCTGAACTGATACATGGTTTACCAGAAAGAGAATGTCAATGGGAGACAGAGGACTTGCCTTCTAGTCCCAGTCTCCGTTTTGTTAGCTTTGTGATGTTTGGGTCTTGGTTTTTCTCATCTAGAATAAGTTTGTCTAAATATAGTTTTCTTAACTTTGTATTATGAAAAAATCTAGAGTAGCTGCAACACTAGAAAGATGGGGGACCAAGAGCAAAGAAAAATCCCTTTGGCTCCAGAAAATCTCCTGAAAAAGAGGAAGGTTTATCAAGCCCCCAAAGCCATCCAGGCAAAGCAGGCACTTTTGGCAAAGAAGGAGCAGAGGAAAGGAAAAGGGCCAGGTTTAAGCGACTGGAATTATTCCTATATGATTCCTGGCAGCAGAAACGTGACAAGGTGAGTCTCAGACGACTAGAAGTGAAACCTCACGCCTTGGAATCACCAGATAAACATTCCTAGGCCTTTGTTGTACGCATCAAAAGGATTGATGGCGTGAGTTTACTGGTGCAGAGAACCATTGCAAGACTTCGCCTAAAGAAAATTTTTAGTGGTGTCTTTGTAAAAGTCGTCCCCCAGAACCTAAAAATGCTGTATATAGTGGAACGTTGTGTGACCTGGGGATTTCCAAATTGTGTGACCGGGAACTCATTTTGAAATGTGGACAAGCCCAGGTCAAGAGTAAGACCATCCGTCTGACAGATAACACAGTGATTGAGGAGCATCTGGGGAAGGTTGGTGTCATTTGCTTGGAAGACCTCATTCATGAAATTGCCTTCCCAGGGAAGCATTTCCAGGAGATCTCATGGTTCTTGCACCCTTTCCACCTCTCAGTGGCCTGCCATGCTACCAAAAATAGAGTGAGCATCCTCAAGGGGATGGGCATATCTGGCTATTGGGGCAAATGCATCAATCAGCTCTTCCCCCTGCTGAACTAGACCCATTCATTTTTATCAATGAAATGGAAGCATGTGTTTTTGTTTTTTGGGGGGGAATTTTTATCAAGTATCTTCAGAGAAGATTGTTTCTTGCTTTATCTTCAAAAACTGGAAAGGAAGGTCAAAGAAAAGACAGTAGCTATGTTCATGGCAAGCACCTCTCATCACAGTCCAGTTCCAAGGAAAAATTCCAGCGTTTTCCACATTGGCTGCCGCCTCGTCTGAAATCAGCACATTCCATGGAGGAAGGAGTCTTGCTTTGTTGCATCTTCTTTCCTAGGGTTTAATGTCGCCAAATGAGTAACTCTAGCATTTATACAAGGCTCCTAAGACTACTGCAGGAGCCGACCAAGCCCAGGGACATATTTGAATCTGGAGATTCTTGGGGCCTGGTTTTGAAAAAGACTTGAAATGCACATAAGAAGAATGGCAAACAAATAAATGTTCTCTTGACTCTGAAAAAAAAAAAAAAAAAAAAGAAAGAAAGAAAGAAAGAGAAAGAAAAAGAAAGAAAGAAAGAAAGAAAGAAAGAAAGAAAGAAAGAAAGAACCTATTTTAAAAAGTAGTGAGAGTAGTATAAGTAATCCAGCTTCAGTAATTATCAATATATCTGGTCTCATCTTTATTGCTTTAATTTGCCCCTCCTTTCCTGCTGTTTTTTTAAAGCAAGCCCTAGACATCATAACATTTCATCTGTAAATATTTGAGTATTTCTAAGAGATAATGACTTTTGCCTTAGCCACATTAATTAATCATTATATCAAAACAAACTAACTGACAAGACCAAAAACAAAAGAACAAAACCACTTAACAATAATTCCTTCAATCCCTTTCAACTCAAACATTTCAAGACCCAAAGCCTACAAGCTAGACCTGAGTCAGGTATAGCCACAGAGTCGTAAGAAATGACGCTTTTTACTCTATTCTATAAATGACAAAGAGTTTTAACATTTTTACCTGATAGGCCTTACTGGTCTCCAATTCTGGACTTCAAACCAAAGAGGAACATGAAAAACATAGAGAGCATTAAGTAAAGAGCCAACCAAAAGGTTTTGGTGTTCAAAAAGAAGGCAGATTCCTTATAAAACTTGAAAGTACTAGAATTATTCTGACTAAAAAGAAGACATGCCAATGGAGTACATTAGAAGCAAAAATCATTCATTCATTCATTCATGTACTTTTTCATTCATTCGTTCGTTCACCAAGCACTAATTGAGGGACAATGGTGACAGGGATGCAATGACACAAACTGTCACCACAGGAAGTGTGACAATAAGCTAGTCTCCATCTTCAATTAAGGAAAAAGTAACACCAATGGGGCTAAACATGCAGCGGGAAGAACAGCAAAATATTGAAGAGGGTTTTCAAGGGACACTGGGAATCTCCTCTCAGAGAGAGGAGAACTTCATTTTTGTTTAGGATGGTTTAAATATGCATAGAGGATAGAAAACATTTTATGGATGCTGTAGGATTTTGTAGACTCCAAATTTATCCTTTGTCAAAAAAGGTATAAAATACAGAATAAATACCATAATGATTTCTATTACCTGATATTTGCATCTGTCTCCTGTTGGGAGTTACCCTATATGTAAAGACAAAATCACCCTAAAAATTTAGATTTTCTGGCTGGGCACAGAGGCTCACACCTGTAATCCCAGCACTTTGGGAGGCCAAGGCGGGTGGATCATGAGGTCAGGAGATCAAAACCATCCTGACTAACACAGTGAAACCCCATCTCTACTAAAAATGCAAAAATTAGCCGGGCGTGGTGGCACACACCTGTAGTCCTAGCTACTTGGGAGGCTGAGGTAGGAGAATCGCTTGAACTTGGGAGGTGGAGGTTGCAGTGAGCCGAGATTGCGCCACTGCACTCCAGCCTGGGCAGCAGAGTGAGACTCTGTGTCAAACAAACAAAAAAGAATTTTTGGTTTGCTCCTCTCTGAAATTGAAAATGTAAAATATAACTCAACTTCACCTCTCCAAACAGAAGTCGAAGGTGTGCGAAACACAATTGGAAGATAGAGAGGTCCATTAACATTTATTTCAGTCTTATTTCTCCTCAATGCTCCTGCTACGAGGATACCAGGCTCTATTATCTGATAACTGTAAGATCTATAAGTTGCTGCATCACCACAGTAATTTTGATATTGGCAATTTAAAAGCCCAGTGACTGAGAAAGACCACCTGAAGTAACTCAGATACCTGCAAAAAGACAGCCTTGAGACAAACAGTGAAGTGATTGACACCCTTATTACTCTTCCCTTTTCTCCCAGCCCATGGCCTTCACCTGGGTTAGCCTTTCACAACCTCCCTTAGATAAGGTTCTGGCTCCTGACTTCATTCTCCTGCCTCCCACCTACCCCAGTCAAAGAAATGCCCCTACCTGCTTCACATTCACCCAGAGTCATTTTTATCATGAAATTAATGTTTTTAAAAGATAATGTGAATGCAAAAACAACTGAATTTGTTTGCTCTCCCAAAATGTCTATTTTCATTTTTATGTAGACCTCCTAAATTCATCAATTGGTCATTAATGTAAAACAGGTGGGTACATACCGCTGAATTTACCAAGAGCTTTCTGATGCATTGTCCAATTTAATCTAATCTCCGCAGCACCCCACTGCCCTCCCAACCCAGATTTGTAGCATTTTACAGATGAAGAAACTGAGGTCCAAACAGACTAAGTTGCTTTTCCATGATCACTCAGAACTAAGAGTCATTTCTGACTTCAAATCCTGCCTCAACATCTGGAAACCTGAGTGCTTATAGTCAGTCTCTCTTATGGAATACAAGCAGGGCCATCACCTGCTTAACTGGGAAAGAAGCAACACTCAACACTCACCCTAAGGTCTGACCCTTTGCAGACTGGTCCTTTAGATTTCTGATTCCAAATGCTTCACTCTTGTTGTTGTTGCTCATTTATTTCATTTTGTTTCCACAATCTCAGCATCCTTAGCTAAAAAAATGCTTTAGCCCTAAGAGACTTTTCATTGTGGACATCTTAGACACTTGTGGTCCTCCAGTAGAGGCAAGGCCTCCAAATGGCACTTCACACTCAGCAGACACCCAGGCCAGCTCTTGAACCCCTGCTTGCCATATAAGAAAGCAAAGTCAGTCAAAAAATAGGGAATGTCTCAGTCTTCGGTGCATGAATGGTCAACTTTGGCACCCTTGGTTGACTTGGTCAGTGATCTGGAAAGATCAGTATAAATAAATCACATAGTTGCCACATTGAAATGAGTGTCACTGGATTAGCCAATGAGTGAAAAGAGAAGCAATCAGACCCCTTTATAAAGCAGACAGTACTACCACCATCCTAGGGTTCACTAAGCCACCTCTGTCTTTCACTACACATAGGGTTTATGTTGAAGGGAAACTGGCTAGATCCATGTATATTCAAACCTGTGTGATAACGCACCATCTTCTCACAGGAATCTCCTAGACTGGGAGTCCAGATGCCCACAGTCTAATCTCAGATCTCATGAGCTCTGTGATGCTAATAATTCACTTAACCTATCTGGGCCTTGATTCCTTCATCCGTAAAACAGGCCACTGAGAAGGTTTGAGCTGAATTAGAATTCCCACTTCTAACACTGCACAAGGGACACTAGACTGCATTCTCTTCTGGAAGGATGTAACTTTGCACAAACAGGCGGTAGGACATACACGCTGGAGTTAGTCAACCTGCATTTGAATTCTAGTTCTGCCACTTACTAGCTATGTGTCTCTCAGCAACCTACTTAACTTTTCTAAGACTCAGTTTTGTTATTTATTATAAATAATTATTGAGAAGTCAAATGAAAGAATGCATATAAACTGATGAGCAGAGTGCCTGGCATACAATAAGTGATCTTAAAAAATGCTAGTTCATATGACATTTAAACATGTTTCTTATCTTTGTGCATCAAAAATGTGCATGTGTATCAAAAATGGAAATGATTCATTTCATTCTGTTTTTTAAGCTTTCTTGTTTCTGTGTAAACCTGGAAAAATTGTTCATAAGCTCAAGTTCAACTCCAGTTATAAATTCAAAGATGTCTGATTAAAAACTCTCTACCTCCTTGTGGAAACTCATTTGTTTAATATTACATTCAGCCAGCTGTGAGCTGGTCAACTGAGCACCCACTGTGTGTCAAGCACATCTGAAAGAATGGAAATGCTTGAAAGGATCATTTAAGCAAAACCTATACAAAGAAATATACTCCTAATTCCTTTATTTTTTGATTCTGTTATTTTATATCATTGACCCTTAGACACAACCATTGAAATCAGTCCAGCAAGCGAGTGTGTGTTTTATGTCATTCATTTACTCAAAAAATATTTATGACCACGTATTCTGTACATGATGCTGTGCAAATCTGAGGCAGATGCAGATTATCTAATCCCCATCTCCTGGGAGCTTGTTGTCTTGTAGAAAAGATGCCACATACAGATATACCTATCAACCAAAGCAGTATTCATGTGCCATTAAAAAAGACGAGGTAAAGAAAAATGAAAAATTATTTCCAGCTGCAGACAGAGAAGAAATAGGGTGAACGTCTTGAAGAAGGTGGTATTTATACTGGTCCTTTAATGGCAAGCAGGATTTCAATGATTAAGAGAGAGGTTTTAGGGAGGAGAGTCCCTGAGGGCCTCCGAGGAATTAGGAATGACAGGCACCAGCAAAGACCGGGAGAGTCAGATCCATGACATCCATCCATGAAACGTGGCAGAGTCCCATCTGGTCAGCATGTGAGACACAGGCGACACTGAGCACCAGGTTGGGAACGCTTTGCCTCTGTGGAGTTTAGGCATCATTTAGTAAACAAGGGCAAAGCATGAAGGATTTGAAGAGCAAGGGGAAAACGCTCTCAGAAGTGTTTTAGGAAGACTGATGTGGCAATAGGATCTATTTCTCCTTTCCCGGAGAAAAGCCCTACAACCTATGTCCCTCAAAACAATTTGTTTATCCTCAATGTCTCTAAAAAGTGTTACGGCCATCCTTAGTAGCATATTAACTGTTTAAATAAAAGCATTGTGTGAAAGTCTGCAGTCCTTATGTCAGGGTAACATTGAAGGTGCAAGGCACATGTCAGAAGATTAAATAAACTCACAGTAACCTATCCTCTCTAGGGTGCTGGCTTTAAATTCAGGTTGCATCATAAATGAATAGGGTTTGGTGGCCTCCCGCCTATCTCCTGGGAACATTTGTTTGATTTACGAAAATACGACACAATTGGACACACTCAGTATAATTAGCATTCGATATTTGGGAGAATGCCCCAGACAGCTAGAATTCAAATGTACTGAAGCCAGACCTGAATGTTTCTCTGTCCTCCTCTTCCATTTTTTTTTTTTTCTGCTCTCTCCTTTCTTCATCAGAGGACCTTGCAAGGTAGAGATTCGAGGGAGCAAATCCCAGATGTCCCGGGTGCTCTACACACCAAATCAAGCAACAAAATGCATGTTCCAGCCTCTACCGTTCTGCTACACGTAGAGAACAGAGGCTGTTGTTACTTGGTCTGCTCCCCAGACTTCTTCATGCAACTGTTGATTACACAGTGTTGGTTTCACATAAAGAGTTTTTCTGGAAGAAGTCCCATTTCAGAGAGAGGTGCTTAGTATTTAACAGTGCTCCTGCTAACAGTGATTAAAGTTATTGCTGTTACTTAAATAAAGCAGGGCATAAATACACAGAAGACACTGGGGGAACTACTGCTCACAACATATGAAAATATCCTTTTTTCTCAAGCACAGGAGTTTGCCTGTTCATTTTAAATCTGTTTAATTCCAATTTTAGGGGGGCCTTGTGACAGTCATCCAAAAGTTAGCTGCCAAAACTGTGACTATATTAAGCTGTTTATCACACACCAACTCAAGGTGGTGCGTGCTGGTAGACACACAGAAAAGCAAAGAAAATTGGAGCTCATTAGCCAGAGAGGCCAGGAAAGCTTTAGGAAAATTCTGAACTGGGAAATATTTGTTAGAGAATTTTAGTTGTGTTACTTCTAAGGACCAAAAAAAAAAAAAAAAAAAAAACCCCAATCTAAGTTTATAAACAGAAGCAGCATAAATAAGTTAATTTTAAAGTCATAATAGACAATGAAGAGGTAAGAATAAATAGAAAACAGACCTCAAACTCTAAGGCAAGCGAATGGAATCTTTGATTTCTTGATCTTCTGGTTTGACATGGTTGACACGCTTCCTGTGGCTCACAACCTGGAAATGCAAGGCAAGAAATTCATTTTCTATTTTTTTTCTCTCCAGAAGTTACATGTGTCATTTTAGAATCATCACAAGTTTGAACTGGATGGGATCCAAAAACATGTCATCTTCCTGTGAATGTGTAGCAATATAGCAATGCAGAAATGGAATCATAACTGACCTGGAAAACAAGGAGGGCCTCTCCAAACTCCACATCCAAATGGACACACCACATTTGGTTTCTTCTCAGCAGTGACTAATTTTGATTAGATTTGAAGGCCCAATTTAAGCTTAGCCTAGAAGCTGCTTCCACTGCTTATTAGTGGTCTGTGCCCTCATTAACTATCATTGAAGAATGAGGTGGAAACAGTCATTCAAGAGCATCTACTCAACTCTACATTCAAAGCTACAACAGTTTATTTTATCCTTTGGTTTGGTGACAGCTTGGGAAGGGGAAGTCAATTTTCCTTCATTTCTTGGAATAGAATTGGAAACTAATTGCATGTTGCTCTTAAAATTCCTTAAAAGATAGTTTGAAACTAGCCCATAATGTCACATAACCATAGATGACAATTGGCCCCTAATTGTACCTCAAAGTTTAGCCACTGCTGGTTCATTTATATTTTCCTTCTCAACACGCTTTCCCCCTCCCCAGCACCCCAAACAAAACATCTACTTTTAAATATGATTTGTGGAAAGTCCTAAATGGAGTACCATAGATGAGTAAACAGTGTCACCTAGTGGGCTAGAGGACACTAGGAAAAGAAGAAAACTAGAGAATCTGCACAAATGAAAATTTCGGCCAACTGGCAGCATTAGGCCACATTTTGCCTTCATTTTTGCCCTCTGTTGTCAACCATGAGCAAAGAAGAAAGTTTCCTCAAGAAGATACTAATAAATAATCACAAACAAATAAACCCCAAACCCCACAGCTTTCCCTCCCTAGTTCCCTAATAAAGATCTTACCTAAGTAAAAATAACAGCTGGCATCAATTCAGCATTTACAGAGGGCGGATATTTTGCAGAGAGCTTTACCTGGGACATCTCACTTAGTTACCCAAAGAGTCCAGTTACTGGTTAGGGAGCTTTGGTGACTTGCTTGAAATCATAGACTCTGACACAGCCCCTGCCATAACACCCGCTCTGCAGTACTCCCCACACAGCCCAAGGGCAAACAATGAGATCTTGGAGGGACAAATACATGTAATAACACAATAATTAGATACATATTAAGCATTTACTGTGCCCCAGACTATTTAGGGAATACTAAAATGCACTGACATGGATCCTGCCCTCTAATAAGTTGTCATCCAAAGGATACATTTGTAGAGTACTTTAGAGTTACTATCATTTCAGGCTATCTTCATGTCCCTACAATGTAATCAAGGTCCTGATTTTAGAAATGAAATTTTGTGATTCATCCAAGTTCACACAGGTAAGAAGTGGCAGCTCTTTAGATTTAAAGGCGAGAGAATCACTCCACCTCTTGCTGCCTCTTTCACCAGTGCAGCTGCTAGAGATCTCTGGTTTCATGACAAGGTGTGGAGGCCACAGACGGCAGAGAGCTGACTCAGAGAACAGTTACCATAGGGTTCAGGGGTGGAATGTTCTTTCTCTCTACCATCTCCAAACCATCCCGACCCTGACAGGAATGACCATAAATCAAATCTCTTGATAGATCAGATTAAAACAGACCATTTCTATTCTATGGGTCTCAAAGAATGAGAACTCTAGGTGATTTTCTTAATTTGAATAGAGGTGCCGGGCACAGTGACTCACACCTGTAATCCCAGCACTTTGGGAGGCCAAAGCGGGTGGATCACCTGAGGTCGGGAGTTCGAGACCAGCCTGACTAATATGGTGAAACCCCATCTCTACTAAAAATACAAAAATTAGCCAGGTGTGGTGGCGGGCACCTATAATCCCAGCCACTCAGGAGGCTGAGGCAGGAGGATTTCCTGAACCTGGGAGGCAGAGGTTGCAGTGAGCCAAGATGGTGCCACTGTACTCCAGCCTGGGTGACAGAGTAAGAGCCTGTTTCAAAAAAAAAGAGGTAGGGGGGTGGCAGGGGGCATAGCATAAATGAGAAACCTACAGCAAACATACCTAACAGTAAGAGATAGCATGCTTTCCCCTGATATCAGTAACAAGACAAAGATACTCTCTTTCACCAACCTATTCAAGGTCCTAGCCAGTGCCGTAAGATAAGAAAAAGAAATAGAAGGTATACACATTAAAAAGGGACAAGTAAACTGTCTTTACCACAGGTGACATAATTATTAAAGTAGAAAACTCCAAAGAATCTTTAAAAAATTCTTGGAACTACTAACCAGGTTTAGCAAGGTTGCAGGATATAAGGTCAATATACAAAACTCATTGTTTTCCTACATACCAGCGATGGAAAACTAGAATTTGAAATTAAAAAATAATACCATTTACAATACCACCCAAAAAAAGAAGAAGAAAAAGTACTTGGGCATATATCTAGCAAAATACATATAGGATCTGCATGTAAAAATTATCTTCAGTAAGGAGAAAAAAAATCCTTCTGTTTCATAAAAATAAGTTAACAGAACAAGGAACAGTGTATTCTTTTTATCTTTGTACAGAATGGGAAATTCTTCCAGAGACCAGACTCAAGATTTCAAAATCCTGGGATTAGTGGCCCACCTGGGGCCATCTGGGCTCCTTCTCTCTTCTGTGGTCTTCTTACAGAATAAGGGAACCAGGGTGTGGCATATTCAGAATGCCTTAACTCACTTAGGAAAGCTAAGGAGAGAACAAAGAAGGGAGGGGAAAAAAATAGGGTTTTTCATTAAAAGCCTTAATACCATCAGATGATTAAAAAGAAGCAAGTACAGCCTTTCTCCTGACTCTAAAGACGTAATGTTTTGCCATTCTTCCTGCAGTTAAGATCCCAGATCTAAAATCCTTTGAGGATCTTTTTAATTAAAGAGATCATTTTAGCCTATTGAATGAAGCTGAGAGATGCAGCTCAAGTTTTCCTGCCTCCTACCTTCCACACTATCAGCAGCACAAAGTTCATCTGCATAAACTATGCACCCTAAACCCAGACAAGTCCTTGTCTTGACTTGTATGATGCTTACTCTGTGTTACTCTGGGCCAGGCACTTCTCTACTAACGCACTTTACACCTATTAGCTAATTTAATCTCAATACTCCATGAAGGAGGTGCTATTGTTAGTCCTATCTTAATAGCTAAATAAATTAATAGCTAATACATGTTTTAACATTGCAAATTTTCTTTTAGGAGTTTTACTTTGGGCTTGCTTATACGGCCAACAACTTATAACATGTGTCAACTAAAATATCTTATAATAGTCTGACTGCTTCAACATTTCAAGAAGCTATTGTTTGTAAAAAGCAAAATGTATTGGTGCGGTGGGATCCTGGTGTGGAGGTCAAGAGGCAGGGAGGGTGACTGAGTTCAGGAGCATCTCTGTAACCCCAGTGTTGTGCTGATTAGTGTTCAGCAACCAGCTCTTCATTTAAATAAAAGGAGAAGTGAGCAGAAGAACAAAACAACAGCATAGAAAGCCCTGATTTGTTGTGGTTGCCATTTTCTGTGTATAAATACTCTCACCATTGCCAATTTTGAAGCTCATGAAGTTCCTGAAAATTTAAAAATAGGCTTTCAACCAGCCAGTAGGGGTTGGCTCTAGCACACCTGCAAAGCTCCATGAGGACAGAGTCCATGGCTGTTTTATTCAGCCTCACAACTAGCATAGTGCCTAGCATGTAGTATGCACTCAGGAAATATGTGTTGAATGACTGAATGAGTGGATTAATGAGACGCAATCAAGTAAATTAAACAGAGGGAAGTGCACTGTCTTCCTTTGGCTATACTATAATCAGAACCTGGCTGCTTCAATGGCATCACAGTCTTGATTCATCATAATGGTTATGATTTGTGCTACAATTCTGTGGGGGGGAAAGGAGTGTTATCTCAACATTGTGCTTTGTTAATCATAATAGGAGTGCTAAGGGAGATAAGACTCTTGAATATGTGTTTTCAAAAGCTGGAAAAAAAGAGAGATTAGATTTGTTTTTGTCTGATTTAATCAAACAGAATATACTTATAATTTTCAAATGCTATTATTATTATTTAAACTCCTATAAGCAAAAAATTGTTCTGTTATATGTATCTGAGACTCTAGCCTCCAACCCCTTGAAACAATAATTGAGACAATTATTCTGATAACCAAATATTCTTGGGAACTCAATTGTTTCACTGGAGCTGAGCACTTAGGGGACTAGCTCTCCACTGCCCCCAGACAGTTTTCCCTGCCCCTGGAAATGGTTTTCTTGTAGCACACATTGGACAAAATGTTAGAAGGGAGTTAGTTATCCACACATTTGTAAATAAGTTAATTTATTTCAATCTAACACCAGTTGTATGCTCAAACTTCAGAACCTTTAAGAGATGCATGCAGACACTGTAGAAAATATCATTAAGCTTTTAAACAGCGAATGAACAAAAGTAGCAGGGCCCTGATATATAGCCTAAATTGAGATTCAACTCAAACTGAAGTCTGTAAGCAAATGGACTAGTGGCTCCCAACCTAGGGTTGCCAGATAAAATACAGGATGTCCAGTTAAACTTGAATTTCAAGTAAACAATGAATAATTATTTAGCATAAATATTTCCCAAGCACAGCTCCCAATATTGCATGTGACATACTTGTACTAAAAATTTATTTGCTGTTTATCTGAAGTAAACACATGTATTTTAATTTGCAAAATCTAGCGACCCTATCTAAACAACATATTTGCTTGAAATGGTTTAAAGAGGAGTCTGAAATTCCAAATAGGTTCAATATTTAAATGTAAAATACATAAAGAAAAAATTGTGAGAATTCTTTTATAACCGCGAATGTTGAAAGCCCTTCTAACTAATACAAAATCCAGAAGCCATGGAAGAAAAGATCCACTCTTTAAGAATAAAAAGGCTATTTTCTGAAGAAAAAGAGCCAAGTGAAAAACAAATGACAATTAGGCAAAAATATTGGCAACCTGAAACACAAAGGGCTAACGCCCGACATAAAGAAACAGTATCTACAAATCCCTAAGAGTAAAAGAAATATCATTAATCCGATTACAATGTTCACAAAGATATGAACAGATCATTCACAGAACAGAATATCGATATGGTTCCTAAATAAGTGGAGAAAAATAGATGTCAAACTTCATTTATCATAATGAACATACAAATTAAAACTAGATGAAGTTGTTCCCCCGCTACCTATCAGATCGACAATATTCCAGAAGTTTAAATAATAAATTACGTTGCAAGATTGCATAAAAATAGCACTTTCATATATTGTTGGTGAAAATACTAATTAGTAGAATTCTTACGGTGGGCTATCTAGTAGTATCTTTTTTTTTTTTTTTTTTTTTTTTTTTCCTGAGACGGAGTCTGGCTCTGTCGCCCAGGCTGGGGTGCAGTGGCCGGATCTCAGCTCACTGCAAGCTCCGCCTCCCGGGTTTACGCCATTCTCCTGCCTCAGCCTCCCGAGTAGCTGGGACTACAGGCGCCCGCCACCTCGCCCGGCTAGTTTTTTGTATTTTTTTTTTTAGTAGAGACGGGGTTTCACTGTGTTAGCCAGGATGGTCTCCATCTCCTGACCTCGTGATCCGCCCGTCTCGGCCTCCCAAAGTGCTGGGATTACAGGCTTGAGCCGCCGCGCCCGGCCCTAGTAGTATCCATTAAAACTTCAATTACCTATCCCATTAACTTAGCAATTCTACATCTAGGAACTTATGCTACAGATATAGAAATGCTCAAATGAATAAAATACAAAGATATTACTAGCAGCATTATTGTAATAAAAAATTTTGACGACAAACTCAGTGTTCATCAACAGAGAACTGATTAAATAAATTATGGAATATTCACACAGTGGAATACTATGGAGCTGTAAAAAAAAATTAAAAACTATTAATGTATTGATATGAAAAGATTTCTAAATTACACTAATTAAAAGTAAGGCATATATATAGCATTTCTCTGTTCTTGACAAAAGACAGAAAAAATATATACATATATATATTTGTATTAACTTCTATTTGCATTTAAAAAATATCTCTAGGGTTGGGCGTGGTGGCTTATGTCTGTGATCCCAACAATTTGGGAGGCCAAGGTGGGCAGATCACTTGAGGTCAAGAGTTCAAGACCAGCCTGGCCAACATGGTGAAATCTTGTCTCAACTAAACACAAAAATTAGCTGGGTGTGGTGGTGCATGCCTGTAATCCCAGCTACTTGGGAGGCTGAGGCAGGAGAATTGCTTGAGCCCAGGAGGCAGAGGTTGCAGTGAGCCAAGATCATACCACTATACTTCAGCCTGGATGACAGAGTGAGATTCTGTCTCACAAAAACAAAACAAATATATATATATACACACACACACATATATATATATAAAAAACATATATAATATGATGATAAGAAATCAATAATAATGTTACCTATCAGAGGGATAGGGACAGTTGAATGAAGGAGTGGTAAGAAAATAGCTTTTTAATGAATAGCTTTTATATGTTTTATATTTGAAACACGAATGTATTACCAATTCAAAAAATTATAAAAATAAAATTAATGTCCTGTGATTATCCCGATACTGATGTCATTCAAAAGTAGGAGGGCTTAATTTTTTGATTGAGGTTAAAATACTTTTCGAAACTCTGTAATCCACCTCCTTATCCCACTGTGATGAACTAACGCTCCCAGTATTGTTTTTACTCTGCAGAAAAAAGTTATACAGATAACAGAGTTTCAAGGCCTGATTCAACTATACTCAGGCTGTAACTATTACAAACCCTTAAAATTCCTCATCAAACCTTAGCCTAGGTTATCAGCAACAGCAAAAATAAATAATTATTGAGCACTAGCTGTAACTAAGGCATTGTGCTAGCTTCTTTGCTTCAGAAAAACCTATCAGCGCTTGCACTGACAGGCTTACAAGAAAGGCGTTGTGTATAAATTAGAAAGATAAAAGTTTCCATGAATGGTATAGACAAAAAAAAAACAAAAGAAAATGTTATCACCATACTTTGTGTAGGAGGATTTATTAGCTATTATTTATAATTTATTATAAAATTTATTAGCTATGAATTATTAGCTATTAAGATAGGGCTAACAATAGCACCTCCTTCATGGAGTTGTTGAGATTAAATTAGCTAACAGGTGTGAAGTGCATTAGTGGAGAAGTGCCTGGGTCAGAGTAATACAGAGTAAGCATCATACAAGACAAGGACTTGTCTGGATTTAGGGTGCATAGTTCATGCAGATGAACTTTGTGCTGCTGATAGTGTGGAAGGTAGGAGTTAGGAAAACTTGAGCTGCATCTCTCAGCTTCATTCGATAGGCTCAAATGATCTCTTTAATTAAAAAGATAGTCAAAGGATTTTAGATCTGGGATCTTAATTGTACAACATATTTTGTGTAGCTTCAATATGGACCTTAAAGGATGAGAGCTCCAAGCGAGAAGAGGAGTCCAGAGTCATTTCAAGCAAGGAAACATTATGAAAAAGGGCACAGAGGTGGGAAAATGTGTACCATATTCAGACCAATGAGCAAACTCTGTCCTCCCCACAATATGTATAAAGGGGAGGGATGAGAAGAGAAAACATTAAAATGTGAGTTAAAAACTATGGCAGAGACTGCTGGCTCTTTGCCCCAAAATACATTATTCTCCTCCTTTTTAAAAACAGAATGCTAATTTTTTGGCTAGATACAGGTAGCATAAAAGACCACATTTTCTTAGCCTCCCTTGCAGCTAGAGGTAGCCAAGTGACCGGGTTCTGGTGCATGAAATGTGAGAGGAAAAGCTCTAGTCTCCTTAAAGAGAAAAGGAATGTCCCAAAATATAAACACACAAACAGGAGTCAAAAGTCGGTAAGGAAGAGTTTTGGTAGAGACACCTAGAGCAAGATGCGGGAAGATGAAGAACAAACTCTGCCTCCACTCAGCCCAAAATGCCAGCTGTGAGCCTGTGGAAAACAGGGCTTCAATTAGAAGACAAAAGGGTTGCTGTCATGAGGACTCTGATACATTGGAGCACAGATGGCGTGTTTTTTGTTGTTGTTGTTGTCGTTGTTTTATGACCAAGTAACAAAGGACAACATACTGAGGAAGGTGCGTTTTCTCCTGCTTGAGGCAATGTGGTTCTAGAGGAGTGAAAGCTAAATGTGCTGCCATTTTGGCATCTCACAGGTTTGCAACTTTGGAATGTTCTAGAAAAGGATCAACAACGGTCTCATGAAGATTGACAGAGAACAAGGAGCCACTCTTACACGATAGAACTGGTTATGAGCTCATAAAAGGCCCCATGAAGTAACAGAGAAGAAACTGAGTGATACCAGAAGTAACTGAGAGAGACTTGGAACAGAGGGTCTGAAGTCTTGTGTTATAAAGGAAAATATAAAATCAGCCACTGAAATGTGACTTACTGCTACTAATGTCAACTTGTTTTCTCAGGGATTATTGGGGTACAGTGACTGCCTGCTACATAAGTGTCAGTGTTCCTTAGACAAGAGCCCCCACTAAAGGAACAAAGTAAAAAACATAGCCAGGATAAGCCAGGACCTTTCCATGGTGTTGAGATTCTCTTCCTGGGCATGAGAGGGTGATTGATCAGTGATGGTGACTCAGAAAAGTGAAAATGATGAGTAGTGGTGACCCCAAAACAGAAGGTAGCTACATTGTAAGGAAAGAGCCCTGGATTGCCTTGGAAAATCCAGACCCCAGGGAAGAGGATAGCTAAATCTCAAGAGCCTCAGGGGGGATTTTGGCACCTCAGAGAAGATGAAAATGTACCTTCACTTTGACCAGTAGTGGTCATCTCTCCACACAAATTGATTTAACACCCTCTATATTCTCTAGAGCAGGAATAACTTGAGATTTCCAGAGCCATACTCAAACTGCTTGCAAGTCTGAAACACATTTTCCCCATAACCCTCAGTACAGAGAGGATTAATGGGCCCACCTACTGTTTCTACTACTTTGCTATAGCATCTGATAAAACCTTGAGGGCTCCTGACTGCCCAGTCACCTCCAGGGGAGACTGTGCCTTGAGCTCAGAGGACTGAGAGTCACTTCTTTGCTATTAATTTCTATTTGTTTAGTGTGCCAGTCATGGTAATCATCTTAAGTTCAAGGTTTTTGCTTGTGGCTAGAAAGGAAAGCTATTGTTAAGGATGTGGTCATTCTAAATTTAATCTTTAATTCTTTTTTTGAAGTCTGGTGTTATACAGTTATCTGTCACTCAAGGAAAGGGGGAATGGGCAAGGGAAATGAACGAGGGGGAGGGAGAAAGGGAAAAGAACTAGTGGGAAAGCCATATGTGATTGTACCTGGAGCTATAGAGAACTTTCTCGCAAAGTACCACAGACTGAGTTGTATACGACTCTGTAAGTTTCGACATTCTGCACACAAGAGTGAATAGTCTCCACAGTCATATTCTTACATTCATAGTATTCTTATATTTTATATGAACTTTTGTGAGGCTAAAAGTATTTCACATTTCAAAGAAGACTTTTCTGGCATTCTGTTCAGTTTAGTTAAAATACTCAGCTAACCATTTCAAACTTCCACAAAAGAAATTCAATAGGCAAAAACAGAATATTTGATTTTCACTATTTACATTGGCTCTAACTGTGTGTACCACTAGGGTGGGGGAATGGGAGGAAACAGGATTTCCACAGTTGGCTCTTTATAAGGTTCTGGTGAACCAGACCAGATTAAACATTAAATCGCCTTTGATCATTCTCACCCTAAAGTTTTCCACATTCAAACAGAACCTTCAGCTAACCAAAGAAATCTACATATTTTTTGTGCTTTGGTGGCATCTAAGCATATATGTAACTAATCATTTATTAATGATTCTCAAAAAATCTTTTAGGCCACATCTAGGTATCTAAACAACTGGAGTTTTCTTTATTTTTTTTTAATTTTGTGGGTACATAGTAGGTGTATACATTTATGCGGTACATGGGATGTTTTGGTACAGGCATGCAATGTGAAATAAGCACATCAGGGAGAATGGGATCTCCATCCTCTTGAGCATTTATCCTTTAGTTTACAAACAATCAAATTACATTCTTTATTTCAAAATATACAAGTAAGTTATTATTGACTACAGTCACCTTATTGTGCTATTAAAAAGTAGGTCTTATTTATTCTTTCTCATTTTTGTGCCCATTAACCATCCCGGCCCATCCCCCAAACTCCCCACTACCCTTCCCAGCCTCTAGTAACCATCCTTCTACTCTCTATCTCCATGAGTTCAATTGATTTGATTTTTAAATCCCACAAATAAGTGAGAACATGTGATATTTGTCTTTCTGTGCCCGGCTTATTTCACTTAACAAAATGATCTCCAGTTCCACCCATATTGTTGCAAATGACTGGATCTTATTCTTTTTTATGGCTAAATGGTAGCTCATTTTGTATATGCACCACATTTTCTGTATTTTTTCATCTGTTGATGGACACAGGTTGCTTCCAAATCTTAGCTGTTGTCAACAGTGCTGCAACAAACATAGGAGTGCAGATACATCTTCGATAGACTAATTTCCTTTCTTTTGGGTATATACCTAGCAGTGGGCTTGCTGAATCATATGGCAGTTCAATTTTTAGGTTTTTGAGAAACCTCCAAACTGTTCTCCATAGTGGTTGTACCAATTTACATTCCCACCAACAGTGTACGAGGGTTCCCTTTTCTCCACATCCTCGCCAGCATTTGTTTTTTGCCTGTCTTTTGGATATAAGCTATTTTAACGGGAGTAAGATGGTATCGCATTGTAGTCACGATTTGCATTTCTCTGATGATTAATGATGTTGAGCACCTTTTCATATGTCCCTTTGCTATTTGTATGTCTTATTTTGAGAAATGTGTCTTCAAATCTTCTGCCCATTTTTGGATCAGATTATTAGATTTTTTCCTATAGAGTTGTTTGAGCTCCTTATATATTCTGGTTATTAATCCCTTGTCAGACGGTTAGTTTGCAAATATTACCTCCTATTCTATGATTCATCTCTTCACTTTGTTGATTGTATCCTTTACTGTGCAGAAGCTTCTTAACTTGATGTGATCCCATTTGTCCATGTTTTCTTTGGTTGCTTCTGCTTGTCGGGTGTTGCTCAAGAAGTCTTTGCCCAGACCTGGAGTTATTCATGTGACTAAGTCCACTACATCCTGGTAATTGGCACAGCCTAGAAGTAGCACACCACATTTACTATCTGGTCTGATCTATTATATGGTCATTTGGACTATTTATTCCCTCACTTGGTCAAAAACCATTTATTGAGCATGTACTATGTGATCAGCCTTCAAGTGGATGCTTAGGTTACAGATGTGAATAATAGAAACATGGTTCCCACCCTCTTTGTGCTTAAAATCTGGTTGAGAAAAGACACTAACAGCTAATCTTTATGGAGCACTTACTCTATGGCAACAACTGTGTTATGCACTTATGCATTTTGTATCAGTTCATTCTCACAATAACTCCAAGAGGTAAGAACCATTATTTGAACTGGAGCTTGAGGGATCAAAAGATTTTCCATAGGCAAAGAATGAAAAGAATCAACCCCAGAAGTTGATAAAACAGCATAACAAGTACAAGAAGATAAAGATAGCTGGAAGATTTGGTATGAGTATACCATAAGGTTCATGGAGGGAGAAAAAGTTGAGAAGTAAATTTGGAGACTTATCTCCGAAGCTATGGGGGTTTGGAAGTTTATTCCAATGAAATAAGCATAGATAGCATTTGATACCTCTTCCTGATTTTATTTGGCCTTCTGAAGATTGTGGACCAAAATTTCAGTGCAAGAACGTGGCAGAAGTCAGAGAGTAGAATTCAGCTTGAGAAAAACTAGGCTGGCTCTCCCAGATGTCTTGATGATGAAAACAAGCTACAGTTACATCTCCATTCAACAAGCACCTATCAAGTGTCAAGCACTGAGCCAAGCTCTAGAGATGCAAAAATAAACAGGTGGAACACATTCCTTGGGCATGAAAGTTCATAGTCTAGCATAAAAGAAAGATTATTAAACGAGCAATTACAACTTAGTTATGCTGGTATTTTGGTCTGGGAAGCATGAGGTGCTGTGGGCAAAGTGAGCAGAGCATATGTCTTAGCATGTTGGAACCCAGGCCCAGGAAATGACTCAGACCCAAAGCATAAGTAGAATTTAGCCAAAGTGGGGAAAAGAAGGCATAGCATGTGCAAAGACACAGAGGCTTGGAGAAACGAGGTGTGGCTTGAGTGTGAAGGCAAAAGAGTTGGTTTTATTTATCTTGCGCACTTCGTGTTTCTTTCTCTTTTTTTAAACCACGTTTCTCCCCCAGTAGTCTAGGAAATAAATGGAGGACTGGAAAATAAGAAGGTATGGAATTTTTAAAAGGAAAAAACCAAGTGGAAATAGGAAAGGAAGAAAACAAGGCAAGAAAAAGAAGGAAATGAGGAGAGAAGACAGAGAGGAAGAAAGGGGAACGGGGCAAGGGCAAGGTGGGGGCGGCACGAGTCAGGAAGAGAGGTGCTGATCTAACTGCCGTTGTCCCTGAACCACAGGGACCTGGTGGAGATTAAAATGCTCTGAGAACACTAAAACCCAGCGCATTTTTGAGAGAATTCTTAAAATAACAATCAGAAGGAAGAAAACAATTATTGAGCATCTGCAGTATGCAAATAGGTATTTTCACATATGGTATCTCATTTAATCTTCACGAAAGCCCAGTTTGATGAATATTATTGTGTTACCTAGGAGAAAACTAAGGCTTTGAAAGACTAAACTGAGTGACCAAGTTTACACCGTTGGTAAATGATGGAGCTGACATTTATACCCAGGTCTACTTGAAAATCTCTGCCATTTTAAGACAACAGGAGAACACAGGCACTGAAAGGGGAAAACACCAAACAACCTTCACGTTTCTCGCCATTTTGTTCAAGGCTTCCTTTGACCCTGGGAGACGAGTCATCTGCCTTCTAACATGAATAAAATGCATGGAAATTGCACAACTCAAATTTATAAATCTCTTTAATCTACTCCTGGCTGCACATATTATCCATGATTAGTGATCATAAGAAAACAAGGAAGAAATGGGCACGTGAACTTTGATACTGACCTACAATCTCAGATTCAAAGACTTCTCTTTTGTTACTATCACAAGCAAACAATATGGCATTAGCCTCTTTGCAGTTATGCCCTTGCACACTTATGTAGTTCTGTAAGTTAGATTTCTAGAACTGGAATTACCAGATCAAAATAGCTATACTTTATTTTGGTAGCTACTGCCAAGCTGCCTCCAAAACATCTAAACTTTTTACTTTTATGGCCAGGAGCGAAAATTTTGGTAAAACCACCACCATAGATGTGGAGTCTCATATTGTTACAAAATCATGTTTCATATTTCACACGAAAAAAATTATGTTTTACAAACAATTTTCTTTAAAAAAACAATATTTTTTCAGAAAAAAAATGGGATTTTATTACAACTAAATGGAAAGCTTAAGTATTCTGAAACACACTACCTGACACGGATCCCATCAGAACCTCAGAGCTGGCAGCAGACATAGAAGGCCAGAGCTGGAGGCCCAACCAGGCTCCCAAAGCCAGGCAAAAAGCTGGGAGTTCGCAAATGAGAACAAGATCAGAAGTGGCAATGCCAGTGGCAGCCATCAGGCACTTTAACCTGAAATCTTGATGCATAGAAAAAAGGGGTGGTGAAGTTAGTAAAGTAAAGGTCCACGTCAGTTTATTTATTATTCTGTCAACAAATATCTGCTGAGCAACTACTATGTGCCAGGCACTGCACTAGGCTTAAGAAATATAAAAATAAATAAATGTTCTTCCCTAACTCTAGACTTGCTCATAATCTAATGAGAACCCTCTCCCTTGTTTTCTGGAACTCCCTGGCTTCAGCGTTTGTTCTGAGCCTTTATTCCACCCCTAGCTTCCTTGCTTCTCTCCACAATTCACATACCTTACAGCACCAGGTTGGCAAGGCCTGGCCAGGATGGGAAGAGATGTGTGGTGAACTACAGGATACACTTTAGCCCATCCAAGGTCTCTAACCAGGCCAATGGAAAGCCATCTACTTTTGCCTCTTATCCAGCCATGAGTCAGTCTTACTCACCTGTATTTTTTTGTTCATTTAATATGTTGAACAGTTAAATACTTCCTGCTGCTCTGAGTGGATTAAGACAGCCGATTTGGAATGGCCATTCACATTCAGTTTTACAAACTGGAGGGAGTGAGTTCGATGTTTGTCTCCATGGAGATCGCTCTGCAGCAGAAGGGACAGGATCACTCACTGCATGTAACAGGTCATCCAAAGCAGCCTCTGAGGCAGATCTCACAGGGTGACACCTCTAGCCTGTCAGAACACCTCCCTGCAGGATCACATGACCGATTTACAAACGAGGGGAAATATATTTTAGATTCTTACACTGAACTTGTAGATTCATTCAAATCCATCTCTTGTATTCTAAGGGTAACCTCAGTCTATGCACAAAATGAGAGATCGGCCGGGTGCGGTGGCTCACGCCTGTAAACCCAGCACTTTGGGAGGCCGAGGTGGGCGGATCACGAGGTCAGGAGATCAAGGCCATCCTGGCCAACACGATGAAACCCTCTCTCTATTGAAAATGCAAAAAAATTAGCCGGACGTGGTGGCGGGCGCCTGTAGTCCCAGCTACTCGGGAGGCTGAGGCAGGAGAATGGCGTGAACCCGGGAGGCGGAGCTTGCAGTGAGCGGAGATCGCCCCACTGCACTCCAGCCTGGGCGACAGAGCGAGACTTCATCTCAAAAAAAAAAAAAAAAAAAAAAGATTAGAGTTCAAAGCAGGCTAAGATCTCAGCGCAGTTAAAGTGCTTGGTGTGCTCCACCTACAACCCACCTTGAAGTGCTTTAGAGAGGGCAGAACCAGGAACTGGAAAGTGTAGATTCTCTTCTTTGCTCTGATGCTTGATGCGTGGTTTCAGAGACTCCGCATCGAAAATTGTGAGACAATCCACAGCCTCCCGGAACTTACAGGACTGCCATAACAACCAAATCAGATGATGCATGAAAAAGTGCTTCTAACTGCAAAGTGCAATTGATATATGAGAGGTGGTGGTGGTAGTGGTGCTGGTGGTGACAATGATGAAGGAGGAAGACATGGCCAAAGTCTACCACCTCGATAACGTTGGTCAGCAAATCATTTTGTCACTATAAGTGCATTACCTCTCAACTCTAAAGTTTATTTCATTAATTGTTCTAAGTGCCAATTTTAGCCTTAAAAACCAAAGAGTAACCCAAACACAGTGTATCCTTTCTTGGGTTCAGATAGCAACATTCTGAGGAGCTAACAGTTACCAATGAGGTCACTGGGCCCAGTATATGTGTCTATAGATATGCAAAAATAAAATTATGAAAGCTTCAAGTGGGAGAATCCCACGGCCACACAGGTTGCTTAATCTTTGAGCTAAACGACTTCAATCCCCAGGGAGTGGCAAGACGAAAAACAACTGCATACTGTTGCTAGCGACCCAGCTGCCAGGTGTGTTTTCAGTTCATGTGAGTGCCCTTTATTGGGAAGGAGAATGGGTTGACCTAGTGAGACATTTTAAAATGGCCCTCCTTAATGGAGCGCTCATTGTAGACATCTGCAGTCTTTTTTTTTTTTTTTCTCCAGTTGAAAAAGCTATACCCTTTCTGCTTCAATCTTATGATTTCCACAGTTGGCTCTAAGAAACTGCAAATAAAACCCAGAGGCGTCCTTAAGCTAAGACTTTTAGAATTGGCTTGCTTTTCCAAAACCAGTGGGGGAATAGAAACGGTGTGAGAGAGAGACTGGGTTGTGAGTGGATGGGACCACAGATACAATTTTCTTGAATAAAATTATTACATAATGAGACGGCTGCAAGACCAGAGATTATATAAGACATAAAAGACATGATTCCAAATCAAAGCACTTTGTCAAAGTAACTAAAATAGTTGTTTAAAACACACACACGCACACATGCGCACGCATGCACACACACTGTTTTCTAAAGCGTGATATTTTCTGCCTGAGCCTTTTCTTCTCACTTGGCAGCCCTGTTGTGTACACGATCTCTACAGGAATGCAGAAAAACCACCTGAGGGAGAAAATTACTAATCACTAAAAATTACTAATCACTCTCTCACACTAAACAAATCCCACCGGGAGGTTTTTAGTTACACACAGGGATATGGGCTCTCTCTTTTTTTTTTTTTTTTTTCTTCTCAGGTTAATGATACAAAGGCATACAAAATTTTAAAAAGGAAGCATGTCACATCTTAATATGCATTAGCAGGGATATTTTTACATGATAGCATCTAGGTCTCAGTCCAAAATAAAGGCAAAGTAGACTGAAAGTCTCTACTGCCTACCACTGGGTCTCTCAGAAAGAAAAGAGCCTGGAGGGAATCGTACTTCCCACAGCATTGAATACAGCGCCTATCATTCCGCCAGCTGTCTCCCTGTTGCTCTCTCTAACATTCAACGACCTCCTTTTCCCATGATATTCAATTCACAAAGCCCATCAAGTGCCTATCATATATTATTTCATTAAATAGATTAGTGTGTTATTTATGGCAGGCCTCATCCAGTTATATCATATCTTCACATTGTTTATCTCTTACTTGTTTATCTTTTACTGTTTCTTTCACCCACTGTAAATAGTCTAGGCCCGTGTCCCTACTTAGTTGATCAGAAGTTGAGGGTATCCCATTCAATGGTCATATTACAAATGAGAGAAATTAGTAGAAGCAATAGAATTAAGAGTTTCATTGTAATGTCCCTTGGAT
The DNA here is from genome assembly GCF_000951045.1 of Mandrillus leucophaeus. NCBI lineage: Eukaryota > Metazoa > Chordata > Mammalia > Primates > Cercopithecidae > Mandrillus > Mandrillus leucophaeus. The sequence continues at coordinate 1,750,061 of NW_012103087.1, read as the reverse complement.
TTTTTTTCTTCTTTATTATTATTGTTTTCACTGATTATACAACATAATACCATTCACTATTAAAAATATATTTAAGCAAGTGAAAAGTGTATCAAGTACAAAGTGAATGTTCTTCCCCGCTAACTTCTTCTACCAGAGACCATTATATACAAATACATTCTTTATGTATCTAAGTATAGATATAAACATAAACATGTCCATCTAAATATAGATATAAACATAAACATGTCCATCTAAGTATAGATATAAACATAAACATGTCCTTCTAAGTGTAATTCTGTAAGTTTATTTTCACGTAACAGTGTATCACAGCTGTCTTCCCATATGAAAAATATGGAGCTACAATCTCCTTTTGAACAGCCACTGAGTATTTATTCCATTTGGAGTTATATCATAATTAATTTAAATAATTTCCTATTTGTGGACACGTATTTTATTCCCCATTTTTCACTCTTATCAATAAATCTTAGAAAAACAGTCCAGGTGCAGTGGCTCACACCTGTAATCCAAGTACTTTGGTAGGCCAAGGTGGGTAGATTACTTGAGGTCAGGAGTTTGAGACCAGCCTGGCCAACATGATGAAACCCCATCTCTACTAAAAATACAAAAATTAGCCAGGTGTGGTGGTGCATGCCTGTAATCCAAACTGCTCAGGAGGCTGAGGCAGGAGAATCACTTGAGCCCAGGAGGTGGAGGTTGCTGTGAGCCAAGATCATGCCACACTGCACTCCAGCCTGGGCAACAAAGTGAGACTCTGTCTCAAAAAAAAAGGAGAAGAAGAACAAGGAGGAGGAGGAGGAGGAGAAATAAAAACTTATAAATACGTCTTTGAATACCTTTCTAATTTTCTCCTAAGAGTAACTTTCTGGAAAAGAGATCATCTCATCAAAAGACATGAACACAGTTTAAATTTTGAAATGTATTGACAATACACCTTGCAGAAAAGGTAATCCAATGCACCCACATCCTCACAAACACTACACATGATCAATATTTTTTGTCTCTGACAATCTGATAGATACTTATTAGATATAATGCCTTTATTTTTTCAGGTGAATTTCCTTGATTGTTAATAAAATGAAAACTTTTCAGATGACTATTTCATTAATATTATGATGAAATCTAATTTTTAAGGTTAAAATTCTTCACGTTATTTTGTAGATTAAAACTACCCCTTGCTTTTATAGACTTCTATCCATCTATCACAGCATTAAGGAATCATACCTACTTTATAGATGAAGAAGCTGAGTCCAAAAAAAAGTAGATGGTTAAAAGAAAGTAAGTAGTTGGCAAGCGTTCACATACTACTTCTTAAAACAACAACAATAACCAAGATGGAGCATACTCTGTGCCCTAGATAGGATGTAGAAAACAGAAATGAACTCACATTTATCCCTATTCTAATCCAAGCCAGACAGCGTTGAATTGCAAATGCATGCAAAAAAAAAAAAAAAAAAAAGAAACCTAACTGATAAAGCATTTGAGTTTTTGCTCCAAAATCCCAAAATGTAGGCCCCTTGATTTAACCTAGGAAAGAACATGTAAGAAAGGGTGCACCTCAGAGAGAAAGTGTGTGTGTGTGTGTGCATGTGTGAGCATGCACACGCATGTTAAAATGTGACGCTTGGTCTTCTAGCTACATTTTTCATTCAGACTAATTAAGCAACACCTGCTAACAACCCTGACAAAGGTGTCCCTTTCCCTCATTCCAGCCCCCAACTCCACATACACTGGATTTGCAACCCCCACACACCTTTATTTGGTTGGGTTGGGAGCCTGTTGAGACCGCCCTGTCACCACCTGTGTGGCAAAACCAGCCTTCCCCAAGATCAGCTGCTCTGCAACAGTGCACAGGTGTGTCCTGGAGAAATCTCAGCATTCTTGTTCTTCACTTAGGCAGAAAGAAAACAAAAAGGCAGAAGATTAAGTTATACACAGGTACAAACAGATGAGAGAGAACCCAGGAGAAGCCATGTAAGCTATAACCACATTTAGATAAATGCTACTGCAGGGTTCATAGTGATGCAGCTGAGCTCAAAATAAACTTTAAAAAAAAAAACAGAGGCTCAGAAATCTTACTTTTATGTGACAGTGCCAATTACTTTTAGTTGTTATGCCCATAAAAATTCTATGGTAAATATGATTATATTATTGGAGGAGGAGATTAGAATAGAATTGACATGTATTGAATACATCTATTATGTGCCATGTAGTATTTATGCCAAGACTTTACGTGTTTTTCTTAAAAGAGTGCGCTTTTTCTCTCAGACACAAAATACATGAATCTACAGAAGTAAGGCTCTCTGGTATCTTCTCTTGCCCCTCACCAGTTTGTTGGCAATTCCTGGTGCCACAGACCTGCTATCTTTCAACGTGAAAACCTCCCCCTTATCCTGGCGTGCTCTCGTCCTCTCTCTCCTCTCTGTCTCTCTCTCTCTCTCACACACACACACACACACATTGTGGTAATAATAATGAAAATGTTGCACTCTTAGGAAGGCGCTACACAAACCCAAAAATCACTGTATCCTGCTGATGTTGTGTGTAATCCAAGGAGACAATAACGGAAGTTTTGTACCTGTTGTGTTGAGGGAAGGCAAGTTAAACTCCTTAAAGAGAGAAGGACTTTTTTTCCGGAGAGGTCAGGTGGCTGCTTGGATTGTTTGTTTGTTTATTTGGGGTTGACTCCTATGCTGCAATAAGACTTCCATAACCTTGGGCAATCAAAATTCCAGTCCTCAGCTACAGAATATTACTCATTCTGTGATTTAGGTTTTCTCAGGCATTGGCATGCCGGGACATCAGAACATTACAGAGAAAAAAAAAGCCAGAGCAATTAATTTTTCTTATGTCTACAAGAAGACAAAATATTTTAGGCAAACAACCTCAGCCAACTTGGATAATTAACCACCGTGTTTTAGAGAGGAGTTCCACTCAAGGAAACTCAAGCTTGGTTTTGTTTCTGGGTTTTTAATTCCTGAATATAAAGATGGTGATATCAAAACTAACATAAACCTATTTCTGGTAGAAATTTGCCCTTTCTACCTGCTTGCAGGATGCTTCAGACAAGCTGGCAGGGTGTAGGTGGCCTTAGCTCAGAGGCAGAAAAACAAAGAGCAGAAACACACAGGTCTCCAGGCTGCTGCTCCTACACTAAGGACAAATGACCTGAACATGGTCCTTCCCAGACCTTAGAGATGCTGTTGAATTATGACAAGCCATAGAAGTAAAAAGAATTGAGAAGGAGGAGTTGTGGGGTTGGGGGGTGCATAGCTTTGTGTTCAGGAGCACAGGTATTCAAGTCACTGGGGTTCAAATTCCACCCAGCTCAGCTACTTACTAACGCCGTGACCTTGGGCAAGTTTTTTAACCTACTTTACTATACCTTCATCTGTAAAATGAGCACAGTAATAGGACCTCCCTCATGAGTTTGCTGCTATGACAGAATGGGATGATGCCTATTACACTCTTGCCTGCACAGTGCTGGCATCATGGCTTGGCAGACAGCAGAAGTTGGCATTGCTATCCAGTGCCATGCTCCTAGAGAGGACACATGACTTCTCCAATGTCTCCCAGCTGGTTAACCAGGACTGGGACTCAGTTAAGCCCACTTCTTTCATTGTTCTGCCATCACCAGGGTGAACTGATTTAAGGAAACAAGTTGATTTTCCATGCAGCCCAGCCTCACCTAGCTCTACTGGCCCCACCTTTACCCTGGGCCCTGCCCTGCCATGCCCTGTTCTGCATTACCCTGCCCTGCCCTCCCCCAGCCACCCTGGATCAGCCTCAGTAGAAGGATCTGGATCAGCCAAGCCTGAGCACCAGTCTAACAGGATAATGAGGCCAAGGTCCAAAACCAACACCTTGTCCCGCAAACCCAGATTGAAAACTGCTGCCATGGTAAGCAAAAGGTGCGGGCTTCCAAACCAGGAGAAAGGGAAGTGCAGGCAGGTAGGTGGTGCCCCAACCAGCTCTTGCCAAGAAGCTATGTGAGAAGTTTGCCAGGGTTCTGTCAACAATAATAAGCCCAACAAACAAACAAAACAAAGACAGACAAACCTTCACTCAAGGGTGGAACGAAGTGAAGGAAGGGCAAAGGGCAGGGCAAAGGAATGGGCATCAGCTCCAGGATTCCTGAGAAATGGGGACAGCAGTTCAGAAAATGAAAAGCAGCAAAGGAAGATGAGCCACACCAGTCTGAGCAGAGAAGAAAGACCTGAGCTGTCATATTTGCACCAGTTCTGCCCCTATCAGGCTCACACAAAGTTCTGTGTTCCATGCTGGGCACCTACAAGAGAGGAGAGAGGCAAACACTGGGATGTGCCCAGGAGATGGCAAACAGGCTAGTGGTGAGTCTTAATACCATATGAAAGGAGAGAAAAGACTTCAAGGTGATTGTTAAAGAGATGAGACTTCTCGGTGTGATATGGCAGCTTTCACTGAATAGCTGATATTTTCCCAGGTAGGCCCACTTTGTCAATGTGGCTCCAAAGGGCAGAGCGAGGCTTGGAGAATGGAACTCACAGGCAGGCAAATTTCAGCACAACATAAGAAAGGTGTGTCCGCTGACATTCAGAATTGTAATGGACTCCAGTGGGAAAGTTGAGCTCTCCTGGCGGTTATCAAGGAGATGATGGAAATAGTACTGGCAGGATTCCTGCGTTGGGTATGGGGGTTGTAAAGTTGACCTTTGACTGTTGAGGTCCCTTTCAATTCCAACACTGGTAAAATGGGGTGAGTCAGTGAGCACACCTAGAGCTACTTTTATTTAGAATAAATACTGATTCATGTGTCTTCCCCTCTTCCCATCACTTGGCTTTTTTCTAAATAAGTCAAGGGGACATAATTGTTCTCTAACCCTCAGATTCAATAACATTTAGATGCTGATTATTAACTCCTTGAAAATAAAATGCTACATTACAAATCTCTCTCTCTCTCTCTCTCTCTCTCTCTCTCTCTCAAATTCTAGTGTGTTGGAAACAGGGAAATCAAGAAGTGATAAATACACTTTTAAAAGCTCAAGACTCAACTACATACATTTTAATGTTCTGTATGTAAAATAAACACAGAAAACAAAACTAAAAGGCAAATGCCTTGGAAAATGATTATTTTGAAACAAATGAGACTAAAGAATAGTGTCTAAATATATGAGTAGTTTATATAAATCAATATGGGGACAATCATAGCAATAGAAAAAAATGCAAAGGGTATGAATAGAAAATATTCAAAATGAGATATATAAATGACCAATAAATATATGAAAAATGTTCAAAGTAGTCAAAGAAATGCCAGTTAAAACAGTGATGACGCCAGGTGTGGTGACCCACACCTGTAATTCCAGCACTTCAGGAGGCCGAGGTGGGCGGATCATCAGATCAGGAGTTCGAGACCAGCCTGACCTACATGGTGAAACCCCCTCTCTACTAAAAATACAAAAATATTAGCTGGCGTGGTAGCACGTGACTGTAATTCCAGCTACTCAGGAGGCTGAGGCAGGAGAATCACTTGAACCCGGGAGGCAGAGGTTGCCGCGAGCCGAGATTGCGCCACTGTACTCCAGCCTGGATGACAGAGCAAGACTCCATCTCAAAAAAAAGAGAGAGAGAGAATTATATTGCACCTATAATACTGGTTTGCACTTTTTTATTAAAAATTCAAACAGATCTGGATCCCTATTTTGGGGGTGAACAAACACAATGGGTTTCTACACAAGGGTGTTTGCTTCAAAGTGGGGAGCATTCTGACCCCTTTAAAGTAATATATTAAAGTATAATCTCCCTTTAGACAGAAACAATTGGCAGTGGAAAATTTCAAGCACAGTTCTATCATTCATTTGAAATGGATTCAGTGGCTGAACTCTTTTCTGGTTTTTAGTTGCAGCATTAGAAAAGAACCCAGCACAATTTTTGCAGAGACTTCTTGCAAGGACCTCATCATAAGCATTACATATTTTATTTGCTGAAATGTAAAATTTACCTTTTTGATAATGGTGCAGACAGGTCTTGGTGAAACATACCAGACAACCCTAGATATGAGTCACAATTTGCTACTTCCAGCTCTTTGCAAGACAGAGGTAAATATTTTATTAAATGTATGGTAAGTTTCAGGGCCCTTTAGGTCCATGACAGGAAAAATGACCAAGGGTCTCTGAAACGCAATTTCAAATGGCTGATTTTAAAAAAACAAACACACACTCAAATTTCATTTTGATGCCTGTAAAAACTTACGTGAAAAGTTTGGTTTAGGAACGTTTCGAGGTACTAATTGGAAAAGGATCCCTGAATATCTTTAAAATTCCCTTGTGCTTTCCTTCTCCCCGACTAGTGAGAAAAACTCAGGGGTAACTGAGTGGAAAACAGGGAAGAAACATTGTGATAAGGAAAGTATGAAAAGATGAAGTATGGAAAAATCTTCCCTGAAAGAGACACTACTGGACTATAGTGACTGGGATGATGATCAGGAAGGCAGGGATGGTTGGTTAAAAGTAGAAGGAAAGAACCAAAAGTTGTCTTTAAAAAGGAAGTAGAAGTAGGAGACAGGAAAGCTGGAAGGAAAAATAACATGAAAATGAATTCAGTACAGCCAGCTGAAGGACAATCGCTCTTGGGGCTTTTCTACAACAGCTGAAGGACAATCTCTCTTGGGGCTTTTCTACGAGCAATTAGTCTTCTGGGTGTTCATCTCCTCAAAGGCAGGGGGACAAACACTGGGATGTGCCCAGGAGATGGCAAATAGGCTAGTGGTGAGTCTTAATACCACGTGGGAGGAGGAATAGAGAAAAGATTTCAAAGTGATTGTCTTGGAAATCTTTTTTTTTTTTAATTGTTTTTAATGTTCCCATTTTCCAGTCTCATTGGTTTGAAATATTGTTGACTGGAATTGAATTTATAGAATATTGAATTTCTCCTTGTTTTATTTTCTAAATTTTAGTAACTTTTTATTATTGTATGGTAATTGGAGGAAATTTAGAGAATACAGAGGAAACAGAAACAGTAAAATAAAATTCACTTTTACTTTCCTCTCACAGGTAACACTATTAGGCTGAAGTATAAATATTCCTGTCTTTTTACCATTGTTTTCATTTACAAAATGAGGGCTGAAATCAATGAACAATATCTGAATGTGGCACAATACTGTTTCAAAATAAATAAATTTTTAAAAGAGCAGAAGCCATTTGACATTTTCTAGACTTCTCAATGATATAAAACCTTTAACTCATTGTTTATTAAAAAAAAAAAAAACAACAACTAAGGAGCATCAACTCTGATTTTGTCAAGAGCTGACACCAGAATGGAGATAGCCAACGAGAGAAAGAGGATAAAAAAGGAAATTTGTCCAATCCAAAAACTCTTATACAAAGAGTAAACTACTTTGTATAAGCAAATAATATAATATATAAATTACTTTCAGTTTATGTAAAAAAAATAGCATATTATATATATAAAACAAGTGTACAATTGCGTAAGCAAATGCTATTCCTCTACAGAGTTTCCAGGTGATAACTTTCACTCCAGTCATTATTAGAGTCTGTATTGCATCCTAACACTTTTTTTCAAACCAGTCGAAGGACATCAGGACAAACCTCCCCAAGATATGCCATGTAAGCTGAGACCTGAGGGATGTGCAGACAGGTGTGAACAAGTTGACAGGCTAGCCTGGGGCTATAGTAGCAAAGAAAGAGCCTTTCCAGTAGAAGGAATAGTGTGTGCAAGAGCGAAGAGAGCATACCACTTTCTAGGACCTAAAAGGATTCAGCATGTAGATGTGGAGCCCCAGGAAGATGCATGATGTGAAATGAAGATGGAGATGAGGCCAAATAGGGCACAGTCTTGCCTAGCCCCTCACCAAGCCTGTCACCAGCACTTGTTCCACTTAGGAAATATTAGACAGAGAGGCTATTTTTTGTGAGCCCTAAAGAATGTTCTTTGTAGGGAAAGGCACTGACCTGGAGCTTTGTCATGGTGGCACTCTACCGTGGAGCTTACCATTGCCATCAACACGTGGCTCCTGCCACCTCTATCAAGGCTGGTCAAAATCCGCAAGCAAGTGCAATAGCCAGCACTTCTATAGTACTTAGTATGGTTCCAGGCATGGTGCTAAGAGCTGTGCATGAACTGACTCATCTAGTCTGTGACATAATCTTATGAGATAGAGCCTATTCTTATCCCCATTTCATTGATTAGAAAACTGAGACACAGAGAAGCTAATGTGCCCAAAGGCACAGAGCAGGCAAGTGGCAGAGGCGGGCAATTTGGCTCCAGCAGCCTTGCTCCTAAGGGTTACCCCACACATCCTTTTGGCGAGTACTATGTGCCTACCATATGGCCTGCACTTTGCATCCATGTGAAGCAAAAAACCAGCATGTGGAATGTGTCCCGGTGACAAAAGGCCCCACTTGCTACTCTGCTACATAAGACAAGACTGCTCGGCAAGTCCTTAGCTAAATATTTCAGTCATTCATCAACAGGTGTGCCTCCTTCAGTGGCAACAGAGGAGTAATGATTCTCTCTGGTATTTGTATAACACGCTGTCACTTACAAAACACTTCCTCATGTTGTCTCTTGGTTATGGTTGTCACAACAACCCTGGGAAGCCAGAAAGACAGGATTCTCCTGAGAATCAGACTCTGAGGACGGAAGGGACTGCCAAGGATACTAGCAGGGGAGCTCAGGCTCAAACCTTGGGGTCCTGACTTGAGCAAGGCTCTAAGGAAGGTCACTGCACCTGACCTGGCCTTGGTTGGAATATTGGCTTAGCCAATTAGAAACTACTTAACTCGCTGATGATACGGGCTCTCTGCCTGAATTTCCTCACCTCAAAAATAGGGATAATACCTGCAGTATACACTAGCTGTAAGCGCTTGATGAGGTCACAGGGGACAAAGGCCATTCAGCGAATTCTGTGTTTCCTTTTTACTGTCAACTTCATGTGCCTGCCCTTGGAGAAAGTATATGTCACTGAATTTTTAAACTAAATTATAGTTTAGATGTTGTTTTATAGAAGAACAAGTATGGTATGGTTGCACGAATATTCAACATTGCCTCTCCTGTCTCCCCACCATCATTTTCACAGGTTTCAATTTTCTCTTCAGAGTTTTCTTAAGGCAGGCAACTTAATCTGTAGCCTCCAGACTATGTGCATGTGATGGAGTGGAGGGCACAGATTCTCCATCACATTTCTGAAGGCAACAGTATCTGGCGGCTCAGATGCAAACTCCCATGGCCAGAGACAGGACGGGACTTGCTCCAGGACCCCTCCCTGGAGGCAGCACTAGACCCTGGCCTTCCTGAAGCCCAGCCCAGCATGCAGGCCACTGGATCACACTCTGTTTTTTCCCAGGTCCCAGGGACTCCATTGTCCCCAGAAGCATAAAAGCCTGCACATCGGGGTAAGATGTTCCACCAGAGCATTTAAACCCCCAAGGACAAGCATCACAATCCATCTGCCATTAGCCCTGTGGGCTTCATTCTGGCAGCCGTGACTGCTAAAAGCATGTTCTGTGTTCCCCTGCAGAAGTAAACAGCAGAAAACACTGAGAATTGGGGAAATTCACTGTCATCTTTAAAAATATATAACAAAAAAAAAACCCACATGTCATGCATTTTTTATGTGAAATAAGTTCAGAAGCTGAAATGTCTGAGGGAGAAAATGAGTCTTTGAATAGAAGCCTGCAGGAGGGACAGAATGGAGGGAAAAGGCCACATTTTGAAAATAACTACATTTCTCTTATTTCTTTTTTTTTTTTTTTTTTTTTAACACTGCCTGTTCAAGTGAGAATAAGCAGTCTCCAACAAGTATCCTCGCCTTGGCTCTTCCTGAGGCCTCTAAATCCAGGGAGGAGGAAATGGTGTAGTTTGCTTTGCATGTTTCTGCTGTATTTCTGTGGCGCTTGATTGCCCTGGTGGTGTTTACCTCACAAATGCTGCCTAATTCAGGCCAGAGGGAAGGCAAAGCCAGTGAAAAGAGCTCCACGGGCTAGAAGGTGAGCAGGCTGAACATGCAGCAGTGGAAGCCTATTCAGAAGCAATCAATAAGAGGTAGTAGTAGCTTTGGCTGCAGAGCATTCAGTGCTTGTTTGGGGGATGGATAGGGACAGCCAGCCTTTGGTTACTGACAAGTTCTCCATTATCTTAGAGGGTGGACCCAGGAAGGGGTGGCCTCCCCCTGTCCCTGACTCAACTGGAGCTCAGTTCACTCTGCTTTGAAGGAGTAGGAGGAGAACATTACTCACAAAAAGGAGGTTTGTAATGGGCTATCACACTCCCTCCTCCATCACCCTGTATCCCACAGCCACCGATATAGCTCTGTCCTTTCAACCCTGTCTGTTCCAGGAAGCCTTTGTGGATCTCCCAGGGCAGAGTTAGGGGCTCCTTCTGGGTCTCTCATAGCCATCTGTTTCACTTTGTTAGTGGTGCTTCACTATGCTGAATTTTAAGTATCTTTTCACTTGTCCCTCTCCTCTCCCTGGCTCTAACTTCCTTAAGGGCAAGAACTAGCTGGTTCACCATTGTATTCCTGCACCACAGCATAAGCACTCAATCATTATGCGTTAAAGGTTGAAATCCAAAAAGAGAAAGAGAGATGCTAGACACCTACTGACCAAGGAGGTGCCCTCCATCCTGCTTAACCACTGCCCAGGCCAGTCCTTGCTCTCCCTGGAAGACTTTGGGTCACTCCCATGCAAGGAAAATGTTAGTAGATGAGTTGGATTATGAACTGTAGTAGACAAAACAGAGGCTTTGATGTTAGAACAGCTCTGGCTTTGATTCTTGGCTCCACCAATGCATACTCTCCATATAAGCTTGCATAATTTTTTGTAAATTCTCTTAATTAACTTTCTCTTTACCAAATGATAAGAAGGTACAACAGAACTAATATAAAGGTATGTGAAATAGTCATGCAATTGTTGGTGTTATGAGTGTTAGCTCATGCATTGCTCTGCTAGTCTGTTTTCCACTCCTGCACTCTTCTACCCAACTCTTCAAAAGCTCCTGTACCCCAACCTCTACTGCAGCCTCCCATTCCCAGTGCTTTATACAGTGAGAAACAAAATAATTATTGATTTTCTCTTGTTTCCAAAGGCCCAATTTTTAATAAACCATAGATTTGGAAAAACTGAGTGATCCCTTCTTTCTGCAGAGGACTTTCCACCTCTGCCTCCAAGCCCTTTAGGAACAAAAACCTTCTACAAGCTGAGAGAGTGAAACGAACAAGTTAGGTGCTGGTTTGGAAGCCAAGCTCCTGCCCTTTGGGGCCAACTCCCATTAAGAAGAGCTGGTCCTGGAGAAGGGAGATGATAGAACACCTGTGTAGGTTTCAGCCTCCCTAAAGAAAGAGGACTTGAATCTCACTTGTTCTGAGAGAGTCTGCTGGTAGACTTGTAGAGTGTCAAGGCAGAATTAGGAGGTGCTGCAGGAAGGATACATACAGCATGCACCATCCCTTGGGGGAGCTAAGAAGAATGCAGTTATTTCTTAGGAGATTGCTCCTGTCAAGGACATGCCTAAAGACCAAACCGACTGGCTACATCTCATGGGAGACAGAAGGAGATCTCAACTTATCAAAATTGAGAAGTACACGCCATGCTCTCCTCCAAGTCCAAAGTGGCATATTCACAAATCTCTACAGTTTTCACATCAGTATCAGGAAGGAGAAAAGGAAAAGAGGAAAGCCCGCAGTTACATAGGTGTAAATATGAAATGACTAATGTGATCACCAAAGGAACAGAGCTGACACAGATATAACTGGACTGTTTTTTATGTCATAAAAAAGTTGGTTTATGATAAAATTTAAGTTCACTTATTGAAAAATAGGGAAAGCGGCCGGGTGCGGTGGCTCACGCTTGTAATCCCAGCACTTTTGGAGGACGAGGCGGGAGGATCATGAGGTCAGGAGATCGAGACCATCCTGGCTAACATGGTGAAACCCCGTCTCTACTAAAAGAATACAAAACATTAGCCGGGCGTGGTGGAGGGCTCCTCTAGTCCCAGCTACTTGAGAGGCTGAGGCAGGAGAATGACGTGAACCCGGGAGGTGGAGCTTGCAATGAGCTGAGATCGTGCCACAGCACCTCCAGCCTGGGCAGCAGAGTGATACTCCGCCTCAAAAAAAAAAAAAAAGAAAAGAAAAGAAAAATAGGGAGAGCTACATTCTTGCTTTTTTGTGGGCTTAGAAATTCACCAGAAATATAAATATACTTACAAAAATATAAATACACTCACAACAAATATGAAACATCTAAAAAGGGGCCTTGTACATAGGAGGTTCTGAATAAATTAGCTTCCCTAAGCTGGATTATCTAAATTTTTATGCTAATACTTATCTCTAAAATCAGAGACATTTGTAACTTGACTCCAGTAATGAGTAAGGCTTACTTTGAAAATGCAAATAAATCAACCAACAATCTTTATAACATCCAACAACAGTAGAAGAAGAGCACTGTCCTTCCAGGAAGTGACACTGTAATTAGTAAAACAAGATAATGTCCATCATTACTAATGGCCATTGCCCTCATGGTGGTGAAGGCAGAAGAGCAATATAAAACCCATAGGCTCTATCTCCCAAGCATACACAAATCTCAACCACTTCTCATCATTTCCCTGACTGTCACCCCAATCCAAGCCACCATGTCTTACCTGGACACTACCCAGGCTTCCTGCTTCTGCTCTTATCCCTATAGTCTGCTCTCAACATAGAGTGGCCCTTCCCTTTTAAGAGCATAAATAGGATTATGTTACTCTTCCCCTTAAAACACTCCTAAGTAGCTTAAGTCTCACCATCCTTCCCTTAAGAGTGAGCTTGATTCCAAAGAATAGAGTAGGGAAAGGTGAAAATAGTAACTTCGTGGTGGAGAAATCTGGAAAACCTACCTCAACCAAGTGATAAAGGTTAACATCACTAGAGATATCATGTGGATGCAGGTACCTGTTGATATGATGTGATAAGACGGGGACTCACTTCTGTATTATTTCTGATGACTCATTGCCCTAGTCCGATTATGAGAAAAACAAAAGACAAGCCCAGATTGGGAACATTCTATGGGGTGCCTGACTGCTATTCCTCAAGACAGTCAAGGTCATGAAAAACAAGAAGACTGCCACAGACCAGAGAAGACTGGGGAGGCATGGCAACTAAGTGCAATGTGGCACCATATATTGAATCCTGGAACAGAAAGAGGACACTGATGGAAAAACTAGCAAAATCCAAATAAAACCTGATGTTTAATAATAGTAATAAGCCAATGTCAATATTCTAGTTTTAACAAATGAACTGTGGTAATGTATGATATTAACAGAGGAAACTATATAAGGGATATACAGCAACTTTCTGGACTATCTTTATAACTTTTATGTAAATCTAAATTGTTCCAAAATGAAAAGTTTTGTTTTTAAAATTCATGCAGAAATGTAATTATCTTTATATTTCTGTAATGAACTTTAGTTTTTGATAGCCCATTTTCATAAACAACAAAAAACTTTCAGTGTTATCATTTCGGTACAACAAAGATACTTCCAGAATAACATTTATTCATATTTAGTTAAAAAAAAAAAAAAAAGATACCAAAAGACTCCACACATCACTGACAATCTCAGTTCCAAAATTCTTATCAAGGTCTAGAATGTCCCAGGTGACCTGATGGGGCTGGCCACTCTTCCCTCTCCAGCATCCTTGCCTCTTCCTCACCTTACTGTTCTTGAAAAGCTTCAAGCACATTCTCACCTCAGGGCCTTTGCATTTGTTCCCAGAAACCTACATGGTCCCATTTTTCTCAAACCTCTACTCAAATATCAATTTTTCTTTCTTTAAGAACAAAACATGTATATTTCTATTAGACTACCTGACACAGAAGATAGTGCGGTATGGATGGACAGTATGAATGAGAAATAATACAAATATATTTTATTTGAAATAAACAAAAATGCTTACACAGTTCAACAGATCACTTGGAAACAAACTCCTGCTTGGCTATATTCAAAGAAGTTTTCCATGACTACACTTCAATAACACTCTGACCGTCATCCCCAACACTGCCTAACCCTTTACCTTGCTTTATTTTTCTTCATACTTCACATTACATGACATTACATTATATTATAGACTCTTTTGGGTTTGCTTTTTTGGATTTTTTGGTGGGGTTTTTTTTGTTGTTGTTTCTTTTGTCCATGAGGAGAGGAATTTTGTCTGTTCTGCAGTCAGATGGTCTACCCCTGAGCTACACCCCTAAGATTTTGTCTGTTTTGATCACTGCTGTAACCTCAGTACTTAGCAGTTCCTGGCACATGGTAAGAGTTTAATCTGTTGAATGAATGAATGAAAATAAAATTGGAGCAGTTCTTGCTGCAAACCATGTCTCTTCAGGTGGCTTTGGTTCATTTCAACTAGAAAACTGAGATTGCCTTCTGGGCCCAAAAGATACCTGATGATGGACATGTTTGATGTAAATGAAACAAAACCTCCTGCCTTGGACTAATTATAAGAAGCTATTTATAATTAGCTCGTTGTTAAATTAATCAGCAAGCTGTTGCTACCTTCAGAATAAAGTTTAATTTCCCAAATGATTTTGGCACTGCTGATAAGCCCATGGGCAATGGACAATATTTAACTGCCAGCAGACGTTGAAGAAAATGACTTGTTCGACTAAGATGCTGGTAAAATGTATTAATGAAACATATCTTTTTAACTTATTAGCATGAATAAGCCAGATTCCTGACTGTAATTATTTTTAGAATCAGAATAGTCTACATACTTCAAATTACGCCCCCTATCTGAGAGAACTTTCTGAAATTATAGAAATGTTCTATACCTCGATTGGGTTGGTGGTTACATAAGTAAACACGTTTATCCAAATTCATTGATTGACTTAAAACCAGTGCATTTAGCTGCGCATAAATTTTACCTCAATTTTTAAAGTGTATCCCTATGTCGGTGATAATTTCATTGTCTACAACCCATCTTAAGAAAATTCGTTTTGTAGGAGAAATGCATATTTTTATAGATAACTGTATCAGTTATTAAAGGGGTGTATATATCACAAGGACCAACCTTTGAACTATATTTTTTTGTTTGGAAGTTTCTAACTAAAAGCACTGCATTCGTATTTCCCATTATTATTATCTTATACATATTTTTTAGTTTACACACAAAGCATCTTGAAAATGTTTGTTCTCTTCGTGCAGAAAAATGTAAAACAATAGTAGCAAAGTCTGTACTCCTCGAATCTAAATATTAGTAGCACAGTCTCAAATGGAGGCAAAATTTACTTGAATATTTCCAGTTGCAGGGAGAATTTGCATAGAAAAAAAGGTTTTTTTCTTTTGTTTTGTTTTTTGTTTTTTGAGACAGAGTCTTGCTCTTGTTACCCAGGCTGAAGTGCAGTGAATGGTGTCATCTCTGCTCACTGCAACCTCCACCTCCCAGGTTCAAGCAATTATCCTGCCTTAGCCTCCCTAGTAGCTGGGACTACAGACATACACCACCCCACTGAGCTAATGTTTTTTTTTTTTTTTTTTTTTTCAGTAGAGACACGGTTTCACCATGTTGGTCAGACTGGTCTCAAACTCCTGACCTCAAGTGATCCACCTGCCTCAGCCTCCCAAAGTGCTAGGATTACAGACGTGAGCCACTGCCACCTGGCCAAATAAAGGTAAATATTTTAATTGGAATTAAGTCAAGTGAAATCCCTATTCCTTAATGGGGGAGAAATAAAGACACCTGCAGGTAATTAACATGATCATTAACACAAAGGGGAACACAGGTAATGAACTACGACTACAAGCACTCAGCTTGACTCGGCAATATTGTGAATTGGAATTCCAACAGTAAATTAGCTCTTAAAATTATTCCAGAACAATAACTCTGTAATACATGTTTCTGTGTCTAAATTGCTAGGAACTGACATCAAATTTTCCTAAGAGGTGGTACTTATATAAAAGAATAAACATTTGCAACATTTCTACCTTGAATTTCACAAAGCTGACCTAATTTATTATCCATTGCAATATAAAAAACTTTTCTCACCAGAAGGCCACTCCAGGTGACAATTGGATGTGTGAGGCTGTTATCCTTTCTCTCATAAGTATTCGCTTTGACTACCAACTCTCCTAACTATCCGTGTACTTCACAGCACTTCTCACCATCTGAAATTACATCGTTTATGTTTGTTTGTTGACTTGTTGATGGGCAGCCTCCTCCATTGCCATGTGAGCCCTCTGAGGGTAGGACTTGGATTCTCCTGTCTTTGTTTTGCCCCAGCATGTAGAACAGCGGCCTGGCACATAGTGGCCATTGAATCACAAGATTCAGCCACTCTAATGATGTATGCATGTCCTGGGAGAATGGAGCCCACAGGTAACACTAAGAGAACTGTACTACTTCACCCCAAATGACTGTGTCTGGGACCACTGCAAAGAGACTCATCCAGGGGAGCGGTGCAATGGCCAGGCGAGCAGTGAACCAGAACAGGAGTGTGGTGACTAACGAGGGTAGGGCAGTGGAAGAAGGGAGGGATCGTCAGAGCCACAGGTAGTGGAGAGAATGCCACAGGGAGCAAGGTGCCTGCACTGGCTGAGGTCTAGGGACTGTGGCACAGGAAGCCAGGGAGGGACAAACAGTCAGGTCTAGGTGAGCAAGTAGAGAACAGGACAGAATCCACAGTGCAAAGTTAACAACAAATAACAGGCAGTACCAGGGAAAGGTTCCAAAGGTGAGGCCCAGATTAATCCAAAAAGTTGATACAGACAACCAAAGTTGTTGATAGGATGACTGTGACCCAGTTAAGGACACTGAGTCTATTCAGACAAGTAATCATAAATGCTAATTCATCTTCACACTATTTCTGTCAAAACTAATATTGTCTTTGGCTTTAGAAGGTAGATAACATGACGTATGTATGCCCATTCAATGACAGCTTGAATCGAGTTTCCTTTTCACTTGAGAGTTGTAAGCATTCAGGATATATACATATACATGATTTGTACACACATCCTACATATTTTTTATATATATATAAGTCAACTATATCTATAACTAATGTACACACAAAGTCTGAGAGATATATACATAACACATCTATAGGTATAAGTCTTTAGTTGATGGAGAAATAAGGAGAAAGACATAGAAACAGGAGAGACTGGAAGCAACAGAGAGACTAGGAGTTAGAGATTGAGAGAAAGAGAGAACATGAGAGACACTTTCAGAGATAGAGCTCTTCATTCAGGAAGAAGCCAAAGTCTTGTTTGTTTTTTGAGGGGGGTGGTACACTTTGGATTCGGAACGCCATGTCGTAGAAACAATGTCCACATGTCTGGATTATGTTTGGGTTATCTGCACCCTCCGATCTTAGTGCAACAGGATTTGCCAGTGGACCATATCCACTGGAACAAAGACGCAAAAAGGTTTTCGCATTCCTTCACACACACCGTCACACTGTGACCTCCAGGGTCCAAGGGCCACTTCTGTCTGTGATATGTCCATCTCCTGTCATTAGGCCTCCATGCCTTCAACCATGAAGAGTTTACTAACAGGGAGAAGGAAAAGGAGCTTGACACCTTTCGCAGTTTAGTAAAAGCCCCTTTAATGGTTATGTTTTCTTTAGTATTGCTGTTTTCCATCTTTTTTACCTAAGGCTGCACTTGACTACAGGTGAGGTGGCAGTCAATGACTTGGTTGTGGTCATTAGGCTTCAGGATGTCATTGTTTGTTGATAGGTAGGAGTACTGCTCAGCCTCTTCCTTTGCTAGATACAATGCCTTTGAGTGAAGGCTCCTAACTGCTAGCTAATATCCCCGCTGAGTGTCAGAGTGCTAAGGCATGCATGCTACTCTTCAATGTGGGTCACTTCAAAAGATAAATGCTGGAGGATGTTAGATTAGATTTTCCTGAAATTCTAGCTTTCATTTGTATAAATAAATGTCATCTAATGCTTACCAATAGCATTGAACCAAAATGAATAAGAATCTTGGGTTTCAGACAGAAATGACAAATGGAGATATCTGTGTCAGTGGATAAAAATTGCTAGAACTCTTCTAGCAAGCCCAAGCCTTGTCAGATACTGCCTACATGTCAATGTGAAAACGATTGATGGAAGAAGGGTCAATGCACTATAAGAAAACTGAATTTTCATTTTAATAATTGGAAGGGAAATTAATTCATAAGAAAATGAGTTTAAAAGACAAATGAGTTGATTCCCATAAGCTGTCCAAAATAACCCATTACTTGATAATTCATAAGAATATCCAAAAGTAATCTGATGTAAAGTATCTACCTTTAATCTCTACAAACATTCTTTCTGCCCTCATTTGTTCCTCCCATTTATCTAACTCACCAAAGTATACAACTATCCATATAGAGAATTTGTGACCCCAAACTGTCTTCTGAGAAATCCCATAGGAATGTGTAGTGGCACTGAATGTCTTTACTTATTAAAGACTACTCCTGTAACCCACAATTAATCTATTCATTCTTTTCTTCATTCAGAAAATATTTACTGATAACTACTATGCACCAGGCACTGACTGTGCTGAGAATGCAATGGGAAATAATATAAACAGGTTCCCTGCCTTTGTGAAACTTATAGTCTGCTAGGAAAGAAGCTACTAATCATCAAAAAATCATATAAATAGGCAGGGAGCAGTGGCTCACGCCTGTAATCCCAGCACTTTGGGAGTCCAAGACAGGCAGATGACCTGAGGTTGGGAGTTCAAGACCAGCC